>NC_138202.1:81461164-81816164 GCF_964194415.1 Vipera berus | reverse complement strand
ACTGAATATGTACTAAATGAATGCCCAAACTGGAACACAATTTGTGTTGCTCTCCATTTTTCACATTTCTCAAATATTTGCAATGTGTGCCAATCAAACCATACAAACATTTTTTTTCCAAATTCTATTCACAAACTGATTCAGACACCAGATAGACCAAACTAGTGAAATGTGAGCAACTGACCTGGACCAAAACAGATTCACCCCATGTCTTTTCCTCAGCTACAGCCTTGACTATTTAAACTTCTATAAGTTTCACAAATGTTCTGATTTTGTTTTGCTTTGTTTCCTTCTGATTAAGTATTCATCTAGATTTCAACTCTCAGTGTGTTCCAGTCATCAGCTTTTCCCCTCCAGACAAACTGGCCCAGTTCTGTCTCAGGTATTCAACACACACTCAGATGACCCACAATTACTGATTATGCTGTTCTGGTAACAACCATTGTCTTGCTTGTTCATTGTTATTTGATACAGAAAATAATATTACTGCGTATATGAAAATAATCCTAAAACTACAATGGTTCGATTCAGACTATTTTCTTCTATGCTGATGCAATTACTCATGCTACTAAGTGTGACTGATAATAGTGCAATGTTCTCTCTATACATTGTTTAGTTATACTTTTCACAAACAACTGATGAAACAATGAAACCATTTCTAGATTGTATATTTTCTGATTATATGCAAATATGTAAGGATTTCTTCATCTAGCATAATAATACACCACATAAGTTCTTTTTTAATGGACGAGAAGTGTTTTTTTTCTTACAGTGAAACACTCTGGTGGGTTATCCCTATGTGTAGCATAGCAATAGCACTTAGACTTATACTGTATACTGCTCCACAGTGCTTTATAACAGGGCTTTTCAACCAGTGGTACGGGTACCACCTGTGGAACATTGGCATCTGGCAGGTGGTATGTGACCATCCTAGAAAAGTGGTAGCGGGGGAGGGGAATGAGCTGAACCGGTGGCAGCATCGCACAAGCCTGAGCGAGAGATGGTGTTCTGTACCAGCCTGCTACCGGCCCTGCAGAAAAGGCAGGGACAACCCTTCCACAAACGGCAAGAGGCTGGAATTACGCCTGCCAAATTTATTGCAACAAAAACAAACAAGACACGAACCAAGAAACAGGAGCTTAAAGAAACATGAACCATCCGAACGAGCGGTTGCCTTCAGCAAACCAGCCCTCCCAGACATTCCCCTTATATAGAGTTCAGGGCGTGGCTTCTCTCTGCCTCCTTCCGAGAAGCCCCATTGCCTTCCTCTGTTTACTCCTAATTGACTGCCTCCTGCGTCGGGCGTCCTTGAACAGGGCCAGCTGTGGGTCATCTTCATCCACACTGTCAGGCTCACACAGCTGGGTTTCCGTGGTGACCAAGTGGGAGGGGCCTGGCTGAGGGCTATCATCAGCAAGACCTTCAACCCCCTCAGCAAGGTCTTCAACACCCCCCTCCTCCTCTGAGTCGTCCGACCCAACTGCCGAACCCACAGGCTGACCCTGAATCACAACAGATGGTTGGAGCTGCAGGACTGTGAGGGCTCAGCAAAAGTGCCAGGATCAGCGCTTCTTCGGGGCTGTCAGGGCTCCATGGAAGCGCCAGGATCAGCACCAGGCTCCAGCTGGAGCTCGATGCTGATCCTAGCACACTTCTGAGCCCAGAAGAAGCACCGATCAGCTGGAATGTTGCAGCATCTCCAGGGTCTTGTGATTTACATTCAGATGCTTGGCAACTGATTCATATTTATGACGGTCACAGTTTCCCAGGGTCATGTGCAGTGACCAAAACCTGCTCCAACCACCCAGCAGATGGGGGGAATAAAAACCAAACACCACCTACCCCACCCCCGCTGCCAATACTCAACAGAAATGTTCGCAACAATGAAAACCTCGGACAGGAGGAAGAGCGCCACTGGGCAGGCAGGCATCTTGCTCGGCTGTGGCTTGGGGGGGCACTTTTTTCAGTGGCACTGTAACTTCGAACAGTCACTAAGCAAACTGTTGTAAGTCGAGGATGCTGCCATATCCTCAAAGTGGTACAATGGGTGAAAAGTTTGAAAAGCCCTGCTTTATAACACTCTCTGGGTGGTTTACAATATCAACATATTGTCCCCAGCAATCTGAGTCCTCATTTTACCAACCTCGGAAGAATGCAAGGCTGAATCAACCTTGAGCCTGTGAAGATTGAACTCCAGGCTGTGGGCAGAGTTTCCCTGTAATACTGCATTCCAACCACTGAACCACCAGGGCTAAAAAGTGGTGTGCTACTGGAACATTTTTAATAGTTACCTAATGTTTAAACACAATCTTTCTTCTCTGTGGGTATTACTAAAATAGACTTTCCAAGTGCATAAATTATAATAACACATTCTCAGGTAAATCTAGATTATGAAGGTTCTATACAATAGAATAATTGTATCAAAGGAAATAAAAATGTGACTGATGGACCTGCTGGGACAAATTGGAAGGTACTGGGAGATATAGGAGTTATAAGAAAATGATTCATGTTTTATGTGCTCCTATCAAAGTAACTTATACATTTAAAATGCAGATTAATTATTATTATTATTATTATTATTATTATTATTATTATTATTATTATTATATTATTATTATTAATAATAATAATAATAATAATAATAATAATAATAATAATAATAATAATAATAATAATAATAATAATAATAATAATATAGTAGTAGAGTTGGAAGAGACCTTGGAGGTCTTCTAGTCCAACCCCCTGCTCAGGCAGGAAACCCTATACTATTTCAGGCAAATGGCAATATTATTTCTAAAATTGCACATGTAATCTTATACAAAAACACCACAATTTTATAAGATTTAGACTGTGAGATTCCATTGTTGGAAAAATCTTGCAAGAACACTAAAATGCTGAGAATCTTGTAGCACTATGTGCTGACCTCTTATTTGGGATCTAATTACTTATAAACATATACATGAATAAATAGCTGTACCAGAATGTGTTAAAGCAGTCATCTGTTTTCCCTAATGCACACGCTAAAAAGAATATTTCTCTAATATATCAATAGTTGCAAACATATTTACTTAAAGATATGCATTTGAAATCTCATTAGCATGTAGAACATAAAAATATCAGCATATAACTGTTGTGTTATGGTCTCTAACTTACTGAATTTTAAAATCAACATCAAAATGCATTAAAATCAGAAATAAATATGACATTTGTTCACATTCCTGCTATAATCAGGTAGGTTATAGACGACCATGAAATCTTCAACACTGTCTAGCACCATGACATGACAATTACAGATATTTGCATCATTTGAACTCCTCTCTCAAATGAAATAAACCAATTGGGTAATTCCTACATCCCAAGATTTTGCTTGGTTGTTAACTGAAGTGTGGACAACTATCAGAGAGATCAATTTACAGGTAAAAAAACAGGACATCCATATACGTTTCTGAGCCATTCACAATTCAAAAATCCCATATATTCTCTGTGAAAATCCCATCAAACCTTCTACACTTGTTTTTTATTTATTTATTTGTATTGTGTTTTAATGAATAACTCAAAAGAGAAAAAGAAGAAGAGAACAAAAAATAATGACGGTTATTATTATATATTGTCAGAGAAAAAAGAGAAAAAAACCATAAAAACGCTTTAACAAAAAAGTGAAAAAAATGCAACAAAGAAAAGAAAATGTACTAAGTATGCAGCTCAAAAGAATAATTATCCTCTGAAAATTGTAGCTTTTGTCACAATCATATTTACAATATATAATCCACTCCTTTCTTCCAAAGCTTGTTAAGTGAAGGATATTATAGAAACAAATGCTTTAAAGAGGCATTATCTGTATTGCATAATTGGGTTTAATATTTATTTTCAGAGTGTTCATCTTCCCCAAAGTTTAAGGTTTAATGACTCCCATATGTGGCTATCGGAAGAAACCTCTCTCTATAGCAGGGGTCTCCAACTTTGTGGACCGGCAGAGGGGGGAGAGGAGATGGTTCTGTCTAAGTGGTGGATGAGTGCACCCGTCGCTCATACAAATGGAGCTTCCCATGCGAGTGCCTGCTGCTTGTGTAAATGGAGCTGTGCACACTCGCACACTCAGCCTCTTTTTGTGTGGTACGGGCCACAGCCTGGAGGTCTGGGACCCCTGCTCTACGTATGTTTTATTTATATTAATGGTTACTGAATTGGATTTTTTTTCCTGATATATACATACCTAAAAATTAATGGATTTGGTACAAATATGGGATTAATATTCCTTAAATGGATGGGTGATCAAGTTTTCATCTACTGGCATCATTTCTGATTTGCACCAGTTAATAGAATATCCTGCTACTTTGCTAAAGGCATCCATATTTTTGCATCAATGAATATTCTACTCTCCTTTCAATTGTTGTTCCTACCAAACTGAATGAGGAAAAAAATGTGCGAAAACAAAGGTTTGACACTGCCTTACACTGCATCTTCTGCATATTTTCAAACTGAGACCTCATAAGAGGTTGATGAGGTTAACGACTTGTGAAGAACACATGAGATGTTTGTTAGAGATTATACCGCTTGATTTACTCCTGGTGCCTAAAGGTTTCAACTGTTGTGAGGAAATAACAGAACTGTTCTGATTCACAGAGTTGATGTGGAAGAGACTGGAACCTTAACGTTTCAATTCAACACTTCTGTTGAGTTGTTCATTATTCTTCATCAATCCATCTACTTGTCCTGCTTGGCTTGTTGACTGAGCATGCTTCTCCTTTTCCCTCCTTACCCGTCCAGGAAATCATAATCCCAACACTCTGTACAGCCAAGAATTAAACCAACTCTTCCTTATGACCTCATTAGACTCTAAGTCTACATTATCTTTCTGCTTTCTTATTCAGATGCTATTTCCGGCAACTAGAAAGAAACAGAGCAATATGCCATTTATTTGAGGATACATTCAGGGTACTAGACATGATGCTCTCTCATATAGGGAAATGGAAACCTAATCACAATTTAGAGCTAGAAAGAAGAAGAATCTTTATTTTGTCATATCTCTGGTATTCTCTCCCTTTTTATCCTCTTCCTTATCCTTTATATACCACTGAACAGAAGCATGTTTCTGATTAGTTTTTCTCACAGCTCGCATGCACTCATTCAGTTCAGCCAAGATGAATTTAAATTAGTAAACTAATTCAGTCAAGAATATCAGACATTGTCCAAATATTCAAGAAGTGAGGGAACTGGAGGGAGCAAGGCAGACCACTGTTAAAATTTGGGTGAATATTTACAGACTGTGCCATAAGCAAAGTTCTCCATACCTGGAAAAGTAGAAAATGGTAGAAGAAAATTCTAATCTAACTTTCTCCATATTATTAGTTGTACTGTCATCATTTAGTGATGGTTGGCTGATTCTTTGGACATGTAATTTACAGGTCAGATTTAAAAAAAACCCTCAGGAGTATTGAATCAGGTAAATTATAGACAATCACAAAATATTCAACACAGTCTAGCACAATAGGGCAACAATTACATATCTTTGTATCATTTGAACTTCTACAAATTAAACAAACCAACTAAATGATTCCTACTTCCCATTGCTTGGTTGTTAATTGAAGTATGGACCTCACAGCATATTAAAAAAGGGCATTTCATTTAAAGTAGGACTTCTTTCTATCTTTGGTCAGTAGGAAACCATTCCCTCTATAAGAGAAAGAAATATCAGATCTTGCAGACAATACACAACAAGTAAAATATATGCAAAAAGCAAGATATATGCTTCAGGTCTTTTCCCGTGTAGGATTGAGGGTGTCTTGGCGACATTTTGACGAGGTCCCACTCGTCATCTTCAGGCTGGTGTCTTCGGTTTCGTGCTTGTGCGAGCGAAACCGAAGACACCAGCCTGAAGATGACGAGCGATTTTGGATAAAGACTAAGTCTGTAAGTTGATCTGGTTCTAGATCCATTTCTCCATCCAGATCTTCTCTTCTCATTAGCATTTTTCATATCTATAAGCCTGTTCTACTTTAAGAAAAATTAACACCAAGTCTGTAATTAATGTATATTTAAAATTATTTTTCTAATAAATTATATGATATTTATCTTAGAAAAAAATAATAAACATTTCTAATTCTTACTTCAAAATAACTATTTTGAATATAATTATTGAGCCTGGAACTCAATCCCAAAATATAAGCCTTGAAGTTTAAAGGATCTATCGAAAAAGTAGTACCAAGCCCCATTAAATTTACAAAAGCCAAATTGCCCCAGAATAGAAGATCTCTGATACCTCAAAATGTTCATAATGATCATGAATATCATTAAATAATATCACTTTAACCCTTTGATTTTCATCTGTGCTCTAGGACATGAACCTGTATTGTAGAATAGTACCACCTCCACAATTTCTTTCTGAAAAGTCATCATGCTTAGGGCTGAATATATGCTTATTAGGAATGAATTATTTCTCCGAGATGGAGATATTCTGATTTCTGTGTTTTGCCCTGCTGCTTGCCTCATCAAAATTCTTTGCTGCAGAGGAAGATTGGTTCATTATTCATACCATAGTATGATTTGGGATGAATCTAAGTAATTCAGCATGGAACTACTGTAATAAAACAGACCTTCCTTTGTGAGAAAGGGTGCAAGATAGAAGAATTAGCTTTCTGATCTTTTTTCTTCTACATTTTAGTGACAGCTTTATAGTAATGAGAAATCTACTGTATTGGGTATATATATATATAGCTGGCCAGCAATTGCCATGTTAGAAATGTTTCAAGCATTCACTTTTGTTCTAGTCCATTGTCATCAGGAATCAGCTGTAGCAGAATCCCCCAACCTTTCTGGCTTTGCGGACTGGCGGGGGGGGAGAGGGATGTTTCCATGCGAATGGCCAGCAAGCATGGACACAACTCCATTTGTGAGAGTGGCACGCATTACACGCCTCCTGCTCATGCAAATGGAGCATATGTGCTCGCCTAATGCTCGTGCAAGTGGGAATGCGCACGCACGCATGGATGTTTGCCTGTTTTTGCAGCCCAATTGTAAACAGCTCATGGCCCACTAGTGGGCCACAGCCCAGAAGCTGGGGACCCCTGAGCTATAGTATTTAAATATTTTGGACTTCTCAGGGCACTCAGGTATCATAATAACCATATATCAGACCTCGTTCATTGGTTGGCATTTTCAGCATTCTTATTACAATAGTAAATGCAGCATGTAAAATCTGTACAAGCAAACAAATTGGTAGCACATAGAAGGAGTGGGTGCTCCAACACTGGAGGCTTTTGAAAAGAGACTGGACAGCCATTTCTCTGAAATGGTATAGGGTCTCCTGCATGAGCAAGGGATTGGACTAGATGATCTCCAAGGTCCCTTCCAATTATGCTATTCTATGTTCTATGAAAACAAGATAGAGTAACACATGGACTTTTGATCTAGTCCAGCTGGATTATTACTCTCACTTGTATCACTCTTCAATATTACACCAAAATGTCCCAATCATCATCAACTTCTGCACTGTCATCAAACAACTGGACTCATGAGGTGCCTTTAAAGATAGAGCTCAACAGCAATTATGGGTAGTTACAGGATTTCTTGAGTATCAGCAGAGATAAGGTGATTTGCAAAATTACTAAAGTACACACATGCACAGGCAGACACAGACACACACACTTATTTTCATAGGAAACAGCTCTAACCCGAGTTCACGGTGGTTGTGCACAAGACTGCTCAATTTTAATCAAATGGGAATAAGAAACTGAGTTGATGTATTTTATGGTTGTTTTGAACTGAATACAGTGAAAAACCTATTTGACTGGAAATGAAGTGTATTCTTAAATGTATTTCTTCTAAAGTTCAAGTTGCTGTTTCTAGGACATATGAAGACCTTCATTTTATACTTTGACAATGACCTTTAAAAGAATGCTTATTTCTTTCTCATCAGCAGATTTCATTTTCGGAACATTTTTGATATGTCTACCCATCATATGCAGATGATTTTTATTACCTTACTTTAAATTTAAAAGTGTCTTCTGTAAATAATAATCTGCTAGGAATTTCTTGCACAGAACGATTTGTGCACTAGGATTTTTTTTGAACAATACTGAAGACTAAAAACTTGGGGTTTTACTGTGTTTATGCATGTTTCAACAGCCATCACAAAAGTTCTAAAATACAAAATTAACCCCTGGCATGATTCTAATCGCTTCTGTTACTGTTCATTGTGTGTGTGTGTATATTGTCCTACTATGAATGGCATATCCATGCTGGCAGGTTGCCCTCTTTCCAGAAAAGGTCACCAATGAATTCTGGAAGAATGGATGAAATAAACTTTTACTGAACCCCAGTCATAAATGTGCCCTGTATATTTCTTCATTACATGTTGATAGTAGCATTAACCAATTTATATCAGCTCACAGCCCATTCTTTGGTTGGCCATCTTTATTTTACTTTATGCTAAGTCAGCAATTCTCAAACATTTTGGTTTTAAGACCCTTTTACATTCTTAAAACCAACTGAGGACCTCAAAGACTTTTGGTTTATGAGGATAATATCCATCAATATTTACTGTGATAAAAATAAATCTGAGAAATTTTAAAATATTTATGTATTTGATTTCACAGAGCCCCTGAAAAGGTCTTGGGGACCTCCAGGGAACCCAGATCACATCTTGAAAATTGCTATTCTAAAGAAATTCCTACACTTTGATTGGCTGTTGCACAGAATGGAAGAACATTGTCTTGCTAAGGTTACTGGTCCCAACTTGCACCTCTATAAACTCTTTTGCATCTCCTGCTCTAATTATTTTGCTTTTTTCCCCCCTCCTCTTAAGCTGTCTTTTTTAAAATGACTATGCTGATTCCACGGCACATTTATTCTGCAGAATTGCAAAATTTCATAATAAAAGTAACAATAATCATTTTCCTTTCTGCCATTGCCTTAAGAGACACTTGCAAGCAAAGACACTTTCAAAAGCATCCCTACATGAAGTCAATGAAAATAGAAGAAAGTCTGGATCAGCTTTATTCCTAATACAACAACGTACTGCCTCATTTAAAAATTGCTAGTATGTTCAATTAAAGTTCCTCGGTTAATCAAGAGCTAAGAGGAAGAAGTAGCTGTGAAACAATTATCAAAGCCTGAAAATGCAAGTTATGATTTTATGTACTGTTTCCCTTCTGTTAACTTCTGTAACTGAAGTTCAGTTCATTCTGTTTATTCTGTAACTGAAAAACATAGACAAATGGAAATACAGAATTACAGATAACAATAGATGTGCTATGTAAGGGGGATTTGATAATTTATTTTAATAAAATTAATATATATTTTTTTGGTATCTCTAGATACCATATTTTAGATGAAAGCAGACACCTGCAGAGGAGCTATGAAGTATTTGGAATACTTCTTGGGGAAAAAGAGAATGTTGCTTTTTGAGAAACTCAAGTTAGAAATCCATATCAATAAGCAATTACATCATCTGATTTCTCTATAGGAGACAAAACATAGATACTCAATATAGTTCTTCAAATTAACTTTTCCAATGTGTAAATTGGCACTCAATAACACTGTGCAATGTATAAAACCGTTCAGATTTATTCATGCAAGTACACTGTTAAGCCAGTGAGCAATACATGTTGGTAGTGGTGATGAGGAGGAGGAGGATTAAAAACAAACTACACCCACATTTAAATATTGAGTCTGAATAGGGTAAAGCTAGATAAAGGCAAAGATGGGGGAGCCATACACCAGCCTTGTACCTAATGTTCCTGAGCTAGTTGTGCCAATCGGAAAGACTGACAAGAAACTTCTACATGGGTTTATTTGAATGTGAACTGGTTGGGAAGTCTGCTTCATCAGATTTCCAATGACACAAAAGGTTCTATCTATGTACTCAGGAAAAACCTTCTTGCAGACTTCCCAAGAAAGGAAAGGTGTAGATTTTTATGGATAGCCAAGCTTGAGTGGGAACTTTGTATGAGGGGGAAGGATTTTGATGCAAGTCCCACTCATCCTTGTTATTATGTACTCTATTAAAGATATTATATATTAATTGTTGTTTGCTTCAAGTGTAATGTTCATTCAATTGTCTCCATCTTTTTTTCCACATGGCAATTATTGATTTTGTATTTGTTAAACAATTTTATACTAAGCTTTTTTATAGTCTTAGTGTCTATTACAGCCTTTTCTCCCTCCCTCCCTCCCTCCCTCCCTCCCTCCCTCCCTCCCTTCCTTCCTTCCTTCCTTCCTTCCTTCCTTCTGAACAAAGCTATAATTGGCTTTTGAATAGCATGCTAAAAGAAAGGACAAAGGAATTGGCACTTACATTAGGAGAAAAAAATAATTGCAATGGAATTGAGGCTGCATAAAAATGAATTACATTGATTAGATTTAGTATTATACTCCAAGCATTTAAAAAAAAAAGAATTTAGAGGCTCTGAGGTCCACTAACAAGACCTTGGGCAACTATGCCTATGATATGAAGGTTACAAGCAGACTATCCCTGATCTATAAAGCATTTTTCCTTAGTAAACATGCAGTATTAATACAGTAGAATGTAGAAAGGGCACAAACAAACATAATGCTGAGTTCTATATGGTACGCTGCTCAGAAATATTACATTGTATAGAGGACGATATGGATATCATTCTGAATAAAGCAATCATCCATTGTTACATTAATGAATGCAGAATTGAAAGTCCCTAGTGCTAGATATAGAAAGAGACAGGCAGTGTAGGACAAGATACAGTACTAAACTTTGAAACCCAGCAGAGGGAAGATGACACAGAACACGTGAACTAAAAAAAAAAAGCTGTCCACTGTTTTTAAAATAACAGACACTGAAGCAAAAATTAACCATTTCTTTTAAGTAATGACACCATGTAAAGAATATTGCTACATTGGGGATACTATTTTTTTTCTTGTCATCTCCTAATGTAAACTGATAGACTGCTGACACGCCAAACTTAAATTCTAAGTTGATTTGCCCTATTGAATGCTACTGACATTTTCTCTTTAATAATAGATTTCTGCTCATAGACTTCTCTTCATTCTGTTTCAATTTTCTTTCCTCATAGTGATTTTAAGATACTTTTCAAATGCAATAGCCTATATGTCTGACCACACCTTTATTTTTACCCAATTTTGTCCCCACTTATTTCAGTAACCATTTTTCTGCATGCCCCTATCTATACCAATATATTTTTATACATGTGCATATATGTATATTTGTAGACAAACAAATACATATGGAATATAAAATACCTACCTATTGGCTTAAATAACCGAGGCTAAAACTAAAGCAGTGGGAAATTTTCAGTGTTTAAATTTTCTACAGAGCACTGAACATATCATGGTTTCATTAATATTAGTTTTGGTTCATTCATGCATTTTTCTACAATGTGTATTGATAAAACGCCACTTTATGACTGTACATAAAGATGCATGAAGACTCTTTATACATGCATTTGAGCATATTGGTCAGATAATTCAGAGAGATCGAGCCACGGACTTACTGGAAATCTCACCCTGGATAGTTTCTTAAGAAAGTATGCATATAGACCATATAGGAGCCGTGACCAGGGGGGCTTTTGCCCAGGTTCGCCTGGTGCACCAGTTGCGACCCTATCTGGACCGAGATGCCCTACGCACAGTCACTCACGCGCTCGTGACCTCCCGTTTAGACTACTGCAATGCTCTCTACATGGGGCTGCCCTTGAGGACCACTCGGAGGCTTCAGCTGGTGCAGAATGCGGCCGCGCGAGTTGTGATGGGGGTTTCCCGATACTCCCATGTAACACCTCCACTCCACGAGCTGCATTGGCTCCCGGTTGCCCTCCGGGTGAGATTCAAGGTGCTGGTGATGACCTATAAAGCCCTAAATGGCTTGGGTCCAGGATATCTGAGGGAACACCTGCTGCCGGCATCAAGCTCCCTTCGTCCAGTGCGCTCCCACAGGGAGGGTCTTCTCAGGGTGCCACCGGTAAGAGATTGCCGGCGGACGACACCCAGGGATAGGGCCTTCTCAGTGGGTGCACCTGCCCTTTGGAACCAGCTGCCAGTGGAGCTTAGGACTGCCCCCGACCTCTGTTCATTCCGCCGGGACCTGAAGACCTGGCTCTTCGAGCTCTCTGGCCCAGGCTGAGAATTTTAATTTTAATTTTAACTGGGGTTTTATTTGTTCAGGGACGGATGTAATTTTTTAAAATTGTTTTTAACTTTTGTATTTTTTGTTTTAATCACCCTGTAAACCGCCCTGAGTCCTTCGGGAAAGGGCGGTATATAAATGTAATAAAATAAATAAAATAAATAAATACACACACATATGAATTTGCATCCCTTTTTCAAGGATTCCAGAAAAAGCAGATAATTCCCCACATTAAAAAGACATAATTCTCCATACCACATTAATATGCTTCATATTGCTGCACTGCATCAGTTATATATAGCTCCCATGTAGTACTTAAAGAGGAGTAGGAATAGAGAGACATGCAAAAAATTAAATTTCACATTAAAGCAGTTGGTTTGTCATTGGCCATGGCTGGAATTGACAAGCATGTTCTTGAGAATGAAATTAAAGAGTCATCATGTCTATATGGTTTTCTAGTGCCCTGCCCAGTTCCTGTAACCGTTCATATGTTTTAGCCTCCAGTCCCCTAATTATATTTGTTGCTCTTTTCCTAGAGTCCAAATCAGGGGTTCCCAACCAGGGGTGCAAGAGAATATTCCAGGGGGTGCGAAAACCTGGATTAGAAGCTTCAAAATTATAGTGTATATGCATAATTCACTGCTGTTATTTTGAACTTTTGTAAGGGGTGCGAGAATATATCAGAAGCATTCTAGGGGTGCAAGGTATAGAAAAGGATGGGAACCACTGTTCTAAATTAATAAAATGTGAATTATCTCTCTCGCTCTCTCTCTCTCTCTGTGTGTGTGTGTGTGCTGCATTCACCTATTGTTAATTTTATTTCACTTGTTCCAGTGGTAATAACTCTGCAAATGTAAAGCACATCAGATTTTTGATTAATGATAACTAAGATTTATACTAGCTTTTATTCCCCAATAACAGTAAGTAGCCAGTCAGATCACTATATAGCAAATGGCAAGTGTTTACCAGAATTGGAGTCACATTTCAATTCAATGTGGTGAATTGGCCACAGAGAGTTAGCCATGGGAAGTTGTCCCATTCTGGATGGAAAGTGCCTTTCCAATGTTTAGTATCAATAGCTCTCCCATTGGAATTTGACCAGAATAATGATCAGCCATACTCCATGAGGAATGACTCTCACATACAAGGTTTCCCAAAGTGACAGATGAGCCATCTTTTGATGTAATTGAAAATTAAGAGATGACCAGGAATCTTTCTGATTAATTAATGTTTTTTTTCTGGGCTACGTCGCTTGGCTGTGAATGCTCCAACACTGGAAGTTTTTAAGGAGAGACTGGACAGCCATTTGTCTGAAATGGTATAGGGTTTCCTGCCTGAGCATGGGGTTGGACTAGATGACCTCCAAGGTCCCTTCCAACTATTATTATTATTATTATTATTATTATTATTATTATTATTATTATTATTATTATTATTATTATTATTATTATTATTATTATTATATAACTGCACTATCTTTTGGGGTAAATAGATGTGAAACAGATCTGTTTGGTTTTTACATGAGATAATGAAGATAAGCAATTTCAAAAACTGGACACTAGAGGGGACTAAAGATATTAGGTACAGAAAAGATATAGAGGCCTGTAAAATGATGCAAAATGTTTTAACAATGAAAATATTAATGGAGACTTTTAAAGAATGGAATCAGAAAATAGCATTCACAATAGCAACAACGTGAATAATGATGTTTGTTTCTATGAATAGATTATGTCCAAAAGATGTTGTTGAAGTAATGACAGATATACAGCTAACAGGCCTAGAGTATGAGTTGGAAAAATATGTTTTACTGGACCTCCCCCCAAAATAGCTGAGGTTTTGAAATACAAAAGGGAGATAGATATACAATAAATGACAAACCTAAAGAGTGATTTTTCCCATTGGATTTACAAAAGGGGCTTGTTAAAAAACCTTGAAGTACTCGGTGCAATGGAACAAAAAAGAAATGAGGAGAAATCAAATTCTATGACAATATTTGAATAAAGGTTAATGTAAAAGGAGAGAAGATAAAGTTGGTTTATTTGATCAAAGTTGGTTTATCTGATCAAATTTAAAACAAGATATACCGTATTTTTATTCCAGTCCACTCTTTATGGACTTTCTGCTGACACCAGGACTAAAAAAATTGATGTTTAATGTATTTGTTTATAGATAAGAGATGGATTATTGGATGAAGAGATAAATATTTGTAATCTTAGAGATGTGGAGTCATAGATTTATTTGTACTTGCGATGAAGGTTGAAAGTCACTTCTTCAGATTTTTATTTTCTCTTTATTATATTCTTACTTTTCTCTTTTGTTTCTCTTTTTTCTTCCCCCCTTGAACATTTTGTTCCCTATACTCTTTTCTTTCTTTCAGTTTATTCATATTATAATTTACAAAAATTCTTAAATTATATATACAAAATCTTGCCAAAACAAAACTGCAGGGATTTGTCCAAGCAGTCAAGGGGCGTCAACATCTACTGAAGATGTACACTCAGACCAAGATATAAATACAAGTCTTTTCTGGACCACCTCCCTTCAATGTAAAATTAAGCTACACCATACTGGGTAAAAGTATTTCCTGGATATTTTAGGAATAAAAAACAACGGTAGATAGTGTGATTTTTCTCTCTCTGTTAAGTTTCCCCTTATCTTATTCTTATTATGCATTTTCCTTCAGCCCTAGTTGCCTTGAGTTAAGATTCCTATGTGGTACATATTTGTCCCACAAGTATTTGTCTTAATTTGTTTTCTTGTTTTACAGGTTCTTTAAAAAATGGCAAATCACCCATTGTTGATGGGGGTTGGGCGACATACATATTAAATAAACAAACTATCATAAATGCATTCGTGTTAGATTGCATTTCATACATGTAATAAAATGATATTCCCTGAGCAAACATGACTCAGTGGTAGCATTTTTAGTAAATAAATCATGCAAGTTTCTTCCCTAATTGAAACTCAAAATGATAATCCACAAATAATTATGATTGCTTTAAACTCAGTAATATATATTACCATATGCAAATATTACAACTACAACCAGTAAAAAATGTGGGGGTTTTTTAATGTGCCCATTTTCACTTGGGTGGAAAATGCATTTTGCACATTGTCAATTATTTTGTTGACAGTGTTTAGAGAGCCACAAAAACTGGCCCCTTCAAACTTATGGCAGTTCACGGGAGTTTCCCATACCAAGGGAAACATATGATGCCCAGTTCTTGAAAGTTCTTCAAAACAATCCTTGGACATTCTGTAAAGAAATAGTTGTTTGCCAAAGGCTGCTGTAGATCACTCCAATAAGATACTGTGAAAGCTACATGCCATTGGGCTCCTTTTACTAGCTAGCATTTATATCACATTCACACACCCTGGGAGAACTGTAGTACAAGATTATGTCAGTAGGACGGCTGCTGTAATAGCTTCTAGGGATCCAGGCAGGAAAAAGTTTTCAGCAAAATCTCATAACTAAGTACATAAAGAGAGATTGGGCCTGATGGAGCAGACTTGGGGAGACTCATGATAAAGGTAGATGGTGAACAGCTCAACTGTTTTTATGAAGCCTCTTGGAGAGAGAGTGAGATTTTTGAGTATGCATTAAAAACCATTTTTCTAATATGTAGATAAAAATATTCTTGTCTGTAAACCTACTGACCATAATTTTGGGATACCATAAATATTTGCTATACAACAGAACATACTGAAGTTTGCAAGCCTACTAGACTTGACATACAAGATCAATAGGAACACACAACTTACAAAATTAAAATTACTAGGGATGGGCTAATCAACTCTACCTGAAATCAAAATTAGCCTGCCAAATTACAGATTTACTCTTATAAATCATACTAAATAATTCAAGATCTCATTAGAACTCAGAAGTCTCACACACACATGGTTCATCCTGTGAATAAGCCATATATTCCACAGCAGTCTTTGTCAGACAGTCGTAACATTAAGAGTCACTCTGCTTTCTGTAACTGTTTCATTTTGCACATGCTGTGTTTACTGTTGTCCAGTAACAACACAGCAATCATGAGTGAGTGTGAAATGTTGAACTAAGATTAATCACCAGGACTATTTTGGAAATGTGTTCGACTCTTTATTATTATAGAACCTGAAAAAAGAAGACAAAGTTGACAAATTAAGGTAAAAGGGGAATAGTAAGGGTTCATATTTGTAAATAGAGTTTACAAATAAAATGTGAAGCATTAGTTACTCTTTTTGCTATTCCCTTAAGGCTTCAAAAAAGCAGGAGTTGTCAAGTACAGAGTTGTAGTGTTTACAGAATGTTTACTGCATACACTGAATTCATCTTATTTCAAGGTAATTTACTCAAAATGTAAACCAGAAATCTGGCATGATTTTTTTTTCCTTTTGTATATGGTTTTACTGAAAATAAAATAAAATCTTCAGATAAGCTCAAAAGAATAGAATTCTTTCTCTGAGCCAGATAAATTTATTGCTTTTCTGCTTTTCTTAACTGAGCAAATTGGGAGTTGTCAGCTCTTATTTGATAGTGTTGATAGTTGCTCATAAATAAGTGATGGGTTTTGTCTATAGATGACTAAGGAGATCTGACAAAATGAACTGTGGCTTTGCTTTAACTACCCATTTAGCATTTTCCTTACTTCTAAGAACAACTGCTTGCTAGGTGATAATTCCCTTGCAGTGAACATTGGTAAAACTCATTAATTTCATGTTCAAATATCAACTCTTTTCCTCTGCTCCTATTTTTAATGTCACATATACTTTCAAGATTGAGAAAAAAATTAGGTGAAATGCTGAATATGTGACTTCATTCAGCATGCCTTTTCTAAATGTAAAATAAAAAATAAAATAAAAATAAACAGTTCTCTTCATGGGAAAAAGATATATATAGATTGGGGTTTTTTTGCAAGGATCATAGGCTATATTATGAGCTACATTTTCTAACTCCAAATGATGCTCTACAGGGCAGCTGTTGAAATATTATTGCATTAATATCTTCCCTTCTTTCTGGTGAGCTCATGAGGTTGCTCATATATACACAAGACTGAACTAAATCTGCTTGGCTTCAACAAGGATGCTCGCACCAACATGTGCAAACGTATGAAAAAACTTGCTTATCTCAAGGTCCATGGACATCCCTACACTATACTTAAAGTAATTACTTTGTTGCTTGCGAAATACTTTCATAAACCAGAGCATGTACAGGCTAACTAGAGCTAAAGTATATCCATGTAAAGAGTATGGTAGTGCTATTCCAGGGAAATAAAAAGGCAAGGAAATCTGACACATATATGTTGCTCAGACCTCACAGCTATATTAAAAATGTACATTCATGCATAGTGCAGGACACGTACATTACATGGTGCTTCTCTTCAACTGTAAAGCAGTTTCTACACTTTGTATAAGCATAAAGACAGTATTATGCAAATAAGCATATTTGGAAAAGTCAGGATGGAACACAATCTTTCAAAAGAAAATCTACAATTCATTTTTTTTTAAGATTTGAGAGACACAGACCAAAGAATCATAGGCCTGGAAGGAACCTTGGAGGTCTTCCAGTCCAACTGTCTGCCCATGGCACAAGACCTTTTATCTTCCCAGACAAATGGTTGTCCCATCATTTCTTGAAAACCTCCAGTGATAGGGCACCCACAACTCTGGGAGAAAGCTGTTCCATTGGTTAATTGTTTTGTCAGGAAGTTTCTCTTAGTTCCAGGCTGAATCCCTCTTTAACGAGGTTCCACCCACTGCTTCTTGTCCTCCTCTCAGGAACTTTGGAGAATAAGTTGAATTCCACCTCTCTGCAGCACCCCTCGTGTACTGAAAGAGAGCTGTCATGTGACTCCTATTTCTTCTCTTCATTCAATTAGGGATACCTAGTTCCCTTAACCATTCCTTGTATGATTTATCCTGGGCACCCCTTATCTTTTTAATTGTGCTCCCCTGTACTCTTTCTAGGGTCTCAGCATCCTTTTAGAGGTGTAGATGTTACATAGTCCCTTGTGCATGAGGTATTACATGACTTCAGTGCCTCCCATCACTACCCAAAGGGCAGAATTTCTTTATTTTTACTGTACACAATGTGTATTCTCTGTTATGTTTTCAGTTATACTCCAATGACCATCATAGGCAGTACATAACCAATTTCATCCTTATTGTGAAGTGGCAGATACATGTAGCCAGATCTTATCCTATAGGATATAAGAATTGAAATTAGGGCTAATTGCAGGACTACATACAGTGCAGGACAGTTTCTAAAACGAATGTGCTGTATAGCAGGGGTCCCCAACCTCTGGGCCACAGCCTACTACTGGGCCCTGGCCTATTTCAAATTGGGTCACGCAAATGGATGGCCAGAGCATGCACCATGCACGGCTCAGCTTGTGCGGCAGCCTGGCAGGTAATTGCACGCATGCATGCCGGCTCATCGCTTGCACAAGTGGAGTTGCACATGTGTGTACTGGCCTGCCACTCGTGCAAGGGCTCCGTGCGCATGCGCATGCATGTGTGACCCAGTTCCCCTTTCCACACAACAGACGGGCTGCCAAGCCGCAAAGGTTGGGGACCACTGCTATATAGGGTGACACAGCACATTAGTTTGAGGAACTGTCCAGGTGCACTGTATGTAATCATGCAATTAACCCTAATTTCAATTCTTGTTAGAGGGTTTGAACCTATAGAATAAGGGTAATATATTACCCTATATGTGCAATTCCTGGTTTTGATGCCATAGAATGAGATCTTGACTATAAATGTCTGGTGAAATACAGAGAACCTCTCTGCGGAAAAATTATCCCTCTCCATGAGATTCAGGAAGGGCAACGTTCTTATGGGTTTGGGGGGAAAATATGTGCATTTCTTTTGCCCAGCTTTGTAAACACTTGAAAAAAGGCTACTGAATTTATTAATAATTCTATGATTTACACCTATGAAAAATATAACACTATTTTCAAGTTTCTGAAAGTGAAATAATTTGACCTAATTTTCCAAAGACTAGAACTGGAGTGAAGGATGTTGCCTATTCCACTCTTGTACTAAACAATAATAATTCACTGCTTTAAAGAAAATAAACAATAAAATACAGCAGGTCCTGGGTATGATTTCAGCTTCTCTTTTCATGGATATTCTTGGTGAAAAATTCCAGTTTGGAAACTAGAGCTGTCTTCATAAAAGTACACTAATAGGTGTGGAGTGAGAAAAAAGCCAGTGTCATGGTGAACTTGTCTCCATATTTTTATTTTCACTTACTATAATTGAATATTCTCAATCCCAGGGAACTGTTAGTATATAGGCTTCTTAGACAAATTGTGTTCTAGAAAAGAAAGAAACTTGGAGAATATTTTGTAGTTTTCTCCTTCCCTGTTAAAAGTTAATAACAACTGAAATTTTCCAACCACACAAAAGAATGAGGTGAGCCTAAAGCAAAAGCAAAATATGTCATGGTCTTCACAATTAACACTCACAAAATTACTTCATGAAAATGCAAAACAAATCTTCAGACAGTAAGAATAAAAGTCAAGGAGCACAGTGAAATGGACTAAACACAAAGAAGACCAAACTGACGAATAGTAGAACAACCACCCTTAAATTTGAGAGTGAAGATATCAAAGTGGCATCTAGAATCTGCCTTTTAGCATCCTCAACAGGATCATCATCAACAACCATCAACAATAAAGGAACAAGCAGTCAAAAAACTAGCACTTGGTAAAACAACCATAAAATACTTAGAAAAGCCCCTCAAATTCTGTGATAGGTTTATACCTACAAAGATTAGAATTGTGCAAGGTATCCCCTATGGCACTCTATGGAAACAAAAGTTGGACTTTGCAGGAGCAAAATGGGAAGAATACTGTTCTCTTGGATGTTAATATTAGAAAAGGCTTCTCTGGACCCTGTAGACAAACAATCAGGCTCAAATTCTCCTACTTTGGATTACGCAAAGACCTAGCTCTCTGGAGAAGGTCTAATGCTGGAGGATGGAAAGATGGAAGGAAAAAGAAGAGGACAACCTGGAATAATATGGGTGAACTCAGTTACAGTGGTGATGAGAGTACATTGTTGGAAGATCTGAAAGGCCTAGTTAGGGACAGACTATCACAGAGAAAATCTACGTGGTGGGTAAGATTGAACAACAACTTGATGATACATAATCAATCAACACTCACAGAACTTTGATGAAACAAACAAACCAGAAAAGAAAAAAAAATAAACACTAATTGCATCATCCAATATCTTTAGATGACAGCAGTGCAACATATACTATAGGTAGTGACATTCTATCATTTCAGAGAGTATCATCATAATTTCACAGGGAGAAAGAGAAGAATTCAAGGGAGAGAAACTACATTTTCCCATGTTGAAGGCTGGCAGGCAGCTTTTTAAAAACAGTCTTTTAGGTTTACCAAAATTGTTTCTTCTAATGCAAAAGAAATATGGCAATATTTTAGGAATTTTGAGGCCACGTTCTGGGCATTTTGCTTAGATTGGGGAACTTGCTAAACCAAAAAAACCACTGGGCCACTTAACAATTAAAAACACTCATACCGCAGAAGCTAAGCTGATGAGATCACTCCTGTCACCCTTACTAACCACCCAGGATGTTCTCTGGCAAATAATCTTTTGTTCTGTTTGGTTTCAGTGTATGCAGGCATGGTTACATTCAACATTATTTTTATTTGCTAACAAAGTCTACATGTTCAGGGAACTTCTTGAAAATGATGCAGCATGTCAGCATTTCTCTTTTTTATTATTAAAATTATTCTTAAGAACAATAAAATCAGATGAAGCAGAGTGACTAGCAAATACTGGCAGGTGGTGTCTATGGGCTATGTTTTCCATATCTGGGCTGCAAAAATCCAGGTGCCTAGTATTTATTTTATTTAAAAATATAACTATGGGGTGTCAGCAGACTTGTAAAACTCCAGGTAAGCAAATAATGTATTTTAATTCCTTCCTTTCTTCCATGTCTCATTTTATCACTGAGAATCTTCTACACAAGGCTATGGTGTGTGTGTGTCTGTGTGTATAGTATATTCCAATTGACCCCAGGAAACAATGCACGAGTTCTAAAGCATATCCATTATGTGTAGAAAAGTATGATAAGCAAAGCATGTATATTTGCAGTATCTATGAACACTTATTTCTTCTACTGTCATCTTCAGAAGTATTGGATGCGCATGTGAGACAGAGAATAGTTTAACAAACGTGGTGGCAATTGGCAAAATATATAATTTATTATTAATATACATGCTAAATTAATCTGAGAGAGAAGGTGGTTTAGAAATATGAAATATAAATAAATATGTTTTGTAGCTGTGAGGTGCTAACCATCCTGTTGTTATAGATATACTGTAAGTATGTTAGAAAAATTTGTATATATAAAATATATGTTACAGATTAAGAAGAGTTAAGTTTCCAAAGCCAGAAACTTGGAAATGTCTGTTTTTTAGCCCGTTGTGCTAAAAAAAATTAGCCTGTTGTGCTAAAAAATAGAAACAACTGCAGAACTATGAAGTTGTTATACTAATTACTCTATTCTTTCTGCATACAGTTTATATCTGGAAATGTAACTATAAGGGAACATATGCTTGTGCACACTTTAAAATGCTCATTATAAGATCCTAAAAGTGAACCACTATTTCCTTGTGCTTTACATAAAACTATATCAGATTTCAGCCTATTCTAGAAACTGTTTATTGATTATAATTTTATTCTGTCCTTGCCCAAAAGAACGAGTTGCCTCTTTTTATCTTCTCAAAAACTCTGTGAAATACATTAAACTGAGCAACAGATTTCCCCAGGGTAAACTGGTCAAATAAAAGATATTTAAAGGCAACCTTCTAAACTAAGAGCGAATAAACTAGAACCTTAAGTGAATGCTGATCAATGAAATTAAAGTTACAGCCAGATCCAGACCACATTATAACCATTACTTGCATTGCAGCTTATTACTAATTGTCTCTTCAGATGTAAAGATTCATTCATATTGAGGCCTTTCTCCTAGGTGCCTCAAACATATACATACATACATACTGCTAAGCTTGTAAGCCGCCCTGAGTCTTCGGAGAAGGGCGGGATATAAATGGAATTAAAATAAATAAATAAAAATACATACATACATACATACATACATACATACGTAAGCTTCTGATTGCTGCATGCTTTTATGTCTAAAGTGTTGCATTTCAGAGGTGTCAAACTGCTGACCCACGGATGGGATGCGTCATGAAGAAACCACGCCCACATTGCCAGCAATGGCAAAAAAGCTCCAATATGTCATGTGACATCTCAAGTTTGACATGTCTGCAGTAGATGGAACATCCAGTTTGTACAGTAGAATTATCACTGGTAATTTTATTTTTATTCATTTCTCCATTTGTAAACCTAGGTGAAATAGTTACAATAGAAAACTGACAATATGTATTTGTTGTCTCACGTAGCTTTATCCAGCAATCATTTGACCAATAGCAACCGTGGAACCCTAAACTGTACTCTAAGAGTAATTTCTTAGAGAAAATCCATCTGACAATATAGTGTCAGATCAAGCATAAAGTTCTTTGCAAAAATTCTTGAGGAAGAGGCCTATGACAACAAGTCACTGAATTCAATATATTTCTTCAACATTTGAGACAATTTCATGGAACAAAATCTCTGTTTGTTGTGCATGTCCAGCCTTTTTATTTCTACTGTTCTTTGCAGTTCATTAAAAAAAATCTTGGTTGCACAGCTAATTAAATGATTCCCTCTGCACAGGATGTACATTTTGTTTCATCTAGGATGCTCAAAAGAACAGAAGGGAAATTGGCTATTTGACTTCCACTCACTTACTTGAATCTCTTGATAACTTAAAAAAGGAATGCAAGTTGAAAATATAGCTCCATGTACAATCGTCCCTCTGCCTCCCAAAGCAACTTGGATTAAGCATTAGAGCAACACAGTGCTTTGGAGTTAGTTGTCAAAAAGAGGCTTCCATAGAACACACATTCAGTCTGCAGAACTTTAACAAAGCTTTGGGAGCCTGAGAAAAGCTGTGGATGCTTTAAAGAGTTGCAGCAGATGCAATATGCATTTAACTGAATCTGAAGCATTAGGCAAGGCAGTCTTTATTTATTTTTAGTATTTATACGAACAAACCAAGTTGTAGCCTGCTGCTTCTTTAGTTAACATGAAGCTGGAAAAAAATAGAAAAGCCAGCTATTTTTTTAGAAGATATAAAAACATTGTCAAATGGACATTGCCTCATAAACAGTCGCAGTAACCAAAACAGTACACAGTATACAGTATGACAATATTTGCACTTATTCTTTACCAAATCGATTCAGTCCACATTCAATAAGAATCCAAGTAAGACAGACCACAGATCTTCTGAATGTTAGCAGCTATGTATAAAAGATCATCTTGTTAGTTTCAGCTGTGTTTTCTTGCCAATACCCCAAGCCAAATTTCTCACAAATGCTGAAAGTATGATAATTCCATCACTGCAATTTATTTATTTAAACAATTAAATGATTTATATAGTTACCCATTTCATAGCAATCACTCTGATTACTAACTATTGGGTTTCCACAGCATGTCATTGATTCGAGATGATGTTTGAAATATATTTGTATATGCAATACAATCTTTGTCCTACATAGCCCCTTTCAAAATCTTTTATGCACATATGTCTAATTCCTGCTATGTACCTGTACACAGATACATACACACAGAGGCCTAGTCCAATTTCTGTAGGACGGAAATGTCCTTATTTCCCTAGATCAGGGCTTTTCAACCTTATCACAGATTGTACCACTTGTAGGACATGACAATATTTGAGTATCACCAGTGCTTAGCAAGGTGTCAAAAACTTGATGACTAAAAAAAGGGGGGGGGGTGGGTTTTACTGATTAGATTCATTTGTTGTTATAGAATTGGCTAGTTTATAATATTATGGAAAAGTAAAAAGTTGAGGTTCAATGTTAATGCTTCCTTCTACTGCAACAGAGGAAGTCTGTTCTTTTTTTTCTCTTTCCCCCTCACTTTTCCCTTTTTCCTCCCCACTGTGTCCTACTCTTTGCTTTTGTATCTTTGTATTTTATTCTATAATCTAATAAAATATTATAAACTGTAGGAAAAAAAGAAAAAAGTACCAGTTTTAATTTCTTTGGTGGCTGCTCCTTTGCTGAATCATTTTCCTTTTGCACTGAAAAATGTATGATGAATTTATCCATGTTTATTAATATGCACCACTACCAGCTAGTTCAGGGGTCTTCAAACTTGGCACTTTTAAGACTTGTGGACTTCAGCTCCCAGAATTCCCCAGCCATCATGGCTGGATGAGGAATTCTGAGTTGAAGTCCACAGGTCTTAAAGTTGCTACATTTGTAGACCCCTGAGCTAGCTGGTCGGCCCTTCTTAGCTCTCCTTCCACAGTGTAGTAAGAATGCAACCCCCCCCCCTGCCCAATCCCTTCCCTGAACACTTAAAGACACAGGAATCAAGTGCCAAGCAAGAAAGACTCACAAAATAAACACATAGTCCAGTTTTGTTTTGCTTTTTTTCTTTAAGCTGCCTCAGGGGTGTCATGTGTCACAATATTGCAATCCCACACTGAAAGGCTCCAGCAATTGTGAAAAGCTTTAGCTTTAAAATTAAACCTGTTTGCTTTCAAAGAAAACTTTCTAAAAGCCACGGACATACTCAAGATAAGGGGGTAAAACTAATTACATTTGTTTAAAGGGATTAAACCTATGGAAGTCAACATTTGGAACTCATTGCTAGCCTAAAATACAGACTAAAATATTCCAATAACCAAAGCACACAAAGGAGCCTCTGAATTACAAAATGTTGTAAAAACTGTACAAAAATCCTTATGGTAACCCAATCAAGCTGCCAGCTGATCCAGAACTAAATAAACCCACCTCCTTTCCAACATGCCAGCTTTTTATTTAATCAATGCCGATTGCATTCTCCTGGCTGGAGAAAACGAGCCAGTGGACCTTTTCTTCCAACAACAGCTGCTGCTTCTCTGTCCCTGTTTCCTCCCTACTGACTGACCTCTCCTTCTCTTTCCCTGTTGTCTTTTTTTCCCCCTTTCCTGCCCAAACCACCTCCTTTTATAGCTTCTCCTCTGCTCCCCCCCTTTTTTCTTCAGTTCACCTCAGGGTCCTCACTGCTTCCGGAAGTGCCAATCAGCTGGAGCCAATCAGCTGGAGCTCTGCCGGCTCCTGAGGCTTCTGCTGAGCCCAGACAATCCTGCAGCTGCAGCTTGGCTCACTTCCGCTCATTCCCCTCCCCTGCTACACTTGGCTAGCAGTCGTGTACCACCTGCCACATGGCAAAGTACCACAGGTGGTACGTGTACCACTGGTTGAAAAGCCCTGCCCTAGATCATCACATCTAGAAAAAGGTCATCAAAAAGATAGTCAAGTTGCAATCAAAAATAAAGCATTAGGGAAAAGGAAGGAACAAACTTATGAATTAGCTGAAATTATTTGTGTACACTATTGAAGTAGCTCAGTGAAAGAGGAAAATTTTGAACTTTTATTAAAGAAAATGTAGTCATGCCTCCTCATAAAGATGGAGGTCTAAATAAATAAGTGTCAAGAGAATTATTTTAATTATCCTTTTGTGTGATTTGGCAGCATCATTGCTAAGATTATCACTGTGGCAGATTGCATTCAGGTCAATGGTATATTAATGTTTTCCAATCTGGCATGCAAGAGGCAAACTGACTTTCACGGACAACCTGATGTCACACTTTCCCCAAGATTCACTCATTGACATGACAAGGAAATTTATGAGTCATTGCATATCACCTAAAGTGAAGACCCTACTAATTGCTTAACACACAAAGTAGCTCCAAGGCTCAATATGGTTGAATGCAGGCAAGCTATTTTGCCCAGGTGAGAAGCTCCTCTGGGGAGGTTGCTCCTGTTTGTAATGAAGTGTTTAAAACTTTTCTGATGCGCTTTTCAGGAAAGCAGAGAGAAGAGGCACCCAATGATCCATCACATGATCCAGAACTATTTTGATGTGTAATACTAACTGGGAGAAAACCTTACCTATTTTGCTTAAGCTTTGGAAAGTAAAATTTCCCATTTCCTAAAAGTGCATGAATCCTGCTGTTCTGGGGGAAAAAAATACCGAAGGATTTATTCATTCAATAGTTATGTCCATGGCTCTAGAGCTCCATACACACACACACACACACACACACACACACACACATATATAAAGGTAAAGGTAAAGGTTCCCCCGCACATATGTGCTAATCGTTTCCAACTCTAGGAGCCGGTGCTCATCTCCGTTTCAAAGCCAGCACTTGTCCGAGGACGTCTCCGTGGTTATGTGGCCAGCATGACTAGACACCAAAGGCGCACGGAACGCTGTTACCTTCCCACCGTAGTGGTCCCTATTTTTCTACTTGCATTTTTACATGCTTTCAAACTGCTAGGTTGGCAGAAGCTGGGATGAGTAACAGGCACTCACTCTGTTACACGGCACTCGGGATTCGACCCGCCAAACTGCCGACCTTCTGATCGACAAGCTCAGCGTCCTAACCCACTGAGCCACCGCGTATATATATATATATATATATATATATATATATATATATATATATATATATGAAACTTGACCTGTTCTTTTTAAAATTCTAACTGTAATTATAGATTACAGATTAAAGCTAAGAAGTAGACCCTTTAAATACTAGATATGTTTTA
The DNA here is from genome assembly GCF_964194415.1 of Vipera berus. Classification (NCBI taxonomy): domain Eukaryota; kingdom Metazoa; phylum Chordata; class Lepidosauria; order Squamata; family Viperidae; genus Vipera; species Vipera berus. The sequence continues at coordinate 81,789,353 of NC_138202.1, read as the reverse complement.
AAAATGTAAATAACTTTCCCATATTCCAGACCAAGTATGAGAGTTCCCTTGGCTTGCAGAATCACAAATTAAGGATATTTAAGCAATTATCAATTACCAGGAATTTGTTTAGGATTCTGAGTGGGATTTTAGCTTCCCCATAATGGAAACCATTATTCCAAACTAGTCCCAGAGATGAAGATTCAAATCAAGTAGACTTAATGTTATTTCTGATTGTTTAACTATCCCACTACTCTAAATATTGTAATATGTATAATTTTTTAAAGGATATTAAGAAATGTTCTCTGCCCCCCTTCTCTTAGAAATGTGTGATTCCCCCATTTAGGGTTGTAGGACATTTGGAGACTTAGATATGTATATGAAATAAACGAGTCAAATTGTTTTCTCTCTTGCATCCAAATTACATGGACATTATTGTTGTTGTGAACTACATTATAAAAGAACAAAGAACAAGGAGAAGGAGAATAAGGCTATCTAGATCAAGGGCAGGAGAAATCATACAACTTGCATCCTGAAGTGTCACTATAGCAACATTTAAACGATGCACAGAAAAGGAAGCCCATTTCTGTACTTGCTTCCTTGGATACCAGACATAAATGACCTCTCTCCGGCTTGGTTTGTGGCATTCATGTGCACACTTAAAGCAAAATATGTTATTTTCTTTACCTGTAATAATATTCTTCCTCTCTGGTTTAATCAATCTAAGTACTGTTGGTAGTGTCTTATTTGCCACTTCAGTTATCCACAAAACAGTTACAGCCAACACGCAGACATCATTGCTAGAGAGTTGAGCAAACAGCTTAGAAATGTTCCAGTAAGAAGCTGAATCTTTCTGTTCTAATGAAGAATTACGATTCTTATGCAATCCCAACTATGAAAATCTATTAGTTGATTTTTTTAAAAAAAGGGTTTTGCAAATCTTTGACTCATCAGGAAAAGTCAAGTGTTACATAAGATTGCATTTCTTTTGGAAGACTGTTTATATCACAGTCTAGCATGATCTCCCTCAGTGTCTTGCCAATGAAATAAATCCTGATTTAAACAGAAGCTGTCCACATGAAAACATCTATTGCTATAAATCATGCACAAACTTTGCAATATAAAGATTCCTATGGCTAGAAAATCAGCATCACTGTCAATTACAGGATCTATTATTATCATCCCTTTATCTATTATTCTTTGTTTTAGCTGTTTTGTAGAGTCTTTTAATTATTTGAAATAATTTAACGACAATAGCTTCAGCTTTATTGTTTTAGTTTTGTTGAACAGGATCCAGAGTAATTTGTTTGTGAGATGGGCAGTGACAAGAATTAGATAAATAAGTCATTTCATTGAATAAGATATTCAATATCCCTGTGACAAAAAAGTATTCACTCTACAATTACTGTACAAAATTTTCTATTTAATAGCTTTACTAATTGTGCAAAACTTTCAATAACTAAGAGAATATTATAGACACATTAATCCTTCCTAGCTATTCTTGGTTATCAAAGATGTTATTGAGAACTGGTTTTTTTTCATAACTTTCTGCAACTCATTTCATATTTTGAAACAGGAAGAAGGGATGCCCTGATGAAAATCATTTTTGCTTGACATCCTAACAATAATAACTACATCTTAATAATCTACATTTATAGCAGCATATTGTCTTATGTACACATGCCATTTTACTACTGGGATTTCTTACACTCAGCATTAAACTAGGAGGCCAGTCTTCACTTCATCTGAACTTATCAATGTAATCACAATTACTTCCAATATCAAAGTATCAAAAAACATAGTTATTTAAATAATATTAACTATCAAAATAGAAAAGAGAGAGAAAGAAGGGGGGGTAGAAAGAGAAGGAGAATAGAAAGTTTGCAAGCCATTATCACTGCTGGTTGTAACATGATTCTTTTAAAGGCTACATTCCACCCTGTAGGGATTCCTATACCTTAACATTATGAAACTGTTGTCTCTGTAAGAAAAATTTTGAATCGTGAACCATCCTGACTATTGAGAATAATTTTCTTTTTTCAGATTAGTTAATTTGCTATCCTCTTAAAACCAAACATGCTAAATGAAACAAACCTTTAGCAGTCCATACTTCTTTCCTTTCACTAGCAATTCATGCATACCCCAAATTATTCTCTATTCAGAAACTCCTGTCACTTTCCTAGCTGTCTGATGGTAATTACAGAATTGCTTACCCTTTTATCCTGGAAAAAATTGGAAGGCATCTTGGCTAATTATCAGATGCTGATGAATGTTGCACTTATATTCTGACACAAGCAATGAAAACAGTTAACCAGATGAAATGCCTATAACCCACCACAATGGAAACAACACCACACTTTCAAAATAGGACATAAAAACAAAACCAAAGGTTCTTGAGGATGTTTTCGTGGTACTGGTATTACCTATAAACAGCACCGGTGTGCACATCTGAATGACAAAATCCCTCTTATCACAACGGGAGAGAATGCTGAGTTGCAATCTGATTCATGTCCACATGTTTTTAGCTCACATGCCAAGCAAGTTCAGCATCTCTGAAAGTCCACATCCATCATCACCACTCCACATAGCAGTGAGATTGACTCTTATTTCATCAAGATTTTCCCCCTCCCTCCCCCTCCCCCCAAAAATCCCACTGGATTCAGTGGACATGTAGCTTTGCAATATAACTGGCCCAGGATCAAACAATGGTGGCACTATTTTCCTGCCAAAGAGCAAGGTGGCTTTGCCAATGAATTCTGATTTATCAGCTCATAGTAGAGTGAGTCTGTGGCAAGAGGACTGCTTTATTTTTAAAAACACACTGCTTTTTCCTTCTCCATCTTATTTCAGGACTTGCCTAACACAACAAGCACAATAATCATGTTCTATTGCTGATGATGCAAAGATAGTCCCCAACTGGGACAAAATTTATGAAAGGAACCACTGAAGTCAGTGGGGGACCAACAAGAATTGTTTTAACAGATCCCCAAAAGAATGGCATGTGTTCAAAAAAGAAACTCTAATCATCCATTTGTTTTAACTGATTTACTTAAGAGTTATGAAATAAAGAAAGGTATTTTTTTACTGGATACTTTGCTATGAAATCTTTGCAGGATTATGAATCCCTGCATGTGTGTCTCTGAGAAGATGGCTCAAAGTTAACTACATTTTACGTATCCATCACTTAAGAGGCATGACAGAACCCCATATAGCATAACTTTTATAAACAGATGATTTAATGATTATTTTTTCCTTAATGAAACTGCCAGAAACATGTTGATGTTGTTGGATTGACAGGTTATCAAATAAGTTCAGAAGTCATGTCTAAGTAACGTAATGGGGAAAAACTGATAAAATCCTTCTGCTCTTGTAAGAGTACAACTAGAAAAAATCTTGGAGAGAGGATATTTAGAAAGACATTTCCAGTCATTACCTGTGAAGGTATTGCTTTTATAGAAAAGCAAATCACCCCAAATTGATTAAGTATTTTGGTATGTGTGTAGACATTTTGATTATCAGCCCATGGATGCAAGATCAGGAGAGCCACATGTGAGAAGGGAACATATGTTTAAATGGTAAATAGCAATCCTCAAAAGAAAATTATCTAATGGAAAGTGATTAGTTATAACCACAGCCTTAACAATATCTTGTCCTATTCTGGGTCTATACACTACATTTTTTTACAGCTATGAAATGCTCTCCTTTTGGAACAGAAAGCCTCTGTAATTAATAAGACAAAAGGACCAACCATCAACTTTCATAGTGGAAAGTAAAAACTTTTCAGACTTGTTTTTCCAACTTGTGAAATGGCTACAATTACAGACTAGTTTTGCCCAACCACCACATTATTTGAACCTGGTTGTTAGTTCATGGCTGTATTGCATTGATCCAAAAAACTGGATTAATTGAATATATGATGCTCCAAGCTACCATGGATAAGTAGATTGTACAAAGAGATCCAGACTCCCTCACAGTTATATAGGAGTACAGAACATAATGTGCAATCCTATTTCCTTAGTGAACGTGCATAGGATCATTTTAAACCCACACTGCATCTAGTGTAACTCGGAAAGCTAAATATAAAAACAATAAGATATATCCACAAAATTCAAGAGTGTGTCATTTATGAGGATCCACATGGCCACAGACATGCTCTGGGGAAACAGAGGATTTACCATCAAATCATAGTAGAATGAAAGCTCTAGGAGACATTTGAGGAAAGGTCTCCCTCACATGCCTTCTTTGGATACAGACTGCCAAGTGCATCACTTGTGCCACCATCTCAGAATTATCTTTCCCCAGTTTGCCTGACAATCACGCTTCATTATTACCCTTTCCCTTGCAAAGACTTCTTCGGAGAGTGACATTGCCACCATTTCCATTTCTTCCCCTACTTGACTTTCCTCGCACCAAACTCTTTGGGCTGACCTTCCAAACCAGACCTAGTGCCTTCCAGACATACCAGATTTCAACTCCTATTACTTCCTACCCGGAGCCACCAGATATGGCCATGACATCCTATAGATGATGGAAACTGTCATCCACCTTATTTTGGGGTTGGAGAAGACTGTTATGCAATGGCCATAAATTTGGCAGCCTTGGGCCAGTTGGTAAATCAAGCGTTACATTGCCAGATACTGCAGAATGACAGGCACTGCTTTTCTTTGCTAGAGAATGAATGGAAAGGATAGCTAGAGAAGCAAGGTATCTGCAAGGGTTACCCAGAGGTTGATTCCCTTCCCTTCCCCACCCCACCCCCATCCAAGTACCTCGAGTCGGGATTTCAGTTCCCCTTTGGTCTCTCCTAGCCTTCAAGTACATAAATCACCCCCCCCCAACTCCATCACCATTTTAAAATAATAATAAGGGCAAGCATAAAGACACAAGGGAAAAATAATAACGCGACACTCACTGTATTTGAAATCGCTCAGGAGCAAAAGGAGGATTATCCAGAATGAAATTCCGAAGAAGAAGAAAAAGGGGCGGGGGGGGGGTGTTTGGAAAAAAAAAATAAAAATAAAAATAAAAAAATAAAACCAGGCACCACCAGCACCGATGGCAAAACTACATCATCTCGGCAACAGATCCAATTTGATGGGAGGAAAAAAAGATAGGAAATTAAATATCCATCTGCAATTTTCCATCTAGTTCGGTCCAAAAGAGCTCCAAGCCTTGCTGGGTTTTTTTTCTTCTCCCTTTCTAGCTTCCTTTACTTGATACTTCCTTTTCCCCTGGCTTCCTCGCTCCCCCTCCCCGGCCGTCACTCTTAGGACGTGGCTGTTTTCAAATGTCCCTGCGTGTATCAACTTCTTTCTTCATCAGGGGACAAACGGACGGGACGGGATTGGGGGGGGGGGGCAGAAACCAAAAATAACCAGTTCGACGAAAAGAGTCTTTCTTCGTCGAGAAACTTTTCATTCCTGCCCCGATCTTCTCGGGAGGATCCTGGATCCTTTGCGCCTCTCCCTCTCTCCAATACTTTAACTCTTTTGAATCCCCCGAAGGAAATATTTTGTCGACTTTGGTTTGTTGTGGTTTTTTTTTTACCCCCAGCTTCCGCAACGACCCCCTCAGTCCGTCTGTTGGAGGCGATTTCTCTTCTTTTGGGTCTCGTCTGCTAAGATCCAGCGGGAGCCAGGGAAGACCCTTCGCGTCCTTTTTTCTTAGCCGCACGCTCGCTTCTCCGGTCCATGTGCTGCCACCACAGATCGGAGGTTCCCATGATCTCGGCGCTCCGATTCTCTCTTCTCACCAAGGCAGCCTCTCACATGATTTTTTTCTCCCACCCCCCAACCAACTTTAGGGTTTCTCTCGCCACCCTCACAGCCCACCCGCCCACCCACCCCGTCTCCGCCGATTCAAGGATCTGATTAGATTTCCAATCACAACCCAGTGCGCAATCGGATTTTTTATTTCAGCCAGGAGCCAAGCAAGCCCAACTCTCCACGTTACTATATCCTTTCGCCTTCCTCCTTCCAACAACTCCTCCGCGTTTTTCAGAGCCTGGGCATCAAATGGAAAGAGAGGCTGAAGCGAACAGTGGCGGCGGCGGCGGGAGCGAGCTTGAAGGGGGGGGGGGAAGAGAAAATGAGAGAGGGGAGGAGATCCAGGGAGCGAGCGAGCAAACAAGGTTCCCACCAGCTGCCCAAAAAACCGATCCGTCATTTTTCGAAACACCTGAAGCGGGCGGCTTTCACCCACCTCTTCCCGCGCTCCCCTCGCTGCATTTTTTTTCCTCTCCTTTCTTCCTCATCCAGATCGCCCCCGGCGTTCAAAACTCCCTGGTCGGAACCCGCCGATCTCCTCGGGGAGGCGCGATCCGTCCGGCTCGCCGTGAATTTTGCCAGCCCGGGGGACTTCTCCTCCTCTTCATTTCGCCTTCCTCTCCATTTTATTTTATTTTTTTTTTTTTTTGCCGCCAGCCTGCTGGAGGGCCGCGAGGAAGAAGGGAAAATGTGTTCTTTGGAATACTCAACAGGAAGCTAAAGTGGGAGGTGGCGAGGCAGCCGGCGAGGGGCGGCAGGCACTGTATTTCTCCCAACAGTCTTTTTTTTTTCCCCAGCTGCTCCAAATCCGCTTAGCGACCCTCCGATTTACAAGTTAAAGACAACCGTCCCCTTCGGCTCCCCCTCTTCCTCCTCCTCCCCAGGTCAGCCCCTTCCCTTCTTCGAAGGCTCCTTCCGAGGCAATCGGCCGCCGCGGGGCTTCTTTGACACCGCCAACCTTCGCTCCAGAAACGCGCAGCCCTCCGCGCAGCTGCAGCCGCTTTTCTTCGCGGCCGTCAGCTCCGGTTTGAACTCCTCCTCCGCCCGCTGGGGTGAGGGGAGAAGGGGAGACAAGTAAATAAAGAATCCGCTTCCCAGGAGTTGCCGCGGAGGGCAACGTTGGCTTTCTCGCGCTTTTTTTCTTTTCTTTTCTCTGCAATCGCACCTCGGGATACGCGAGCTGACCCGGGCCGATCTTTTTTGCCCCCCCCTCCCGCCCCTCCACACATACTTTCCAATGGTCGTTCCCTTTCCCCGTCAGGTTCACACGTTCATACATACACGCAAGGGGTCTTTCTCACCCTCCCCCCGCCCTTCCCCCCGCCGCTTGCGATCACTGAAATACAATTACCCAATTACCTCCCATCATCTTAGCACTGATTGGTCAATTGCATTAACGCTTGCTGTTAAAGAGAAAGGAATTTCTGCGGCGGGACCCTGCTGCCACCTAGCGGACAGTTCGGAAAAGTGATGGCCAGGTGAATGAACCCCGGGAAACATCCCAGCGACGACGGCGTGATCGGAATAGAAGGGCTCATCTTCAGGAAAGGAATGTCAAAAATCATTTTCTTAAAAACAGACCCACAGCGCCCACTGGTTTATGCTTTGCAAGGGAAAATCAACCAGGGAAGAAGAATGCTACGCAAGGGCAAGTCCTCTTGTTTAAAACCGGGTACCTTTCCCCCCCCCCCCCGCCCCGTACATTTCTCCCCGTGTGTCACAGCCTTCCTTGAAACATGCTTGTTTGCTTTCGTGGCAATTTGTTGTAAAGCGAAGTGCGCAAGGCTTAAGGCCGCAGCAATATCTGGGTATTTCGTTCCTATGGCTGAAGCCAATATCTCACAAAGTGAAGAGGGCAGTCTCTCAAGAGCCTCAGTGCAGTCTATAAATGTGAAAAGGCCGTGCATGCCGTTTGTAGCGCGCTGATTAAGTCTGCAGAGTTAAATCCCACGCAAGGGGAAGGAGAAGATTTGCTTTGAGATGAGGCTTAAAGGTGGGAAGCTTTCAAGATAAAGAAATTACCCTCAGGGAATAAAGTTTCTGCGAGGTTTACAAGGGCAGGAGGTTTCGGGACTATAAACTGTACGTCTGAACTTGTGATTTGATGTGCAATGGGTTTGTGAATGTTTTGAAAATAACATCAGTCAATCAATAAATCACATAAGGCAATTACCCACCTACGCTCATTAAAATCAGTAACTTTTTTTCAGGTTTCAGCAGGCCTCTACTTTAAAAGTTGCAGTAATTTACAGACAATAAATGGGTCTTCTAATGAATAGCTGTATTTCTGGGAGGTTCAAAGTACTCATAGGAAGTGTGCACTGTTCTAATATATGATTTGCAGAAGCAGTTGAAGATGAGAGCTAAACCTGATGTTCTTTCCTCAAAACAACAGCAGTCTTCAGGGACTAAGGAATGTTCCAGTTGATTCCTTGTGGACCAAAGCCTTCAGAATCCAACATTTTTGTCGCAAGTGAAGCTTAAATAAAAATGGATCATTTTTGTCCTGTTCTGCCTACTTTTTTTTTCAAAACGAATAAACCACTTATTCTGCTCCTTGCTATTTTTCCCTTCTTCCCTCCCTTATCTCATTATCTCTATTGATGGTGATAAAGATCATATTATCAATTCAGTGTTGACTCTTACCAATCACAAGGACAGACTTTCTGCAGGGTCATCAGTCATCAACCTGATCCTTCAGAGCTTCAAGTGCGGTACTCATCAGTGCTGTAGTTGAGCCTACTCAACTTGATGCTGGTCATCCTCTTTTCTAACTACCACAACATTATGGATCTTCCTAGAGATCTGGGACTTTATATGATGTGTCCAAAATATTCTAATTTGAGCCTGATAATTTTGCTTTGAGTGTGATATAACTTGTTCTACAATCCATTTGTTGACTCTATTAACTATCCATGGTTTGCTCACGAGCCTTCTCCAACACCAAAGTTCAAAAGCTCAGTACTCTTTCTATCTCAATACTCTTCTGCTTCCTGAAATTCCAGTTTTCACTTCCATAAAATGTTGAAGGGTAAGCCATTGGCTACCAGTTCTTTAGGCAAAGATGTATCAAAATACCTAAGTTTCTTTTCCAAAACCTTCATTACTGCTTTACCAAAAGCTACTAGTGTCTCTTGATTGCTGATTCCTTCACAGTTAACAGTCTATCCTAACAGGCAGAAGCTATCTACCAGGTCAGTATCTTCATTGTTACTTCTAAGGTTGGTTGTTGCATCTATTATCAGTTTGATCTTCTTTATATTTAATCTTAGTTCCATTTTTATGGTGTCTCTTGACTTTCACTATCAGAGCTTGCAGATCATTTGCATTTTCAGCTATCAGCCCAAATGCAGGGTTTTTTTTGTAGGAGCCATAGTAAGTAGTGATGAAAAATGGAAAAGGGAGCACATAAGGATAGAGTTTCTCCTGCTTCTGCTGGTGCTACTATTGCTTTCTCCATTGCTACTCCAAAGTTAGTTGGTTCCTCAGCCTCATGTACTGGAAATGAAGCCTTCGGAAGCTCCAATGACTTTCCCAGTGACCACTTCCAATGACTCTTGTCATCTTCTTTTTCTCCTATCCTTTCCTGCTTATGAAAAAAAAACAACAACGAAGGGAGAGGGAATAGCATCTGGGTACAAACATCCACTTGACCACTAGAGGATTGCAGAACAATACCAAAATCTTTCTTTGCTCCCATCTAGTACAGGTGTGAGTACTCTTATGGGGTGATGGGCCACTCAAGAGGCTTGCCGTGGGGCTCATTTTACACGTCCAAAGTTAATGCAATGAGTCTTATTGTTATCTGAGCATATGTAGATTTGTCTCTTACCATGTAATTCTATGCATATCTTTTTCACATGAAATATTAATAAGGTTAATATAGTCTCACGCGTTTGTGATATTGTAGTCTTAATTTTTGTAGTTACTTTCTGTAGCAATATTATGCAGTTCTTGAATTTGGGACTTTATCTGGGGGGGGAACAGAGTGGCAATTCTCTCTTTAAAGTCATCTTCAGGAGCTGGTCCAAAAACTCAAAATTGATCTCTCTCTTCCTAGACATCCCTCCTTCTGTTTCATTCGATCTGATCCAAAGCTTTGACGTCCCTTTAAAACTTCCAAAGTGTGCCCCATTTCATGCTATTTTATATATCTAATTAACTTTTAAAATTATATATGTTTTTAATAAGGTAATTCTCTGGTTCTTGCATCTTCTAAGAGAGGCTTGTTTCAACTTCATATGAACTCATCACATATGAGCAGAACAAGGAGAAAGTCTAATAATATGCCATGCAATCATAGCATCAGCCCTGTGGAACCAACTCCCCCTTGAGCTCCGGATGGCCCCGGATCTCCGGTCCTTTTGCCGCGGCCTCAAAACTTTCCTTTTTCATCAGGCTGACCTGGATTGATGATGGGTTTTTAAAATGTTTTTAATTTTTAATTGTTTAGTTAACTTATTTTGGGGCTGTTTGTTTAATTTCTCTTAACTTTTGTATTGTTGTTTTTATTGTTCTTAGCCGCCCTGAGTCCTTCGGGAGATAGGGCGGCATATAAGTCCCCAAAATAAATAAAATAAAATAAATAAAATCAGAGAGTAGGAAGGGGCCACTAGCAGCCCTGTGCTGGAGCATACATTAAAGAATGCTCTGTGATTGACTATCCCATCTCTGTTTTGATGTTTCCAGTGAAGGGGAGACTACTACCTCTCAGGATGATCAATTCTATTCTCAACCTGATCTTGTCATTGGAAAAAACATATATTAATATTCAGTCATAAAATCCACCTTTAACTAAATCCATTATTCCACAGCCTGTACATTAGAGTAAAAGAATTAGCTTTCTTCTCTGTTACATCCTTTCTAGTATTTGAAGAATGATATCATATTCTTACCTCTCCCAGCCATCTTTTTAGAATAAATATTCCCATTTCCTTCAAGCTCTTTTCATATCACTTGGTTGTCCTTGTTGACATTCTCTATATCTTTTCAACTTTCTTTGAATACTTCTAAAAGTAGAAATAGATGGCATACTTGAGATACAGCATTGAATAAAGTGAGAATTTTGAATCTGTACTTCTTTTGACCCTCTCTAATGTTGCATCTGCTTTTTTGGGGGGAGTCACTTCAGACTAATGAAATCATATTCCATTGGTGAAGTACTATTCCAAATATTTTTCGTAAGTATTATTGTCATATGCAATTTCCCAGTGTAGTGTCCATTATTTTTAGGTTACAAAATGAAGAACATTGTCTTTGTATCCAATGGGCTTTTTCTGTCTTTTTTGTTTGTTTGTTTTTGTATACCAAGGCAGCTTTGTCTTTTTTTTTTCCTGTCTCCTAAGTATTAGTGATCCCAAACAATTCTGTGATATCCACATTGAATAAGCATTCTCTCCACTTGTCTACTGCTAATGCCAAGATACTTTGGCAAACACTTTGCTACAGACAAGACACATTATTCCATGTAGTCCCACAATGCAATAGGATAAGGGTTATTAATTAAAATTACCTAACAGAAAACAAGAAGATGAAGTTGGTATAGTAAGACCTGTTCTTGATAAAGCCATGTTGTCAAAACATGTTTCCACAGTACTACTGGTGGCTTTATGATTTACTGTAGTGTATTCCTATATATTGATGTTTGTCTGCTAAGTCTATATTCTCATATTCTTTTCTTTTGTCATGAAGATAGGCACTAGATATTTCACTCGTTCTCCTGAAACTTTCAAGATACATCATAATCAAGTTCCTTTCATACCCTAGAATGCAATACAACTGACCTTGACAATTTAGACTTTTGTTGCCTGTGTCTCTGTTGGCATCAAACCTCAATTTGTTTCTTCATTGTGCTCTTCTTCATTGCTGAAGGGAATACATATCCTCTTCTCAGAAAAAAAGCGGGGCAATTGGATGGTCCTGTTTTTCTTTATTATCTGTTGTTTTGTCATCTTCACTGAGCAGCTGGTATACTGATTTGTTTCCCTTTGTCTTATTTTGGCCATAGCAACCATAGTTGCTGTTGCTGTTTGAATCCTCTGCCAGTCTCAACATATTCTGGACTTCAGTCTTTTTGTGTTCCCTTCCTTGGTGATATTTTGTTTTCTACTTCATATGTGCATGTTGTTTATATTGTCACTATGTCGCACAATAGGTCTTCTACTTTTTTCTTTGTTGTTCGATTTTTTTTCTTTTGGTATCCTATTTTATTCATCCATTCAACTTGATCTTTATTTTTTATTTATAAAGAATCCTAATGATTCAAATCCAAGACATATGTTTGATTGCACTCTAGGTTTTTTTGTTTTTGTTTTTTAACTTCATCACTACATGGTTACTTTCTCCCAATGTTCTTACCCTTCCACTGGATTAGCTCAGTCTTTCTTATTTGTCCCTTATTAAGAATAGCTGTGCCTTCACCTGTTCCTTGAAGGAGAAAATTGTCAGCAAGATGGCTTGAGAATGCCAAGGTCCTCGCCTGGCAGATTTTTTTCCCCCCTCAATAGATATTCGGCTAATTACATTCTGCCATCACTACTATTTCACGCCTTCTTGAAATATCTGAGAGATAGACTGTAGTTTAAAGCTCTCCTCCTCCCCATTCAACCATACCAAGGTTTAGCTATTTCTCCTAAAATGCAGCTTGATCAGAAGTCCTTTCCTAAATAATTTCTAATAATTTCTAATTTCTAATAATTTTTAAGACTCTCTCCTATCTATACCATTTCCAAAGCTGGTTGTAATTCTCATTTAGATAACTGCAACATGTTCTGAATTTATTTATTTCAATTTATATGACTACCCATCTCAAACTCAAGACTCCAGGCAGCTGGCAACAATTAAAAATTATATAGAAACATAACACAATGTATGAAAAAACCCATATCAATAAGATCATCATGTGAGGTTAAAAAAAATCCAACATCAACAGCAAAGTCATGCATTTGTTGTAAGCTCAATAATAAAACCACATTTTTAAAGGCTTTCCAAAAAGCCAGAAGGAACAGGGCCAGTCTAATTTCTGGTATTCTAAAAGTAGGCAACAAGACAGAAAAAATCCCCTTGTGGCCCTACTAGGTGATGGATGGGACCTAATGGATAGGACTCATAATCTCCTCTCCTGATGGAACAGGTAGACATAAATAGAAAAGTGTTCCCTCAAATATTTTGAGATTACATTATTGTGTTAGATGGAGTAGGGGAATATCTGTTTAATGAAAGAAGATGATTTAATGGTTCCCACTAGGTCTCAGTCTGTCTGGGTGTATAGTTCAAAATGCTGGTTCTAATTCTAATTTCCAAAGCTCTAATGGTTAAAGCCCTAAAAATAGCAGGATCAAATAAACTGAAGATTGCCTGCATATTTATTTAAACTCTGAAATCATTTTTAGAAACTCTTTTCTGAACCAATAACTATGCTAATGGTTCCACAATTACTTATGAATGCCTATGGAAAGAATGATTATTTTGTACATGGTTATTTATTTATGGATGAAGATTTTTATAAAAGCTACACAAACAAACAAAAGTAGTTAAATATCAACACAGAATTAATTGTCTAAAATTGATAATATTTACAAGATTAAAGGACAGACATAGAGCAATTCCCAGTTTTAGAATTGATAATATTTACAAGAGTAAAGGAAAGACATAGAGCAATTCCCAGCTTTAGCAGAACATGTTTCCTTGGAACGATTCATTTTGCTATCCATATAAATACCCATTACATGTGAAAAGATCACCACCTTGGATTTTTCATAATTTATAGAAAGTTATGTTTGCAGCTCAATTGGCAAGCTCATTTAGCCTATTTATGTGATGCTTTCCATAAAGCTCAGTTTAAGAAAAGAGATCTGCATTACCAGCATATAGGATAATGTAGAAAATACCTGAAGGCAGATTTTCTATGTTGACAGCTTTGGTAGATGTGCATCAATTTTACTAGGAGCCAGGAATAAATCTGCCGGATAGAGATTGAACAATAGGGGTGCAAGCCACATCCTTGCTTGATACCCCTTTTGAAAAGATAGATGGCCCTTTGTCCTGGCAGCATTGGAGCAAGGATATTAAAATATAGTGCCTTTAGCTAAAACAACAGGCAAGGTTCAATTGACAAATGTTCCAAACAGCTTCATGTGAGACGGAATCGAAAGCCATTTTTTAAATCAATAAATGCAGTGAATAATTTATCTTCTTTAGGATACTGATATTTCTCTGCAAAATGGGGAAATGTCAGGCAATGATCTAAGGGAGAAATCCTCTATTATAACCTAGCTGTTCCTCTCTGATCACCTCTGTTAATTGTAATCCAGTATTTAAGTTCATTACATAAAAACTTAACATACAGTTTTTCCAATATTGGGAGGTCAGGTTTATTGGGTGGCACTTATTGGGATCTGCTCTATTGCCTCTCATATAGATGGGGAGAATGGTAGCTTTATTTCAAGGGCTAAAATTTTCACTGAGCTAAGAAAAAGAAGGAAAGGAAAGAGTTTTTAATCTAAAACTTTCCTCTTTAAATGAGTTGTAATTGGAGTGTCCAGAGGTAGTATTAGGGGCATATGATTACTATCAGTTCTCTCTTCAATTACAACATTGCTGATATAATTTCAAAAGAAATCAGAAATGAGAAGATAATCTGCCACACAATTACTTTGCTATGTTAACTTACACTCTATCTTCCTATCTGTCTCCCAACTGATTGTTAAATTTTCCTCCAGCACTGCATAAATGGAAACAGAAAAGTTTAACATGGTACCCTTTAAAAAATCTGTATATTTTGTGCTCTCCAAACTTTAGAATTTTGAACCACATGATACACTATTGTTAGGGCATTCTTGATGTTAGAATCACTACCCATAAGTAAATAAGCAGAGGAATAGAAACAAGGAAATTGTTTTATACAGTAGCAGTTTCTGATTTCTGGGGAAGAAATGGTGAGCAGAAGATAACTCTGTGAAAAATGGAGCTGACCACCATGGCAGAATGAAGAGCCGGTGAGTAGATCAGCCTTTTGTAATTCCTTTCTGGACAAGGAGAGAATTTGAAATCACCCAAAAGTGCTCCAGACAGTTGTTTCTCATGTGGAGACCAGAAGATGGTAGTCTGTGGTTGGTTTAGAGCTCTGGGAGATGAGGAAATACCATCTTGCTGAAACCATGATCGATACCTGATCGATACTGGTACCTAAGTTCACGTAATTCTTTTTCTAATCATTTTCAGAAATTTCTTATTAACTGTTTTTCAACTATTAAGAAACTGTGGATAAATCCATTTTTTTAGCACTGGATGAGAGTCCTTCAATCCTTAGTAAAATAAGTTTTAAATGCAAGTTTAAGGACCTAATTTTGGGTGAGTGAGGATAAACAGCAAAAGGATGATTAAAACTTTAATTTTAAAAACTGACAAATTGATGAAGTATACAGATAAATTTGAAATAGATTTTTGTAATTAATTAAAATAATTCTCATGTGAATATGCTTTTGTTTTCACATCTAAAGAACACAGTAAGATTTTAAAAATTGGAGTCTAGAAAGAACTAGGAGGAACTAAATTTTACAATTAAAGGAGAAAGACAAGTCTTAAAATATTTTAATATTGGAAATATTGAAGGATATTTTTGAACAATGAACTCTGAAATTAATTTGAAGAGTGTCTATTTCTATAGCTAGATTGTGCTTAAAAGATGTTTTGGAAGAGGAACCAATTTTACTTGACAAGATTGAAACTGATTAGAAAGTGAATTTGAAAATGATTGGCTACATTTTTGAGGTGGAGAAAATGTACACTGGATATACAAAAGAAATAAATTGATATCTTAATAATTAAAAGATACATATACACAGGGCTTTTTTCCTAAAAAAAAAAGGTGCCGGAACTCTCATCTTGGTGGGCGCAGGAGGCGGGGTGGGGGATGGGGGGCGGTGCTGCTGCAGTCACAGGTGTGAGGGGTGTTGGCATCGGGCTGCCCCCCAGGGTTGGAGCCGGTGCGGCTGGTGCAGTGGGAGCAGCGGGGCCTGCTCTATATGGTGGGGCTGCGCGGGGTGGGTGGTGGAGGCGTGGTGGGCCAGGCGATGCAGGGCACCCACTTAAGCATGCAGGGCAAGGTGACGGTGGTGCAGGTCCAGCACTGGGTAGGCCACCAGCCTGGCTGACACGGGTGAGCACAAGGAAGGAGTGCACATGGACTCCACAGAACCCACTTCCCACTCTTTGTCCTCTCTTACTTATCTAGTTGAGATGGTGTAGCTGGGCAGCAGGAAGGGATGCAAACTTCCTGCCAACTCACCTTCGCTGCAGACAACTTGCCGGTGCAACGTTTGCCGGCCGGGTCTTTTGGCGCGCTCAGCAGCAATTCCTATTGGCTTTCGAGTAGCATAGCTTGTGGGAGTAGCATAGCTTGTGGGAGGGAGGGAGTAGCATAGCTTGTGCAAAAGCTTTTTTTTGTGCAAAAAAAGGTGCCAGAATGCCATTCAGAGCGTTCGATGAGAAAAAAAGCTCTGCTTTTATGTTTTAATCTTATGATTTTAAAAATATATTTTTTTTCAATTGTAAGTTGCCCCAAACCTCACTATGTGGATTGCATACAAATATTATATAATCGGTAAATAAAGGTATAACATATGTTAAATATAAATCAAATGATAATATGCTTCCCTACAAAGTCAATTCTTGCTCAATGACAGACCAAGGAGTTAATTCAGAAAGGCAAGAGGAAAATCTAGAAGAGGTCTGTGCAACTTGTAGAAGGGAAAGGCCCACACTGATAAATTAAAAATCTTTGTGGTCTGCAAAGGAATGCTGGTGGGCTAATCAATGATCTGGTGACTAGAGGAGCATCTACAGTGTTGGAGCCATGGAGACACTAGGCAACATGACTTTTAGGGGAGTGGTGGTGATTTTATTACTTTTTTAAGAAAAAAAAGTCTGTGCTCTGTCCAAGAGTGCTTGGCAGGCTGCATGTACAGGCCTGGTCTAGAATTTATTTTGGATCTTTCAACTATCTAGAGCAGGCATGTCAAACTCATTTTGTTTGAGGCAACTTCTTATAAAAGAATTCCCATTAATTTGTTTTAATAAAATAATTTAAATCAATTTTTCACTTGATTTCAAATTAAATGAATTATATTGGTTGACAATGATATATATATCATTGCTCCTACACCTTCAATTCTATGCGGGGAAAAACCCGAATGACCAAAGATCCACATACAAACACCCGCGAAAACCTCAGAAAACACACACACACACACACACACACACACACACACATATATATATATATATATGTACAATTGCCAAATGCAATAAACTGGTTTTAGGTATATGTTACTGGAAGGAAAAAGCAATCCCTGCTGCGTTACTGATCCCAGAGAAGCATTTGCATGTATGCAGGTATCCTTAGGGTGCCATAGTTATGGATGAGAAATATTGGTTGCAAAGTTGGCATTTCTGGATGTAATACAGATATTTTGGACTTATTTTTGTTTCTTTGCATGTTTGATATTTTTAAAAAGGCATATGCTACTGACTACACTTATGCACATATGTAACATCTTTTGCTAGGAGACATGACCACTGTTTGTCCAGAATGTGAAAAGTGAAAGATTGTGACTAAACAAAATTTTAATGTACAGATAATACCACCATAAATTATTTTAGCCTTTTTAATAAATGTTGTTACTGATGTTAAGCTCACCATGGAAAACATCATATATTGTTATGTATATACTAGGTTAATTATTTAAAGACTGAAGTGCAACATAACTAGATTCTAAATAATCTATTTTTCAAAACACACAGCAGTCCAAACAGTAAAAGTAAAGTCCAAATTAAGAATATTTCATTCTTAAGAATTGTTTAATTTTAATAGATGGTTAGATTCAAAATAGTTTTCAATAGTACAAAATAGTACAAAAGATACTATTTTTTTCTAGCATCAGCTAAATTAGACATATTACATTGAGAAAAATGTTTCTCATTTCTTTCCTGTTACCTTTATGAAATCATCATTGCAGAGATGTTAACATAGGAAATAGATTATTTTGTTATCTAATTTTACCTTCCAAAAGACAGAAGCAGATGAAAAATCTGAGGTTCTTTCCTGTTGGCTTTTTTGAATTAGCTGCTTTAGATTCTAAAAGTTTAGTTCCTAAAGAAGTAACCCTGTAAATCAGGGGTGTCAAACTCAATTTCACTGAGGGCCGCATCAGCATTGCGGTTGCCCTCAAGGGGCCGGGTGGGTATGGCCAGGGTGGGCGTGGCCTACTGGGTGGGCATGGCTAAAGTACGTATGGCCTACTGGGTGGGCATGGCCAGCTCTACATTGTTCACATCAAGGGTGCCTATGGGGGCCTGGGCAGGAGTAGGACAGATCTGAGGGTTTCTGGCAGTAGGAGAGTTTCTGGGCCAGGGCCAAGGCAGTGGGGGCCATTCCCTCACTGTTTCCAGGAAGGCTTCACGGGCCACATGAAACCACTTCGCGGGCCGGATCCAGCACCCGGGCCTTGTGTTTGACATGTCTGCTGTAAATGATTTTAATGTCCTCTAGTGCAGGGGTAGGCAACCTTGACTCTTTTATGACTCAAGAACTTCAACTCCCAGAATTCCTGAGTCATAAAAAAGAGCCAAGATTGCCTAGCCCTGCAATAGGCTTAGGAAAGCCAATAGAGGGAGCTGCTTCTTCTTTTTTTTGCAAAAAAAGGTGCCGGAACGCCGTTCTGAGCATTCTATGAGAAAAAAAGCCCTGCATATACAAATAACAAACCAACTTGGATAATCTTACTATATTGGATTTACAAAGAAGCTTATGATAGCTTGAAATAATTTTGTGAGAAGGGACAAAGGAAAAAAAATGAAAGAAATCAAGTTCAATCTAGGACACTATTTGAAAGAATTAAAGATCAAGATTTTTAGAAGTAAAAAAAAGAGCATAAATTTGGTTTACTTGATCAAGGTGAAATAAATATGTTGTTTTGATAATCCTTACTGAACTTTTGCTCAAAGGACAAGGCTTTAATAGCTGTTTGTTTAATAGTTATTTGTTTTTGTTATGTACATAGGGGATGTCACACAATGATAAGCCACTGACACCGCCAGGTGGCAGGGTGCTCTGCCAGGATTGGCAGGCATCCTTTGGCAGGAAATCTGGATATTGGGATTGGCTAGGTATATAAAAGGGGCAGTTGCCCTTTGTTAGAGTTAGTCTGTGCTGAAGCAATAAAGTGTACTATGTTGAACCCTGTTGTCCTGAGTCGTCCATCTTGGACATGCGGTCCAGAACTCACAATCTAACACTGGCGACGGGATGCTGTTTCAAATAGCGCGGAAGTATAGGAAGGAGGGAAAGGCAAATCTTTCCCAGGGAAACCTCCTAACGCTGCAGACATGCGGAACAGAAGAAAAAAATATTCCGAACATCCCTAACGAAGCAGCATTCAAGGACCAGCAACATGGCCAAATTCGGGACCACTGAATTCAGCTTCAACATCTTGCATGGATCAAACGGTTCTTAATGCTCAACAAGATCACAGAAGACAAGATGAAAGCGGTGGCATTTCTGTGTCTCAGTGGCCAAGACATATATGATGTGGCCGTGGGTCTGTGCTCACCGACGCTGGTCGAGAACGTCTCGTATAATGACCTCAAGGCCAAATTGTTTGAGCATTTCATGCCAGAGAGAGCCCCGATGTATTGGAGGTATCTATTCATCCAGCGCATCCAGCAGCCCGGCGAGTTGACTTCGCACTTCGTCGTGGCACTGAGACTGGCTGCCTGCCAGTGTGAATTCACGAATCTCGATGATAGACTAAGGGACCGGGTGGTGTTCGGGCTGAGGGACCAGCAGTGCTGACGGATGCTGCTCACCAAACTGTGGATGACTCTAAAGGTGGTTTTGGCCAAGGTGAGGGCTTACGAGGCAGCCATGGAACCTGGCAAGCCTGCACACCACTCCAGTGGCAGCTCAGGTGCGACGATCCATCATGAAGGCATTTCGAGCAGCGGAAGCAGCAACACGGATGGAGAGGCTGAGCTAGATGAGGTACAGCAAATATTGGTGAAAAATCCATTGCGGCGAGAGAACGACGGAGGTCACAGGAGACATGCAACGACCAGAGGAGGCTCAGCGGGTGGTTACAGTGACAAGGAACAAAAGAGAACCAACTCTCCCAAAGAGAAGTGTGCCAGCTGTGGGGGAAATCATCTGCGGGTGACTTGCAGGTTCAGATCCGCAAAGTGTCGCTCCTGTGGCAAAATGGGTCACATTGCAGCTGTCTGCCGGAACCGAAACTGGGACAGCCTCAACGAGTTACAAGCGATGGCATCAGCACTCGAAGGTACTCTTGCCCCTCAGCGCAAAAGCCAGCTCAACCCCCCCAATCCTAGAAAGAGCATGCAGTCCATGTCTCACACGGAAGTCCATCAGCTACTCAAGCCAAAAATAACAATACAGATCCATCTGCAAGGGGTACCTTGCACGATGGAGTTGGACTCTGGTTCCGCAGTCTCAATCATTTCTTATGAGACATTTAAAGGAATTTGCGATAGGAGCAGAAAGACGGTTCCTTTGAAGCCCACAACATTAAAACTGTCAGATTTCCAACACGCTCCCATTAAACTCAGGGGAATGGCCACCGTGTCCATGGGGTTTAAGGATTTTCAGGGTCCTTTGGACATTTTAGTGACTGACGGGTGGAGAACTAGTTTAGTGGGGTTGGATTGGTTTGATGCCCTGGGTATTTGGTTGGGGGGAGTGAATATCATCCAGCCCAAGCGTCTCGAATCCATCTGCAATGAATTTGCAGACGTGTTCGATGACAGGCTGGGAAAGTACACGGATCCCCCCATCAAGTTGAAATTAAATCCGTCGGTCTCACCAGTGCGTATTAAGCCTCGGAGAGTTCCATTCGCTCTCAAGCAGAGGATTGAGCGCGAATTAGACAAGCTGGTGGAACAAGGAGTTTTTTTTAAAATTTTAATTCTATTTATATCCCGCCCTTCTCCGAAGACTCAGGGCAGCTTACAAGCTTAGCAGTAGCCTTCATTCTATGTATATGCCTGCTTATTAGGGCTTTCACACACCCCCAAGCGGCATTATTACAAAGTCAGCTTAATTGCCCCCAACAATCTGGGTCCTCATTTTACCTACCTCGGAAGGATGGAAGGCTGAGTCAACCTTGAGCCTGGTGGGATGCGAACCTGCACTAATTGCAGGCAGCTGGTGTTACCTAAGGAGGCATTAGCCCACTGCTCCACCAAGGCTCTGTTTTAGAGCCTGTGGATGGGGGAGACTGGGAAACCCCTATTGTGAAGCCGTTAAAGGCAAATGGGGAAATTAGAATATGTGCTGATTATAAGGCTACAATCAACCAAGCCTTGAATCTGCATGCTTACCCAGTTCCGATGATCTGGCAGGTTCTCTCTGCTGTCCAAGGTGGCGGGGTTTTTGCTAAGCTTGATTTGGCACAAGCGTACCAGCAGCTGACTGTCTCCAAAGAAACAGCGGGTGCTCAAACTATAGTGACACATAGAGGAGCTTTTCGCGTTAACCGTTTACAGTTTGGCATTTCAGTAGCTCCTGGAATTTTCCAAGAAGTCATGGAGAGGACTTTGAAGGGTATTCCTGGCATGTGTCCTTATTTTGACGATGTCCTCATTGCTGGGGAATCTGAGGAGATCCTGGCTGACAGGCTGCACGCTGTTTTAAGCAGATTTCGTGCTGCTGGGCTCAAGCTTAAAAAAAGTAAGTGCAGTATTGGAGTTGCCTCCACCAAATTTTTAGGGTTCAGGATTGATGCCAAGGGAATTCACCCTACTGACCCCAAGGTAAAGGCAATTAAATTGGCTCCCACACCCACTAACAAGGCAGAATTGCAGGCTTTTCTGGGGTTACTTATTTTTTATCATGCATTTTTGCCCCACAAAGCTGCAATCGCAGAACCTTTACACAGACTGTTAGATAAAAAAAAAACCATGGAATTGGACCAATGTCCACGAACAGAGTTTTACTAGCCTCAAACTACTACTGTCCAGTGACTCAACCATCACACATTTTATTGAGGATAAGCCCATTTGTATTGCATGTGATGCATCCCCTTATGGAGTGGGCGCAGTATTAAGTCACATTGAGGACAATGGGGAACAAAGACCAATTGCATACTACTCCTGGACACTGTCAAAAGCGGAAAGAAACTATGCACAAATTGACAAGGAAGCCCTGACAATTATGTCAGGAGTCAAAAAATTCCATGACTACCTGTATGGTAGAGAGTTCACAATTTTTACTGACCACAAACCATTGTTGGGGTTGTTCACCACTGATAAACAAACACCACAAATTCTTTCCCCAAGAATGCTCAGGTGGTCCATCTTCCTATCCCCCTATGCTTGTAAACTGGTACACAGACTGGGGAAGGACATGGGCCATGCTGATGCATTAAGTAGATTGCCTTTAATGAGCATTGATCCTGACCCAGCACCGGCGGAGCAGATCCTACTCATCCAAGATATTCCAGAATGCCCACTCCAGGTGAGAGATATTGCTGCTGGCACCACTGCAGACAAGGTACTGAGCACGGTCACCACTTGGGTAGTGTCTGGGTGGCAGGATAAGAGCCCGGGCCTGGAATTCCAGGCATATTTTATGAGGAGACATGAGTTGTCTTCCCATAAAGGATGTCTGTTGTGGGGTAGTAGGGTCATTATTCCTGAGAAATTGAGGGAAAGGGTTTTGCAGTCTTTGCATGAGGGTCACCCAGGCATTGTAAGGATGAAGGCACTAGCTAGAAGCTATTTATGGTGGCCTGGTCTGGACAAAGCCATAGAGGAGCAGGTAGCAGGGTGTCACATGTGTCAGAGAACAAGGCCAGATCAGCCTCAGGCCCCCATTCACAAATGGGAAGCAACACCCCCCCATGGTCTAGGTTGCATATTGACTTTGCTGGACCTTTTCAGGGACAATCGTTCCTAGTGGTAGTTGACAGTCACTCTAAATGACTAGAAGTAGTTCCAGTCTCTAGCATGACTACTGCAAAGACTGTTCAAGTGCTGAGGGGGCTATTTGCCACTCATGGGTTGCCTGATGTGTTGGTCTCCGACAATGGCCCACAATTCACATCTGGTGATTTCCAGGCATTCACCAAGGCCAACTTGATTAGACATGTCACATCAGCGTCCTTCCATCCATCGTCTAATGGGATGGCAGAACGAATGGTGAGAACAACAAAGGACGCATCGATGGCGACTGGCATCAAAGGTTGGCTCAGTTTCTTTTAGCACAACATACTACACCTTGCACATCGACAGGAAAGAGTCCTGCAGAATTACGTTGGGGTCAGCAACTCATAACTAAGTTGGACAGACTTCACCCTGACAGAATGGCAGCACAAGAGGACCAAACCCAAATAAACACCACCATAGAGCTGCACATCGGTGATATGGTTTGGGTTCGGAACTATAGTCCTGGACACCGCTGGGTTCAGGGGGTGGTAGTTGACAAAACGGGTCCTGTTTCATACATTGTAGAGGTGGAGGAGGGCCGTGAGGTGAGAAGACACATTGACCAGTTGAGGAAGCGTCAACCAGAAAGCCACAAATGGTGTCCTCAAGCCAGAATCAGGCAGGGAAAAAAAATGATAGGAATCAGGACCTAGCTGGCCACCCAATTGATGACTTCTTGTTAGCAGGCGACCCAATTGATGACTCTATGACTGACCCAGGGGACCTGGACACAGAGCTAGTTATGAGGTCAACTAGAGAACATAGGCCTCCCGGGTACCTCAAGGATTATGTAAGTTCTTGAGGTTAGGGTTATTATTGCATAACAAATCAAGCCTCACACTGTGGGTGTTTGTATTTGTTTCTTCCTTTATTTTTTATTATTTTTTTTTGTTTAGTATTTTTATTTTCTTGTATGGGGGAAGGGGTGTTATGTACACAGGGGATGTCACACAATGATAAGCCACTGACACCACCAGGTGGCAGGGTGCTCTGCCAGGATTGGCAGGGCATCCTTTGGCAGGAAATCCGGATATTGGGATTGGTTCAGAGTATACCTGGCTAGGTATATAAAAGGGGCAGTTGCCCTTTGTTAGAGTTAATCTGTGCTGAAGCAATAAAGCAATAAAGTGTACTATGTTGAACCCTGTTGTCCTGAGTCGTCCATCTTGGCCATGCGGTCCAGAACTCACAATCTAACAGTTTTATTTTAGGAAACAGTGATAAGTTACTAAAATTGTAGTTGTGAGGAAAGGGGAAATCATTTCTTTATATATTTCTTTTTTCCCCTTTACTATATTCTTATTTTTTATTTCCATTTTTATTTTTTTTTATTTTACACTTTTTTATTAATTTACTTTGAATTAGTTTTTATTGTTGCAATTATAATTTTTAATAAAATTATTATTAAAGATAGAACAGTTTCCAGTTATCCATAGGACAAGAAAAGGCAAATGCAAGTTTAGTGTAAGTATATTTACAATAGGAATTGAAGAAGAGTTGCCAAAAATGAAATCATGTATAAGAGTATGGCACTGAAGTTAGGGCACTAAACTCCTCAATATAAAAAAAGATTACTGGATGATGTCTCCTGAAATTACACTTTTTTTTAAAAAAAAGATCTAGATCACTGCATTTATATCTTCAATTTTCTATCTACATTCCAATAAATTCTTCATTTTAATAACATCAGTATCCTGACCAATTCATGTTTAGTGGTCAATATAGGAGGAATATTTTCCTCTTAGTAAAGACAAGGTAAGATGCATCAAATTGGTTACTAAAGATGTATAGCATTCTGATTCATGAGGCTCAAAGAAAACAGTTTTTCCAAACTTTTGAGTTAAAAGGCTGGTCCTAAATTTAATAAATTAAATTATTGGTCATTCATAGAGAATTTGCAAGCAAAATCTGTCTCAACTTTCAAGAGAAGAATTACTTAATCTTTCCTCAGAGGAGAGGACCTATCCATGACATTGACCACCCATTACATTGTTTATATTTTATATATTATTTTGCATTTCTAGACCACCCAATTCCCTCAAGGACAATATTACTAACTAGATAAATACCTCTGGCTCAATTGCTATTACCTTAACTCAAAATTAACTCAAAATTAAACAGTGATCTTATTCCAAACATTCATTGGGAGAGATGAGAGAGAAGTAATAACTGAGTCTCAGTTCTAGATAATTTCATGTTCAAGCTGAATAGAAGCTTTGGTGTTTCCATGAAAAATTAGAGTGATTTGTTGCCTGATTAATATGAAGATTGGGTCTTATTCCCCTGGTTCAGGCAGTGTCTTTGCTTTAAGTACTTCTATAAACTTCTCCCAGTTTTTAGAACATAAGCTTTCTGGAGCAACTACAAAAGATCTTTTGAGCAAGCGTTGTATCACTCAGCCAGTTCAGTGAGAAGTGTGGAGTTATATAAAAATATATTTCCATCTCCAACTTTCTTCAGTTACCACACTGAAGTAGATTATATTGAAAAAAAGAAAAAGAAAAAAAAATAGAATGAGTGCTCATATCAGAAGCATGCTCTAGCCTTGCACATCAGAAATAAAGAATAAAAGTAGACTCTAGAATGCCAAGACAAAGGAAGTGTCCTTGAAGTGATTAGTAAGCAGGGAAGACTTGTTTTTTGCAGACTGCTCAAGATCTCCCATCTGGAGTAAACAGCTGGTGGACAAATACGGTTGCAAGAAAAAGTATGTGAACCCTTTGGGATTATGTGGTTTTTTGCATGAATTGGCCATAAAATGCGCGCTAAACGTCATGTAAGTCACAACAATAGAAAAACACAGTCTGCTTAAAATAATACTACACAAACATTAGCTGTTGTCATGTTTTAATTGAAGATAAGATGCAAACATTCACAGTGCAGGGTGGAAAAAGTATGTGAACCTTTGGACTTAATAACTGGTTGACCCTCCTTTGGCAGCAATAACCTCAACCAAACGTTTCCTGTAGTTGCAGATCAGACCTGCACAACGATCTGGAGTAATTTTGGACCACTCCTCTGCCCAAAACTGTTTCAGTGTAGCAATATTCTTGGGATGTCTGGTGTGAATCGCTCTCTTAAGGTCATGCCACAGCATTTCAATCGGGTTGAGGTCAGGACTCTGATTGGGCCACTCCAGAAGGTGTATTCTGTTCTGTTGAAGCCATTGTTTTCTTGAATTACTTGTATGCTTTGGGTCATTGTCCTGTTGCATCACCCATCCTCTGCGGAGCTTCAGTTGGCGGACAGATGGTCATGCGTTTTCCTGCAAAATGTCCTGATAAACTCTGGAATTCATTTTCCCATCAATGACAACAATCCGTCCAGGCCCTGAGGCAGCAAAGCAGCCCCAAACCATGATGCTCCCTCCGCCATGTTTTACAGTGGGGATGAGATTTTGATGTTGGTGTGCTGTGCCATTTTTTCTCCACACATAGTGTTGTGTGTTTTTCCCAAACAACTCAATTTTGGTTTCATCTGTTCATGTTTGAAGTTTGCAAAAGAGCACCTGGATGTTCCACAGCACTACTGGCAAAATATATATATATACACATACACACACACACACACACACACACACATACGTGTGTGTGTCAAAAGTGTGTGGTTGAGCGGAGCAGGCGGAGGGAACACAAGCGAGAGGAGGGAAGGCGCCAGGATCCAAATGCACACAAGCAGATGTGATACGATTAGACAGAATATGATTGACTGAAGGAGAACAAGCAGTGGGTAGACTGGTTGCGCACTTGATGTAGATAGATGTATAGATATAGATATAGATATAGATATAGATATAGATATAGATACACACACACACACACACATGATTTTTCTTTGAAAATGGAAACCTTTAAAATAGAAAATTACCTTCTGTTATTATATCAGGCATTCCTTTACAGCAGAGGTATCTCGCCATGTCACATGATGTGTCGTGACTTTTTTTGCATTGCCGGAGCTGGGGTGGGCGTGGCCTCTGTATGATGCAACCGGCCCACAGGCAAGCAGTTTGACACCCCTGCTCTACAATGTTTATATATTTGTTGAGGTTGACGGGGAAATATCAGTCATTTTCACTGAGATATAATCTTAGCTATATCCATTGCTACATGTTATACCAGATAGGAGAAAGAACTTTAGACTCATTGTGAATCCCAAACCATATGTGGTAGATATATTTTTTTCTGGTAAATATAAGCCAAGAATTTGGTTTTTCTATTGCTTTGAAAGGTTCTGAATCTGCTAAGTAGTCCTCCTGATAAACTAAACTCTATTTCCCTTCATTCTTAAACAGCATGGTATATGACCAGGAATAATGATAGTAGTATTCTAACACACCTAGAAATTAGACTAAGCTGCCATTGAATATTACAAAAATCTCTACATGGGCACAGATTTCACAGAAAAAGTATGCATGTTATTTTTTTTTCTCAAACGTTTAAAAGTATGGAGGTAAAAAGGGTCCAGGTATATGTACTGTACCAGCCTCATCCCTGAGAACACTATACCTTTTTCCTGAGAACTGGTCTTAGTATGATTAGGAATCTCTTGAAATCAGCTTTAAGGAGTGCAACTCTTACCAGTTGTTTTTATATTATTATTATTATTATTATTATTATTATTATTATTATTATTATTATTATTATTATTATTATTATTATTATTATATCCAAGAAATCTAGGTTGAAGAGCCCAGAGCAGTATAATTGTCCACTTCATGATTAGGCTATTGGTGCCTGAAAAGAACTTTACTGGTTTACTGCCTGAAATAGGAAAAAAAAAGCAAAAACTTAAATCTAAGCAATTGGGTTTCTCCAGCCAGCCCATCTGCTACTGGCCCATGACTTTGTCCTTTCCAGTATGTCAACTTTGATTGTTTTTTCTGTGCTAATGTCTGCCGGGTTTACAAATGCTAAGCTTCTCTTCTGCAGTCCAGACTCATGCCTGCTTAAGGACTAATCAGCGCTATCAGTATCTTCTTCTGAACAGATGATCAGCTCAATGAAAGGCTTCTGTTCCCCAGCTGACATCCAAGCTGTTAGAATGTGATCTTAGCAGCAATTATGCACTCGTTGATGACATTCCCTTCATTTCTTGGTAAAAAAAATCTACTGTGAGGAGGCTGAAAAATTAATGGCAAAAGCAACCAGTTATCTCCAAAACTCTGTGCAGAAGCCAAAGCCACCACCCGCCCACAAAGACATATCCTGAAGAAACATGTGTTCTATAGGTCATTTTTGTCCATCCTTGAATTAAGTTGTTATATTCTAATGTCGAAGGTAGTCTAGTTGAAAATCAGCAGCTACTTCCCAGAAAGAGAAACATATTAAAATGTTGCAGATGCTTCTTGTTAACTTAATGCTACTTCCCACAGATACTTTCTCCATTTGTTTGTCTCCGCAGCTGTCCAGCTGGGTTAAACTGCCCAAGTCTCAAACAAAAGCAACAATTTGTAATACAAGACATCTGTGTTTTATATGCACTGTTTTCAATAGGAGACAAATTGCTTCACTGAAGCTAGTAGCATCCATGTAACTGCTGAAGCTAGCATCAACAGAACTTTTTTTTCCCAAGTACACAAATGAAATGCTTTCAGATGTATCCTGTCAATCTAAACTTTGCAATTGCACTGATCACATCAACTCAGAAAATGACTGTCCTAAATTAGAATACTCATTAAACCACCTAAAAGAATCCATTTTCTGATGAACATGACTGTGTTTGCTTGGATGAAATGAGGCCTCTTCTCATGAGACAAGACCTAAAACAGTCTCTTAAAGATTAAATTGATATAGTATTGTTACCTTGTTTCTGCTTGGTTTGTTAACTTATAACATGCTACCAAGCAGTTACTTAGATGGGAAGTGAGACTTCTGATATTTTCTTTTGATCAACACGTCCTGTTAATCTGGAAATCTGCTGTTTCTACCATGCTTATATTTTTTACTATTAAACTGATTGTCATATCAATGTAGGGAACAGGGCTGTAATTCATATTAGGACATTATAAACTCTATTGGTGGACGCATTTTGGATAAGTTACTGCAGGCAATTTTGGGTAGTTAAGCAACTCTGGTTAAGACTTAGGAATAACAGGCTAGGAA
Source organism: Vipera berus (assembly GCF_964194415.1). Taxonomy (NCBI): domain Eukaryota; kingdom Metazoa; phylum Chordata; class Lepidosauria; order Squamata; family Viperidae; genus Vipera; species Vipera berus. The sequence goes on along the minus strand of NC_138202.1, from coordinate 81,760,510 downwards.
GGCACCTCGGAGGTCTCCCAGTCCAAGACCCTGCGCAAGCAGAAAAACCCTATATCATTTCACACAGATGGCCATTCAATCTCTTCTTAAAAACCTCCAGTGTTGGAGCACCCACAGCCTTGGAGGCAAATCATTCCACTGATTAATTGTTCTCTCCGGAAAGTTTTCCTTGGTTCTCTCCTTGATTAGTTCCCATCCATTTCATCTTATCCTGCCTTCTGGTGCTTTGGAGAATAGGAAAAAAAGTTAATATCTCCTAGCTTGGGGATTATTTTTGGAAGACTTATACCAATACACACTATATCTGTAACTATTTGTAAAAGTGTGTAGGATGAAAATCAAACCTTCCCTGCCATTCAGTCTTGCCTCTGTTTCTCTCATTCAACATTTCTTTCAAACTGGGAAATGTGTCACCCAGCATAAAGTATTAACATAACTTTTTTCTATATTATTAATCAGTACAGATTTTTATATACCAAGGAGCTATGGAGGCACAGGGGTTAGAATGCAGTATTGCAGGCAAACTCTGCCAACTGCCAATAGTTCAAACCTGACCATCTCAAAGCTGACTCATTCTTCCAACCTTCCATGGTTGGTAAAATGAGGACCCAGATTGTTGGGGGCAATATGATGAATCTATAAACCACTTAGAGAGGGCTATAAAGCATTATGAAGTGGTATATAAGTCTGTGTGCTATGGCTATTATGCTATTTATATGTTGTTATTATTATTACTATTACTCTATTATATACTATTATTTATTTCCTGAAATGGTAGTTTCTGACCAAGAACACAGCTGATGGGAAGTTAACAGGAAAACCTTTGGTTCTTTTTCATGTACTGCTTACAATTCATGTATAGAATATATCACAGATACCCTGAATCCATTATTGTTTTTGCAGTTTAAAAGTAATGAAGGTAAACATTGTCTGAATAAAATTACTGTTATTTGACTTGTTGTCTACCTAACTAAGCATAGAAAATCTATCCTCATGAATGCTACCAATCTCAATATCCTAACTCATCCAGAACCTTTCCCACTGCTGTTGGTTATAGGCTTATTCTGTAGCAAAAGTATCCACATATAACTTAATCTGACACAGAACAAACTTACAGATGGAAAATTGTTGATGTTCTATTATATTAGTGGTAACTAATGAACATGATAAGTCCTAGTTTTCAGCATTTCTAAACAAAAGAAGTAATTTTTAACACAACCCTCCTTTCCACTCAATATTCAAGAACAAAAAGGTTTCCTCCCTGCCAACATTTTCCTCTCCCTCCCTCCCTCTCCCTCCCTCTCTCTCTCTGTTTATGAAAATTGTCTATAAGATTATATATATATTATATCTACACTGTAAAGATTAAAATTAAATCTGAGGAAGCAGAAGTAATGTTTTAGAAGTATTTTTGTGACATGTTGATATATTGTTTATTTAATGCAACACACTTTGAATAATGAATTTACATATGCTAGCTAAAAATTTTACTAACTCTTAGAAGTCAGTAGCAGGATTGATAAACAACAAAGATAAGTTATTGGGATAAAGATGGAATCTGTCAGCAAGAGGAAATCAAGAAGATTTGATTCACACAAAAACAACTGTGTGAAAACAAGAAATTGATGAAAATAAAACTTTATTAAGCATCATATCAGCAACATTAAGACCAGCATTAATGTTTAAATACCTTAGAAATAGGAAACTAAGTAAAATGATGGCTATGTCTCTGAATGACAAAAGAGTTAATTAAATACTAAAGAAACAGTAGAATTGAATGAAGGACTGATGAATAGTTTGATCTACCTTTATATGAAAGTACAGATACAGTGTTAAATTGGGACCCAGAAGACCCAAATTCTCTGTGGCATTTAATTGGGTATTCTCAATTTAAATTACAGTGGTACCAATTAGCACCTCATTGCTAATTGGTTCTAGGTGCACAGAATAATGTAGTGAGTCACAAGCAACTGACACTGACAAGTTCTAGCTCATGCTAGACTGTGTAGAGAGAGTTTCCTTCTTTAAATTTCTGGGAGTCTACCTCTGTGAAGATCTGACCTGGAAAGTTAACACAACCCAGGTGGCTAGAAAGGCCCAACAGAGGCTTCACTTTCTTAGGGTCTTGCGGAAGAACAGGGTAGAACAACGGCTAATGACCCTCTTTTACCGGTCTACTATAGAGAGTGTCCTCTCGTATGGTATTGTGGTTTGGTATGCTGGTCTGACAGCCGCGGACAGGAAAGTATTACAGAGGGTAGTACAAGCACAAGACATAGTGGGCTGTTCCCTGACACCACTGGATGACATCGCCAGGGCTCGTTGCCTTGGAAGAGTGAGGAAGATTCTCAGGGATGACTCACACCCTGAACGGTATCTCTTTACTCTCCTACCATCCGGTAGGAGATATAGGAATATAGCCAGCCGTAACAACAGGCTGAAAAATAGCTTTTATCCGTGGGCTGTTAGGCTTTTAAATGGGACATAATCTCTGTGAACGTATGCAGAATTGACTTGGGAGGCCGGTGTGTGGTGTAGTTGGTTCACATGGTGTGGTAGGATGGAGGGTTTGTTGTCACTGTGTGTTGGGGGAAGAGAGCACGGGAGGGGGGAGGCTCAGCTAATCTCAATGTACACATGTTGTACTTTGACAATAAAGGTTTATTTATTTATTTATTTATTTATTTATTTATTTATTTATTTATTTATTTATTTATTTATTCTATGAATAACAAACAAATGATGAGTAGCAGAACAAAGTTTTTGTGCCACAATGTGTTGAGTACCAAAATCAATGAGTTTCAAAACAGTTGATTACTAAGGCACCACTGTACTCCTAAGATGATGTTGTAGCAATAAAATTTGATGAAAAGTATTATATTGTATATGCCATCTTGAACCCCAGGAAGACATGATAGTAAATATATCATAAATTTCAGAGTTGTCATCAGAAGCATAGATATTTGCAATTTCTTCATCTACATGAATGGATATTAAATGGCAGCTATAGCTCAAATTGAAAGTACCTGTATATATTAGGGCAAAAGAATGTAATTCATTATTGGGCTATTTGAGTAGAATACTGCATTCTGCAAGTCACTATACTGATTTCAGCGAAATTGAATCATGGTTTTCTTACAAGCATTGATGGCAGGAAACCTATTTACAGATTTTATAGTTATAGTTAAAATTTGTAATGGTCATATCTGTGATTCTCTGATTTTGTGATTTCTCTTCCTACACAGCCCAATTGCAATGCAAACAGATGTCACATTGAACAGGATTATATTTCTTCTTCATATTAGACAGTGGCTTCCACATGTTCACATCTGATGTGACATCTGGTTGAACTGCATTTATAGTATATGTTAGGTTATGTTTCCTTCAAAACAATTAAAAAAACAGGATTTTTAAAAACTATTACATGCAGAAATAAAAAATAACATGCTGTTCTGAGCTCAATCAGCACAACTCTGAGATTTATACAAAATATTTGTGCTATTGGAATTAAATAAATAAACATTTATTATAATTGCTAATTTCTAAGCTAGAATATAAGATAATGGCGATGATGATTATGATGATGACAATGAAGAAGATTATGAAGATGATGACATTGTTTGCCTCTTCTTTTGTTTGGACTTTTCAGGACATTTTATTATTATTTTGTAATTACAAATGCCTGCCTAGGTTTCCATGAATAATAGGAAGGTGATATACTAACAAGTGGATTACCAACCACTCTCTATATAGATTAGCTCTGTTGTGTTCACAGTATATAATAGTTAAGGAACAGAGTATGTAGATAGATTAAAAGATTGGCACTCCTCTTTATTACCGTATATACTTGAGTATAAGCCGACTCGAGTATAAGCCGAGACCCCTAATTCTACCCCCAAAAACTGGAAAAAGTTATTGACTCGAGTATAAGCCGAGTATAAGTATAAGCTTGGCCCCTTCTTAGGAACATATCTATATTCTGTGCCACGACGAGCCGCTCGTTGACTCTGGCAGCATCCCGGAGCTGGCTCGGCCACGGTTCGCAGGGTCCGCTCATCAGGCTGCCAGGCTTCCTGGCAGCACATCCCGCAGGGAAGGTCTGCTAGGGAGGCGGCAGTCAAGCGTTGTTTCCCTCCTCGTGTGTGTGTGTGTGTGTGAGAGAGAGAGAGAGAGACCTGCGGGAACGGCTGGTAGAGGTGGCGGCAGTCCGGCGTTTCCCCCCCTCATGCATGCGTGCGTGTGTCAGACCCGCGGGAATGGCTAGTAAGGAAGCGGCGTTCCCCCCCCTCCTGTGTGTCGGGCCCACGGGGCTTGACACACAGAGAAACGCAAATGCCGGACTGCCGCCACCTTTACTAGCCATTCCTGCGGGTCTGACACACACACACACACACACACACACACACACACACGCACAAGGGGGAGAAACAACGCTGGACTGCCGCCACCTCTGCCAGCCCTGCAAGCCTCTGCCGCCCCGGCGTTGGTGGTCGAGCTCTTCGGAGCCGGCAGAGAATCTCCCGCAGGAGGAGGTCGCGGCTTTCTCTCTTGCTTCGGACTGCAAGGATTTAAACTCCAGGAACAAATCCCGATGGAAGTTTTTTTAAAAAAAATACTCCTCCGGGTCGGACAGGGGACCCAGGCTGAGGTCTAGGGGTAGTGGGGGGGGGCTCGCGGACATAGATGGGCTCAAGTGGAAGCCAAGCAGCCCTCCCGAATCTGGGCTTCTGGACGGAGCAGCCGGTGGTGCGTTTCAAAAAGCAGAAAAGTTGGATTTTGAACATTTCAGCAGCGCATCTGCACCCGCTGCTTTTAGAAAGTACGAGGACCGGCAACTCCACTTCTCGGCTGATGCAGCGGGAGGCCGTGGGTCAAGCAGGCTACGCTTCCCCGGGCGCTGCAATGGCACCCGTTTTCCCCCCACGAGTTTTCACTACCTGGCCCCTGCAGAATTGCGGCGGCGCCCCCGGAGAAGCCTACCCCGAGGCTGCGGCCGATTTTTCCTTCTCCAGGCCTCTGCCGCCCGTTTCTGTCTGACACACACACACACACGCACGAGGGGGAGAAACAACGCTCTGGGCGGCAGAGGCCTGGAGAAGGAAAAATCGGCTGCAGCCTCGGGGTAGGCTTCTCCAGGGGCGCCGCCGCGATTCTGCAGGGGCCAGGTAGTGAAAACTCGCCGGGGAAAACGGGTGCCGTTGCAGCGCCCGGGGAAGCGTAGCCTGCTTGACCCACGGCCGGCGGGGGAGACCGGTGCAGGGACACGCCGGGGAGCCTCTGCCGTGGGGAGGTGCCGCCACTGCCTTTCGCTCCTCCACGACTGTGGAGGCTTCCCGGCAGCGACGTCGAGAGCCGCAAAGCAGGAGCGCCCGCCGGACGGGTCGCGGCTGGAGGGCCGACCTTTTTCCTTCTGTGTGCGGAGCGAAGCGCTTCGACTGCGTCGTGGATCCAGCCCCGCCACGGGCGCTGAGTTTGAAGAGAGGCTGGGCCTCCCGCTGCATCAGCCGAGAAGTGGAGTTGCCGGTCCTCGTACTTTCTAAAAGCAGCGGGTGCAGATGCGCTGCTGAAATGTTCAAAATCCAACTTTTCTGCTTTTTGAAACGCACCACCGGCTGCTCCATCCAGAAGCCCAGATTCGGGAGGGCTGCTTGGCTTCCACTTGAGCCCATCTATGTCCGCGAGCCCCCCCCCCCCACTACCCCTAGACCTCAGCCTGGGTCCCCTGTCCGACCCGGAGGAGTATTTTTTTAAAAAAAACTTCCATCGGGATTTGTTCCTGGAGTTTAAATCCTTGCAGTCCGAAGCAAGAGAGAAAGCCGCGACCTCCTCCTGCGGGAGATTCTCTGCCGGCTCCGAAGAGCTCGACCACCAACGCCGGGGCGGCAGAGGCTTGCAGGGCTGGCAGAGGTGGCGGCAGTCCAGCGTTGTTTCTCCCCCTCGTGCGTGTGTGTGTGTGTGTGTGTGTGTGTGTGTGTGTGTGTGTGTCAGACCCGCAGGAATGGCTAGTAAAGGTGGCGGCAGTCCGGCATTTGCGTTTCTCTGTGTGTCAAGCCCCGTGGGCCCGACACACAGGAAGGGGGGGAATGCCGGAATGCCGCTTCCCTACCAGCCATACCCGTGGGTCTGACACACACACACACACACACACACAGACGAGGGGGAGAAACAACGCTCTGGGCGGCAGAGGCCTGGAGAAGGAAAAATCGGCCGCAGCCTCGGGGTAGGCTTCTCTGGGGGCGCCGCCGCGATTCTGCAGGGGCCAGGTAGTGAAAACTCGCGGGGGGAAAACGGGTGCCGTTGCAGCGCCCGGGGAAGCGTAGCCTGCTTGACCCACGGCCTCCCGCTGCATCAGCCGAGAAGTGGAGTTGCCGGTCCTCGTACTTTCTAAAAGCAGCGGGTGCAGATGCGCTGCTGAAATGTTCAAAATCCAACTTTTCTGCTTTTTGAAACGCACCACCGGCTGCTCCGTCCAGAAGCCCAGATTCGGGAGGGCTGCTTGGCTTCCACTTGAGCCCATCTATGTCCGCGAGCCCCCCCCCCCACTACCCCTAGACCTCAGCCTGGGTCCCCTGTCCGACCCGGAGGAGTATTTTTTTTAAAAAAAAACTTCCATCGGGATTTGTTCCTGGAGTTTAAATCCTTGCAGTCCGAAGCAAGAGAGAAAGCCGCGACCTCCTCCTGCGGGAGATTCTCTGCCGGCTCCGAAGAGCTCGACCACCAACGCCGGGGCGGCAGAGGCTTGCAGGGCTGGCAGAGGAGGCGGCAGTCCAGCGTTGTTTCTCCCCCGTGTGTGTGTGTGTGTGTGTGTGTGTGTGTGTGTCAGACCCGCAGGAATGGCTAGTAAAGGTGGCGGCAGTCCGGCATTTGCGTTTCTCTGTGTGTCAAGCCCCGTGGGCTCGACACACAGAAAGGGGGGGAATGCCGGAATGCCGCTTCCCTACCAGCCATTCCCGTGGGTCTGACACACACACGCACGCATGAGGGGGAGAAACAACGCTGGACTGCCGCCACCTCTGCAAGGCTCTGCCGCTCCCTTCTCTCAGCAGCCTGTTCCGAACGAAGGGACAGTTCTTTTTTTTTTGTTCACTGGAGTATAAGCCGAAGTGGATTTTTTCAGCCCGGAAAGTGGGCTGAAAAATTCGGCTTATACTCAAGTATATACGGTAATTAGAATTCAAATTTGTGACCTAATATTTCTGATATGCTTATTTTTACAATTAAGCAGTTCATACCACAGGGGAAAAAAACATTAAGGGATGGCTAAAATAACTCAAATCCACAGTGGCAGAGAATTTCCAACTCTAGAGATGGCTGCATAAATGGTGAGTATAGTTTTTGTCCTTGGAAGCAGGGATAAGAATATAAGAAAAGTCATGATGAAACAAATGAAATGTTTTATGTAAATCTGTCTTACTTTTCTAAGACAAAATCAGCTCCAATGAAAATCTGAAACATTAGGTTTTATTTTGTGGACCAATTCCAATTTGTCTTGGCATAAGAAATAAAGTATAACTGCTTTAATAAAATAATAAGAGACATTTGCATGGTTTGATATAAACTCAGGGAGGTGCACATGAAGAACAGAAAGTGATCAAACTGATTCTGAAAGAGTTCCCAAAATTCTCTAAGAACCAATGTATCTGGTCAAACTAGACAAACCTTTTAGTTTGGTGACATTCACCAGATGAATAAAAGTAATATTTCATTTGTGTTAAGGTTGGATAAAAATAAATAACTTTTAACCCATTGTATATCAGATAAAAACAGTTTATAACATTTTTTTACCCCAATTTATTTTAATTGGAAATAATGAAACCATTACATTTTAAACCGCATCTGAATGGGGAAGATTAGGTTTTCTTCTACCAGAATTTTATTTTGAGATAGCTATTGTTCATTTGACTGAGCATTTATTTTGGATCTATAGCTGTTTTTTTTGGGGGGGGGGGAATTGATTTGCTGTCTTTTTTCTAGGCAGAATGAGAGTAAGTTCTTCCAAAGTGCACAACTATGGGTGTGCAGGACATAGGGCTTCCACATACAAAAGAGGAGGCTGCCAGAACTTACTTTAGATATTGTATGGATAAGTTATATGTTGGCTTCCCTAGGCAGAGGAACATCTTTTAGCAGGAATTCAGCCTTAGCTGTGTGGGCCATTTCTCAAGCAGCTCAAATTTGCTCATGAGTCCTTAGGCACATAATCTAATGATCACCATATGAGAGAAGAAGCATGCATTACTTGAAGTCATAAAGAACAAATGTATGACTTTTTAATTGTTTAATTCCCCATCATTGTATTCTCTATCTAATGGTTCCACTTAAATCTTGAAATATATTCAAGCTTGAAGTCTGCAAAATATTGTAAAAGGTCATTTATCACAAGGAAGTGGTAACAATTTGGCAATAGCAATATCAAACTTCATCCAAATTTATATGAAATAACACCTTATGTTAATACGAGATATATTACATCAAATCCAACCACATGGAAAATGTGAATATTTTTACATAATCAATCTCACACAATAGTTAGATTATAGAAGATTTTTTTTCCTAGAGAAAGAAGAGGGTGACATTCAAACACCATGTTTCAAAATGAGCCAATAATGTTCTCTAAGTACCAGAATAGAACTAAGGGTAAGATACAGTGGGATATGACATTTTGAACAGATTATCTTGTTTAACCAAATGCTGCTTATTTGGAGGGTAAATTGCTAACAGAAATAATTTAAACATATGTGTGATGGAAAAAATTCAAAAAATAGTTGAGGAAAAACAGAGGAATATCAATAACAGCAACAGTTATTGGAATATTGTATATCACATGCCCAGCTGAAACATTTTACTCATTCTAATTCACGTTTCAGATCTGTAATCATTTTGCCATTTGAGAACCAAAGGAAATACTATGTGAAATAGTGAACAATGCAAGCATAAAAAAGAATATTGCCACAAAGTAGTACAAAAACTTATGAAAAACATAATTCTTCAGAATGCCCCCACACAAAGATTATTTAGGCTTAAATTTGTATATATCTATTTGTCTGAGCATGCATCCAATTGAGGAAAGCTAGGTTTCTTTGTTTGTTTGTTTAAGAAATGTTTATCTGTAACACAATTATGGATACAAACTAAAGTGACATCTTAAAAACAGTTGTTTGAACAAATGTGCCTGTGGAAAAGGCAGAATATATCACAAGCCATGATAACAACAACAGTGGGGGAAAAGAACACTCTCTAAGAGAAAATAACTAATGTCTTTGCAATCAACAGCAAGAGGAGTTTCACCAATTATTTTTAATTGCTCTAAATTTGCCTATTCTTTCACAGGCAGTCAAATGTACACGGCAAACCCTTCTAATATTTCTTTTTCTTGTGGTTAGGTAGAATGGCACAACAAATTAAAGGCTAGTGTGATGTCAGTTCCCTTTATGAAGATTATATTTTCTAGAGGCTACTGCAAGATCTTATGGGCAGGTATATCACAATTTGGGCTGTTGGGTTTGATCTCTGGGCTTGGTGATTTGGCTGCAAAGATTTGGTCTCCATTCAGGGGGACATTTTCAGTGCACTTTGAATTGTGCTCATCTGTCAGAGCACTGGCCTTTAAATACCTTTTGGTGGTGATATAAATTGGTGTGGGTGTTATTTGTCTGGATGTTTCTGAGTCATGATCTGGTTTCAGGCTGATTGATTGGCTGGTTGTTGTTCTTGAGATGTGATCAGTTTCTTGTGGAGGTTTGTGGGGTTTTTTGTTGCTGGGTGGTGGGGTGCCTGTTTGTCCATTTTAAATGCTGCCTTCGAGATTGCAATTGAAGTTCTTTCATTCTCAGCAGTTGGTAGTTTGGGTTGATGTTAATGTGTCTGTTTATTGACTTATTAGTGGAAACCAGGTTTCTAGGAATTCTTTTTCTCCCCTTGATTTTGCTTGGGTTACAACTGTGGTCCTGGCTATATCAAACCTGTGTCCTTCTGAATATGAATCCTTCTGAGTCCTTGTGTGTCCTTCTGAGACACAAGTTTGATCTAACTGGAACCACACTTGTAACCCAAGTAAAACCAAGGGAAGAAAGAGAATTCTCCACCAATAAGTCAATAATCAGACACATTGACATCAACCCAATTTACCAACTGCCAAGAATGAAATAACTCCTTCAACTGCAATCCTGAAGGCAGCATTTGAAATGAACAAACAGGCACTCCACCACACAGCAACAAAAAAACAATCCCCCACAATAAACTGGACCATGTCTCAACAACAACAGCCAGCCAACCAGCCAAGCAACCTGAAAGCAGACCATGGCTCAGAGGCAACCAAATGAACAAACTCCATTTGCATCACACAAACAATACTTAAACATGAAAGTCTATGGCCCAGCAACAACAAACAGCCAATCAAATAGCCCCAAACCAGACCATGACTCAGAAACATCTGAACAAGTAACAGCCACACCAATTTACATCACAAAATAAAGGCATTTAAAGCCCAGTGCTATGACAGATGAGCACAATTCAAAGCACACTGAAGATGTCCCCCCGAATGGAGATGAAAATGTTTGCAGCCAAATCGCCAAGCCCAGAGATCAAACCCAACAGCCCAACTACCAACCCAAACTTCTAATATTCAAACACATCTCATATCACAATTTACTAAGCCAGATAACACAAACACTGGGAAGGGCAGGCATCCCTTCTATGTCTCGCATTGCTGTTGCCTCTTGAAAACCAATCATGTGAAAGAATGCAAGAAGTAATTTGAAGAAACTGGCAGATGATATGGACAAATAGGTGATCTTGCATGTAGACCTCTTTGTTTTTATGGCTGAGAAAATGAGGGGAAAAAATCTTTTATCGAGGAAAATTGTTAACTGACTTAAATTGGCTTAACTACAGATAACTCACTGAATCTTTAATGATGATAACAAAGTTTAAAACCAAGATAGGTGCTATTGGGCTGATGTTTTCTACTTCCCAAAGGATGCAGGATAGGTAGGTATAAGCTCAGAGTTTTCTGCAGCCCTTCTAGATGAAGCCCTTGGTTTGGTAACTGATGCCAAATTCACCTTCTGGTGATCTGGACCACAGACTCCCAGGTGTGTGTGAAGTATTCTATCCATTCTTCTTATGTCAATGGCTCAGATATAGAAAAAAACCTGGATGAATCTTGGGGCTCCTCCTCTTTGGCCCCTCACTCTTGTTGGGGAGTACCACCACTGCCCCTGATAGTAGTAGCAGGTCTCATATGAAGTTAGCAAAAGGAAAATATGGAAACTAAAAATGACAATTTTTCTTCCCATCTCCAGGGTCAGAAACCTGGGAGTTGCAGCTGTGCACTCTTTCAGTTCAGGAAGCCAAAGAGTGAAGACTCAGAAGTGCAGCAGAAAGGCAGAAAGTCCAGAGGCCTCCTTTACACAAAGGAAATCATATAACACCTTTAAGGTTTCCCTGTTTGACTGGACCACTTCAGCTACCAATGGGAATCTTATAGGGGACTATCTGCCACATATTTCCATATTCAGAATGATAATGATCAAACAAGAGACTGTTGGCCTATGTTGGTTTTGTAGCTGTAGGTGGATTAAATTAAGTTACCTCTAGGAACAGTTGTTTTACCAACTTTTTTTTTGCTATGTGTGTAAGTAGGCCAGTAAGGAAGAGGACAAAGAAACAGAGAAAAAACAATAAGATTACAAAAGAACCTGATCAAGAGCTAAAGTTTTATGGGATAACTAGATAATAACTTCTCCTTCCACATATGCTGTAGGCGCAGTTTCCTGTATCCTTTTCAAGTACTCACAGATGAAAGTTGGTAGCGTTTCCCAGTACTTTAAAGACACTTTCATTTCAGTCCTCTATTTTCAGATGCTTATAGGTTTGAAATAAATTAGCCTCTAGGCTTGAACTTTCTTTTTCTAAGCCCAAAGGTGATAATAGTTTCAAGGGAGCTGACAAAATTCTACTTGGCAATTTTTTTAGCGGTCCTGTCATGAAAAGGGGGAAGATAATAGTGTTTTCTCAGCATGTATGATGTTTTAGACTCTTTTTTTCTTCTCGTACAAGAGAAAAAGTGAACACAAATGCTTCTCTTTTGGGACTGAAATTCTTGGCACAAAAGCATGCACATCAAGTGTCAGTTCTGTTGTTAATAGCTTCATGCTTCAGCCAGCACATAGAATTTCTCTTTCTTTCGTTCTTTCTTTCTTTCTTTTCTTTTCTCTTTCTTTCTTTCTTTCTTTCTTTCTTTCTTTCTTTCTTTCTTTCTTTCTTTCTTTCTTTCTTTCTTTCTTTCTTTCTTTCTTTCTTTCTTTCTTTCTTTCTTTCTTTCTTTCTTTCTTTCTTTCTTTCTTTCTCTCTTTCTTTCTCTCTCTCTTTCTCTCTTTCTTTCTCTCTCTCTTTTCCTTCCTTCCTTCCTTCCTTCCTTCCTTCCTTCCTTCCTTCCTTCCTTCCTTCCTTCCTTCCTTCCTTCCTTCCTTCCTTCCTTCCTTCCTTCCTTCCCCTCTTTCTCTCCCTCTTTCCCTCTCTCTTTTTCTTTCTTTTTCACTGAATATGATAGCAAATCTAAAATAAAGTTATTAATTGTGGGAAATTGCTTCTCCATAATTTTTTCATAGGAAACTCTAAGTTGAAAGAAGCTGGTAAGATTGTACTAACAACAATAACATATTTTGATTTCTTTTGAGTTTGACAATATAATACAGTACCCAAAATTATAAATAATCTTATTTTCAGATGCATTTTTTCCATGTCTGTTATATCCTCAGAAACAAAATAACGATCACAATGCCATCACACTTGCTCCCAATTTGTGCCTTCTGGCAAATAATAATAATAATAATAATAATAATAATAATAATAATAATAATAATAATAATAATAATAATAATAATAATAATAATAATAATAACAACAACAACAACAACAACAACAAAACAACAATAACAACAACAACAACAACGACGATGATGATGATGATGATGATGATGGGTGTTATGTATATAGAGTTACAGCATTGAGCCACCGACACCACCAGGTGGCGATGTACTCTATCCGGATTGGCTGGATAGTCCACGGCGGGAAATCCAGACGAGCAGATTGGTCCCAGGTTCACCTGGCTAGGTGTATATGAGGGACCCACAGTGGCCTTTGTTCCAGTCCGGTGTACCCATTCAATGAAGAGTGATCTGATGCTGTGACCAGTTGTCCGAGTCGTCCATGTGGTCCACGCGGTCCAGACTTGCTACATAATAGTGGCGATGAGGATGGGATGCCGTTCCCATCTGTGCTGACTCCATAGCAGAAGTCACCTTCCTTACGAGGTAGCACTGCTGGACCGGACACATTCGGACAAACAAGTGAATTCCGCTTCAACATCGATGAGCCAGAAAGATGGGAAGCGCACCTGGGACAGATCGAAGGGTTCCTGCTGATCAACCGGGTCATGGAGGACCGGATGAAAGCAGCAGCTCTGTTGTGCCTCAGTGGCCAGGATGTTTATGATATAGCCGTCGGATTGTGCACTCCGACTCCCATTGCGACCATCCCTTATGCAGAACTTAAAGAAAAACTGGTGAACCATTTCATGCCAACGAGGGCTCCAATCTACTGGTGATTCCAGTTTAACCAACGTATCCAGCATTCGGGAGAGACAACAGCACAATATGTAGCGGCGCTGAGACAGGCTGCCCGTTCTTGCAAGTTCACCGATCTCAAAGAAAGAATTCGAGATCAGGACGTATTTGGGCTAAGAGATCATCAGCTCCATCAGAAAATCCTAGCAAAACCTCCGATGGACCTGCGAGAGGTCCTAGACGAAGTTATGGCTCATGAGGCGGCCACCAGCCCTGGCAAGCCAACACACCATTCCAGCAGCAGCCCTGGTGGGACAGTCCATTGGGAGTCTGCGGCGTTCGGCGGAAGCGGGCAGATGGACGAAGAAGCAGAAGTAGATGCCGTGCATCATAAACCAGGAAGACAACCAATGTGTTGGGACTACGAAGGAAGCCATTGGAAAACCCCAGCAGCCAGCAAAAACACCACGTGCAGCTGCAACTGCAGCTGCAGAGAACAAAGATCGTCCAGCGCCTCCAACCAAAAATGTGCCAGCTGCGGAGGGAACCATCACCATGCAACATGCAGATTCCACTCTGCGAAGTGTTGCTCCTGTGGCAAGATGGGGCACATCACAGCCGTCTGCCGAAATTGCAACAGGGACAGCCTGAATGAACTCCAAGCCATGGCATTGGCATTAGAAGGTACTGGGCCCCCGTGGCACAGGTCACCAAAGTCAGGGGGAGCCGAGTAACCGTGTTGCACACGGACATCCATAAATTGCTTAAACCTAAAATCACGTTAGAGATCCATCTGCAAGGTGTTCCTTGCATGATGGAGCTCGACTCTGGCTCCGCTGTCTCCATAATCTCATATGAGACATTTAAAAGCATTTGCAGCCGGAGCAAGCAGAGGGTTCTTTTAAAACCCACAAACGTACAGTTATTGGATTTTCAGCACACACCCATTAAACTCAGGGGGATGGCCACCTTACTAGTGGGGTTCAAGGAGTTCCAGGGTCCTTTGGACATCCTGGTAACAGAGGGAAAAAGGACTAGTCTAGTGGGCTGGATTGGTTCGATGCTCTGGGTATTTGGCTGGGGGGTATAAATAGCATCCAGACTAAAAGTCTTGAATCCGTCTGCAAAACATTTGCAGACGTATTCGAGGAAAAGCTGGGCAAATACAATGCCCCCCCATTAATTTCAAACTAAACCCCACTGTCCTACCGGTAAGAATCAAGCCCCGAAGAATCCCATTCGCTCTCAAACATAAAATTGAGAGCAAATTGGACAGGCTTGTACAACAAGGGGTGCTAGACCCCGTGGAAGGGGGAGAATGGGAGACCCCTATTGTGACCCCACTAAAGGCAAATGGAGAGGTAAGAATATGTGCAGATTATAAGGCCACGGTAAACTGGGCCTTGAATCCGCACGCTTACCCGGTCCCAACGGTCCGACACGTCCTCTCTGCAGTCCAGGGTGGTGCCATCTTTGCTAAGTTAGATTTGGCACAAGCGTATCAGCAGCTCCCCATTACCAAGGAAATGGCAGATGCTCAAACAATAGTGACACATAGAGGAGCTTTTAGAGTCAAGCATTTGCAGTTTGGCATTTCTGTAGTTCCTGGGATATTCCAAAAAGTGATGGAAAGGACTTTGAAGGGAATTCCTGGGGTATGTCCTTATTTTGATGATGTCCTGATTGCTGGAGAGTCTGAGGAGATATTGGCTGACAGGTTGCAGGCTGTTTTAAGCAGATTTTGCTCTGCTGGGCTCAAACTAAAAAGAGGTAAGTGCAGTATAGGAGTAGCATCTACTGAATTTTTAGGGTTCAGGATTGATGCCAAGGGAATACACCCTACAGACTCTAAAGTGAGAGCAATAAAAATGGCTCCAACCCCAATGAATAAGGCTGAATTGCAAGCATTCCTGGGGTTACTTAATTTCTACCATGTGTTTTTGCCCCACAAAGCAGCAATTGCGGAGCCGTTACATAGATTATTAGATAAGAAATCCCCATGGAACTGGACATCAATCCATGAACAGAGTTTCAGGAATTTTAAACAGCTATTGTCCAGTGATTCAACTGTTATGCATTTTATGGAAAATAAGCCCATATGCATTGCTTGTGATGCATCCCCTTATGGCGTGGGCGCAGTATTGAGCCACATAGAAGAAAATGGGGAGCAAAGGCCTATTGCATATTATTCCAGAACTCTGTCAAGGGCAGAAAGGAATTATGCTCAAATTGACAAGGCTTTAGCAATCGTGACAGGAGTTAAGAAATTCCATGATTATCTGTATGGTAGAGAATTCACTATTTTTACAGATGACAAACCATTGTTAGGGTTGTTCACCACTGATAAACAAACACCACAAATTCTTTCCCCAAGAATGCTAAGGTTATCTATATTATTATCTGCCTATACTTGCAAACTGGTCCATAGACCAGGGAAGGATATGGGCCACACTGATGCATTAAGCAGATTACCATTAATGACCACAGATCCGAACCCAACACCTGCAGAGCAGATCCTAGCCAACCAAGATCTACCAGATTGTCCACTTCAGGTGAAGGAAATTGCTGCTGGCACCAGGGCAGACAAGGTACTGTGCAGAGTCCTCACGTGGGTGGCATCAGGGTGGCAAGAAAAGAGTCCTGGCCCAGAATTTCAGGCGTATTTCATGAGAAGGCATGAGTTGTCTTCTCATAAAGGATGCTTGTTGTGGGGTAGTAGAGTTATCATCCCAGAGAAACTGCGGGAAAGAGACTTGCAATCGCTACATGAGGGTCACCCAGGCGTAGTCAGGATGAAGGCTCTAGCTCGAAGTTACTTGTGGTGGCCTGGTCTTGACATAGCCATAGAAGAACAGGTAGCCGGGTGCTACACTTGTCAAAGGTCAAGGCCGGAACAGCCGCAGGCACCTGTACATAAGTGGGAAACAACTCATACTCCGTGGTCAAGGGTACACATCGATTATGCGGGTCCTTTTCAGGGTCAGTTGTTTTTGGTAGTGAACAGTCATTCAAAATAGCTAAAAGTAGTTCCTGTCGCTAGCATGACTACGGCTAAGACTATCCAGGTGCTCAGGGGACACTTTGAAACTCATGGGTTACCTGATGTGTTGGTCTCTGATAATGGCCCACAATTCACATCTGCTGATTTCCAGGCATTCACCAGGGCCAACTTGATTAGGCATGTCACATCAGTGCCTTTCCACCCATTGTCTAACAGCTTAGCAGAACGAATGGTGAGAACGACTAAGGACACATTGAGGCGCATCATCAGTGGAGACTGGCATCAAAGGTTGGCTCAATTCCTCTTAGCGCAACACACCACAACGTGCATATCTACGGGCAAGAGTCCTGCTGAGTTACGTTGGGGTCGTCGCCTCATCACCAAGTTGGACAGACTGCACCCAGACAGAGTGGCTGCGCAAACGGAACAACCCGACACTCTGAGAGAACTGCACATAGGTGATATGGTTTGGGTCAGGAACTATGGCCCTGGGCATGTGTGGATGCAGTGGTGTAGCGTGGGGGGTGCAGGGGGGGCCGGCCGCACTGGGTGCAACATCTGGGGGGGGTGCTCGCACTCGCAGCTCTCAGGCGTGCGGTGTGGTGCGGAGAGAGAGTGAGGGACTATCTGGGGGAGGGAGCTTCCACGCAGTGAGTCTCTTCTCCTTCCACTATCTTCCTGCACTCCACAGGTTAGGGGGCACAAATTACTTGCCTTGCCCCGGGTGCTGACAACCCACGCTACGCCACTGTGTGGATGCAAGGGGTGGTGGTTGACAAAATGGGCCCTGTATCATATATTGTAGAGGTGGAGGAGGGTCACCAGGTCAGAAGACATCTGGATCAATTGAGGAGGCGGGCCCCTGAAAAATCTCAGTCACCTCAACAGGATTTGCCATCTTCATCTTCTTCAGTTCCTGCGGGTGGGGAGGAGGTGAAAGAACACACTGAAAGTAGACAATCACCCAGAAGTGCTGGTGAGGCCAAGCAACAACAGGCCCATATCCATAGGGACGAGGGGGTCAATAGGGCATGGGATCAGGGCGGAACAGATGACCAAATTGTGGACCCGTTTGACATGAACAAGGAACAAACACCAAAACGGTCCGCCAGATCTCATAATGACCTACAAAGCCCTTCATGGCATGGGTCCGGAATACCTCAGGGAGCACCTGCGGCCGGCATCAACTTCCCTCCGCCCAGTGCGCTCCCACAGAGAGGGCTTCCTCAGGGTGCCACCGGTCAAAGAATGTTGACTGGTGGCCCCCAGGGGGAGGGCGTTCTCTGTGGGCGCGCCGGATTTATGGAACCATCTTTCGGTTGAGCTCTGGATGGCGCCCGACCTTTGCTCCTTCCGGCGCGATCTAAAGACTTACCTGTTCGAACAAGCCGGCCTGGCCTGATGGGTGATGGGTTTGGGTTTTATTGTTTTTTATGTATTTTAACTTAACTTATTGTTATAGTTTTGGGGCATCTTGTTTAATCTTTTTTTAACTTTTGTATTCTTGTTTTTTAACATGTATTGCCCTGTTCACCACCCTGAGTCCTTTGGGAGAAGGGCGGTATACAAATATAATAAAATAAATAAATAAATAAATAAATAAATAAATAAATAAATAAATAAATAAATAAATAAATAAATAAATAAATAAATAGGCCTCCGACGTATCTAGAGGAGTTTTTGAGGTTTTGAGGCATGGGTATTCTTAGGTTCAGTAGTGTACAAAAAATTAATCAGATATACATGTGTATTGTCGTTTGTTGTGTTTTTATTACATATGGGGGGAAGGGGTGTTATGTATATAGAGTTACAGCATTGAGCCACTGACACCACCAGGTGGCAATGTATTCTATCTGGATTGGCTGTATAGTCCATGGCGGGAAATCCAGACGAGCAGATTGGTCCCAGGTTCACCTGGCTAGGTGTATATGAGGGACCCACAGTGGCCTTTGTTCCAGTCCGGTGTGTCCATTCAATAAAGAGTGATCTGATGCTGTGACCAGTTGTCCGAGTCATCCATGCGGTCCACACAGTCCAGACTTGCTACATAATGATGATGATGATGATGATTATGATGATGATGAAGTTGGAAAGGACCTTGGAGGTCATCTAGTCCAACCCCCTGGTCAGGCAGGAAACGCTGTACCATTTCAGAAAAGTGGCTGTCCAGTCTCTTCTTAAAAACTTCCAGTGTTGGAGCATTCACAGCTTCTGGAGGCAGGTTGTTCCACTGGTTAACTGTTCTAACTGTCAGGAAGTTTCTCCTTACTTCTAGGTTGCTTCTCTCCTTGATTAGTTTTCCTTCTTGTCCTGCCTTTGGGTGCTTTGGGGAATAACTTGAGTCCTTCCTCTTTGTGGCAGCCCCTGAGATATTGGAACACTGCTATCATGTCCCCCCTCATCCTTCTCTGGACTGTAGCCAAGAAATTAAAAGACGCTTGCTCCTCGGGAGGAAAGCCATGACAAATCTAGACAGCACACTAAAAAGCAGAGACATCACCCTGTCAGCAAAAGTGCGTATAGTCAAGGCTATGGTCTTCCCAGTTGCAATGTATGGCAGTGAAAGCTGGACCATAAGAAAGGCTGAGCGCCAAAGAATTGAAGCCTTTGAACTATGGTGCTGGAGAAGACTCCTGCGAGTTCCTTGGACTGCAAGGCGATCAAACTGGTCAGTCCTAGAGGAGATCAACCCTGACTGCTCTTTAGAAGGCCAGATCCTGAAGCTAAAGCTCAAATACTTTGGCCACCTAATGAGAAGGAAGGATTCACTGGAGAAGAGCCTAATGCTGGGAAAGATTGAGGGCAATAGAAGAAGGGGACGACAGAGAATGAGGTGGCTGGATGGAGTCATTGAAGCAGTAGGCGTGAGCTTAGATGGACTCCAGAAGATGGTAGAGGACAGGAAGGCCTGGAGGAACATTGTCCATAGGGTCGCGATGGGTCGGACACGACTTCGCAACTAACAACAACAACCCAATTCCAGCAGCCGTTCTTTATGTTTTAGTCTCCAGGCCCCTAATCATCTTTGTTGCTCTTCTCTGTACTCTTTCTAGAGTCTCAACATCTTTTTTACATCGTGGCGACCAAAACTGGATGCAGTATTCCAAGGGTGGACTTACCAAGGCATTGTAAAGTGGTATTAATACTTCACTTGATCTTGATTCTATTTCTCTGTTAATGCAGCCTAGCACTGAGTTGGCTTCTTTGGCAGCTGCAGCACACTGCTGGCTCATATTGAAGTGATTG
Organism: Vipera berus; assembly: GCF_964194415.1. NCBI lineage: Eukaryota > Metazoa > Chordata > Lepidosauria > Squamata > Viperidae > Vipera > Vipera berus. Next base: position 81,740,695 of record NC_138202.1, on the reverse strand, counting down.
TCCACTAGGACTCCGAGATCCCTCTCGCAATTACTACTATTGAGCACGGTACCCCATACTATACCTGTACATTTGGGTTTTCTTGCCTAAATGTAGAACCTTACTTTTTCACCATTGAATTTCATTTTGTTAGATAGCGCCCAGTATTCAAGTCTGTCCAGATCCTCCTGTATCTTAAGCCTGTCTTCTGGAGTGTTGGCTATTCCTGCCAGCTTGGTGTCGTCTGCAAATCTGATGAGTTCCCCATTTATCCCTTCGTCCAAATTGTTGATGAAGATGTTGAAGAGCACTGGGCCCAGAACAGAGCCCTGGGGCACCTCACTACATACTTCCCTTCATGTAGATGCGGTTCCATTGAGGACCACATGCTGAGGATGGCTGGTCAGCCAGCTATGAATCCATCTGGTGGTGATTCTGTCTAACCCACATTTTTCTATTTTATCAAGTAGAAGGCTGTGATCTACTTTATCAAATGCCTTACTGAAGTCCAAGTAAATTATATCCACAGCATTCCTCTTATCCACTAATTTTGTCACTTGGTCAAAGAATGCAATAAGATTTGTCTGGCATGATCTGTTTTTGACAAACCCATGTTGGCTTTTAGTAATGATTTTGTTTGCCTCTAGGTGCTCGTTGATTCATTGTTTGATTATCTTTTCCAGAATCCTCCCAGGTATTGATGTCAGGCTGATAGGTCTGTAATTTCCTGGATCCATTTTCCTTTTTTGAAGATGGGAACTACATCAGCTCTTTTCCAATCCTCTGGTAGTTCCCCAGTGCTCCAGGATCTTTGAAAAATATAATTCAGTGGTTTTGAGATCACATCTGCCAGTTCCTTGAGAACCTTGGGGTGTAATCCATCTGGTCCTTGTGATTTAAACTCATCTAGACTAGACAGGTGTTTGCTTACCATTTTCTTAACAGACTGGTCAATCTCTGTAGCTTTCTTGGCAAGATTTTCAGAAGTAGCTTGACATTGTCTTCTTTCTAGGTCTGAGGAGTGTAACTGACTTAAGGTCACCTAGTTGGCCTCACGACAAATGTGGGAATTGAAATCATGTTCTCCCAGTTTTATTTCCAGCTGTACCACTGTATTCTAGCCATTTCATGTTTCATCCATCAATAAATACTCCAATTTCACAGGGGGGAAAAAACAAAGGTATCATTTTATGAACATAGCTTCAAAGGTTTTTTCTGTCTATGGAATGCATCTTGTAAAATAAGATATTCCTTGCATATAACAGTTATGTCGAAAAAGATGTATTTATCTTTAAGCTGTACTAATATTATATTATGAACATATACATCTACATCCTTATGTTGAATTCATGGACATCTTTGCAAATCCTTTTTGCTATATCATGTTAAATTTACTAGATTTTTTTTGATGTGCTATATTTCCAGAATTAGATTTGTTATTTATTGTGAAAACATTAGATTCAATGTTCCATGCATGTACTAAAAATTAAAATCTATTACATAAATGGGAATTAATTTTGCACAAATATACATAAAATTGCAGTGTTAATTTTATACTATGTAATATATATTGATATTGGGAGTTAAAAGAAAACTTATGGCAACAGGACAATTGGCTGAAATAAATTGTATCAAAAATTTAAACATTCAATATTGTCACAGGTTTTTTTTGAGAATAAAAACACAAAATTAATGATGTATTACTAGAACTTATTCAAAATTAACTATTGAGATAAATAAGAAAATGAAATCATACTTGAGAACAGAAATAAACGTTTGTTCTGAAAATATGACTTTATATATTGGCTATAATATGTCTTCAATCTATGATCTGCCTTACCTGAAGAAGTTTTATCTAATGTTTGACAGGAATGACAGTTGGCTTGATAAAAGATTTTGTTTCTTGATGAAGATAACATTAGTCCTGCAAGAAAAAATACAAAGTTACTATAAATCAACAAAATTGTATTTTGTACATATATGAAAAATTGGGGAAAATATTAGGCTAACACATATAAGGAATGGTTGCTGGAATTGGGTATGTCTAGTGTAACGAAGAAAAGGATGATGGGGGACATGATAGCAGTGTTCCAATTTCTCAGGGGCTGCCACAAAGAAGAGGGAGTCAAGCTATTCTCCAAAGCACCTGAAGGCAGAACAAGAAGCAGTGGAGGGAAAGTAATCAAGGAGAGAAGCAACCTAGAACTAAGAAGAAAATTTTCTGACAGAACAATTAACCAGTGGAACAACCTGCCTCCAGAAGTGGTGAATGCTCCAACACTGGAAGTTTTTAAGAAGATACTGGACAGCCACTTGTCTGAAATGGTACAGGGTTTCCTGCCTGACCAGGGGGTTGGACTAGATGACCTCCAAGGTCCCCTTCCACCTTTTATTATTATTATATTACCAAAGGTCAAAAAGTTTGAAATTTATCCAATCACAAATGGCACATAAATGATAGATTTCTTAAATCTGCTTATAAAATTATACAGCAGAAGTTTGGTTTTTTTTTGCAATTTTGAAATACCTTATCTAAGTGTTATTTCTGCCTTGAAATCAGTACCATTGAAGTTTAACATTATATTTACAAAGTTGGGTGGGTTGATGGATTTGATTTTGAATTTCTGAAACTTTATTTCAATACATGATCAACAAATCTGATTGCTTTAGAACAGGGGTCTTCGAACTTGGCCCTTTTATGGTCTGTGGACTTCAACTCCCAGAATTCCTCAGCCAGCGAGCCTGGCAGAGGAATTCTGGGAGTTGAAGTCTACAAGCCATAAAAGGGCCAGGTTTGAAGACCCCTGCTTTAGAATATCTGTACATGTCAATCAACCTATCACATCAATGACTCAGAAAGCTACTGGGGGGTATTAAGATGTTTGATTAATCAACATTTAGAGAATGTGCAGCCTTGCCACCCTCTTAACCACATAACTTAATCAAGAAGAAATGATTTTATTAGAGTTGGGTTATTATTAATCAGTTATAAGAAGGGAGCAAACATTATAATTTAACCAAATTTTTAATTCAAAACTTAACATGCAGAAGCAAACATAAGCAGAAGCTTGAACAAGGTTGACAAGTCTTTTACATTCATGCGTGCAGGTTGTACTATTAGAGAGTGCAAAATTACAAAACCATGGGTCTCAACAAAACTCAAAATTCTGTCATGATCTGTGGAAAGTATGCTATCATGTATAGCACTTCTCTATGGGAGGGAAGTAGTATGAACATGGGTGAGGTAAACCAAGGGTCTATGGTTTGGCTTGTATCCCTGGATGGGTCTTCACACCCACATGTTTTAAGAAGGATCAGCAGATTTATTTCTCTTCTGGCCTCTTGTTACAATTCACTTATGTGATATAGCAAAATGTAGATTATAGAATATTCATAATGAAAACGTTATGTCCTTATATCAAGGAAACCCAATAATGTATTTCATAGGGGGGAAAAATGCTTCATTTAAAAGCAAAATAAAACTTCCTTCTGGCAGAAAACTGCAATTTTGCCAGAAGAAAACTAAAAATTCTTGGAATCAGCTGTAGAAGCAGATAATTATTATCTCTCATGAAGCATTATCATACTTCTCTTTTTTATCCCTATTATTTACAATGTCCTACTTAATCATGTATTTATATATTTTTAACTTAGGGCATTATTGCACATATCTAATAAAGTATATTTTAGTTCATGAAAGTTTAAGTCAGATTAATTAGTCACCCTCTTGCAGCAGGTGCCACAAATTTCTTTTGTTATTTTTGTTCCAATAAACTGAAATGTCTTAAGCTCCGAATAATGATGTTAATAACAGTCATAATGCCAGATTCATTTTCTACTATTTTCTGAAATTTCCTATTAATCATCTTAAAAGTATTAGAGAACTTCAGGATGGTAAGTTTGAAAAGTTGCCAGGTGAGTTTAGTTTTAATTCTGGTCACTATCACAACTCTAATAAGTGACACTAAAAGGGACTGGAGATTCTAAGCAGAAAAAAAATAAGCCTGATTTTTTTAAAATCCTAGAAACTGACAGAAAATGTCATAACTTTAGAAATATCAAAGGAGTTCTTTGAAGAAGAGAAACAGAAATTAGTAACTACAATATCAACACTGTCAGTAGTGATGTCTGACTCTATGAGTAGACTATGTCCAAAAAATGTTAATGATGGAATGACGGATGTGGAACAAATTTTATCTGACAGAGAAACTACTGAAAGTGGAACTACAAATGACAGACCAAGAGAATGACTTTGGAAAAAGAACACATGATTGGATATACAAAAGGAACTGGTATAATTTTTTTAAAAAATAAAGGGGAAATACAAATGACAAATCAAAAGAGTGACCTGGAAAATGTTTTGTTATTGAATCTAGAAAAGAGCTTTGTTAAATCCTTGAAGTACTGTAGTCTGTGCCATGGGATAAAAAATAAAAATAAAACAGAAACCCTAAATCTTACAATGAACTAAAGATCATCATCATATAGACAAAAATGCCAAATCCACTCTGAACATCTGACTGTGCAATGATCCATAATATAATTAATATAATAATATAATATATGTCTTCTCATCCTATGGATGTTGTGTTTTTTCTTCTATCTCAGGTTCTTTAAAAATGGCTTAGGTATCTGAGGGTTCTGCATAGGATCTTGGCTGTTCGTAGCACTGCACTCTTCTTGACAGAGAGCACTGATATTCCTGGGATCTGATGGAGCCACTTCCCAGCTTATTTGTCACAGTCCTGAATGTTCCTACACCACCAGAACCATTTTAGCCCTGTCTCCCATGCCAAAGCGCAATGCTCTACATGATGATGATGATGATGATGATGATAAGGCAAAGGGGAAAGGAAAGGAATATAACATTGGTTTATTTGATCAAGGTTGAGATAAAGTCTTTCTTTCTTTCTTTCTTTCTTTCTTTCTTTCTTTCTTTCTTTCTTTCTTTTTCTTTTTTGCAAATTTCTGACAATCCTTTGTGGGCTTTTTGCTGACACCAGGATTGAAAAGTTGCTGTTTTATGGATTTGCTTATAAATAAAGGATGGCATATGAAATGAAGAGACTTATTAAATTTGTGTATACTTGTTGTAATGAAGGCCAAGTCACTCCTTTATATATTTATTATATTCTTTGTCTTCCCTTTCTTCTTTCTTTGTCTTATTCTTGTACTTTTATTTCTTTCTATTCTTTTTTCTTTAAGTTTTTTTTTTGGTACTAGTTTTTTACTACTATAATCAAAATCCTTAATAAAAAATGATATACACACAAACACAGTAAAACCAATAATAATGCCACAGTCAACAACAAGCAGAATGTCTTGGTTACTATATGCTGGCCCAAAATATTTTGCTACTTCCTTATTTGGACAACACTTTAAAAAGCTTAAATGCATTAGTCAAATATCAGTTTGTTTTTTTCTGCCTTGTGCTATTTTTCTGAATGAAATCACTTCTTGTTACTCTCAGCAGGGCTGGTTTTACAAGATTCTGGTCTCTAATGTATTTTCTGATGTATGTTGGGATCAGGAGAGCTATCATTTCCATGAAACACAGATGCTAGGATTACTCATTAGAGCAGGGGTTCAGACTTGGCCCTTTTATGACTTCTGGATTTCAACTCCCAGAATTCCTCAGCCAGGCAAGTCCCAAGTTTGAAGACCCCTGCATTAGAGTTATCCCAGGGTTTTTACATTTTTTTTGACAGACACACACATCCTATGATGTTGGCAGTTGATTTTAACTCTCCCCTCTTCTGTGTCAAACAAAGTTGCTTTCCTTAAAGTCTATGCAAATCACCCAGCTGTCACCATTTTAGGATGAGTGAGAATCAAGTGCAAAGAGATTGTAATTCAATAGTTTTTTTTTGTTTTTGTTTTCTCCACTGTCTTGGGCAAAAGTACTTGGCATGTCAGGAGTGTAGAAGAACTCTGCCTTTGATTACTGCCTTCAAAGATTCAACTTTAATTCAAAGAGCCTGAAGCTATTTCAGAGTGGAAAGAAGTCACATTCCAGAAGCCATCTTCCCCTTAGCTGATGAAGAATTTTCTAGTCCCTGTGCTTTCTGACTTGTGATTAAACATTCCTCCAGAAAATTAAGGACTACAAACCTGACTCATTAGGACAGGAACCACAAATAAACAGCAATGAATAATTTAAGTCTTGTGGAATGTAAACTGCTATGGACCAAGATGTTTTTTTGAAAGAAGAATCAGACTTGGAACAAGTAGTGTTTCCTTTCTTAGTTGTTTGTAAGGGGAGACAAACACACAGAATCAGATTCTGCTATTAATTCTGCCAGAAGGTAGCAAGAGGTAAATCAGTGACAGATTATTAAAATATCTGCTGACACCAGTTCATGACAAAAGGCAGGCATTTATTCCATCAATTTCCAGAAGTGAATTGAACACTTATTAATGCAAACCCTGTTAGCTAAACACATCTCCCTGTCCTTCAGAAGTGTAGGATGTCATGTAGAAAAACCTTCTTTTATTGGAAGCAAATATTCTTTGTCTGACTGATTGCTGAAAGAACGAAACAAGGAAGATACTTTGTATGGGTCCTGTGCATTGTGACTGGTATGATGAAAACAACAAGGGCAGGGAGATCAGGAAGCAATGATGAAAACCCCAAGGATATGATACTGGTGGATGATGCGATTAGGGAGGGACAAGCCTGCAGGTGAAGGACGTTAGTTGGTCACACCGATATAAACATATGTTGGTCCTTTTCTTAAGAACAAGTGCAGGACTACGAATGATTGCCAGACAGGAAATGTGGAATCAGGGGGAGAATGTGTCACAGGCATAATTCATTGTGTGAGCTGACACTTGTCAGTAACTGTCAAAACAACAGAGACAACAAAACAAGAGTGAATAGGAAAAGAAGGTAACAAGCACATATATGCTATACTTGGTAAGGTCAAGACCAGAATTATGTTCTGAAAAAAGATATTGGCAGGAATTATCTATCTGTTAATCATGAATGGTGCTCAGATGGCCATAAACAAATCTGGAAATAATTATTTCCCAGTCCTGGAAGTTATGTGAGACATAGGCATGGCACATTTTACCTTTATGGATAGGAACTATTATACAGTGACTTCCAGAATTTTGTGACTTGTTATTTCTTGTGAGACATGACTATGTTTTGTTTGTTTGGGCAGCTGTACATTTTTCCAGATTTGTTATTATATAATGGCTGGGATCACAGAGCTCACCCAAATTTAGCTCTGCTTTAACATAATGCAATCAAAGCATTCACTCAGCTTGCTAAACTAGAAGCAACCAGATAGTTAGGATGCTATTTTCTAGAGCAGAAAAAAATCCAAGCCCACTTTATCCTAACTTCATGTTTGGAACGAACCTTTCTTCTTTTAATTCATGAATTGGTTCATGATTTTTTTTTTAAAAAAAAGATATAGATGAAATGGATCTGAAGGGAAAACTAAGGAAATGATCAGAAAGATATTAACACTTGGAAACAAATTAGTAAACTGGAGTAGGGCAGTTGAGTTATTGTATTGATATGGAAAGAAGATGAAAGTGAACACAAGTGAAATAATGTATAGCCTAAATTTGGTTACATATAACCTAAGTTCCATCCTTGACATAAATTAATAATACTGCCCTGGGCATTTTACAACCCCTCCCCCAGGCCACATCTGCCCCATCTGGCTTGCATGAAATCAGCTGGGAATTAGAAATCAAATGTAAATAAGTGTGTGGCATGCATGCAGTGCTTTTAATTTGATGGCAACTGCCTTTTTTTTCAACTTATGTATTTGTGTGCATGCATGCTTATGCACCTTTATACCCCTAGTGGTTCAACCTTCCACAAAAATCTGTTTCTCATGTAGCTCCTTGGGAAAATTAATTGCCCACCACCATTCTAATACATTCATAAGTAAATGTTTATCATTGATTTTCAATTTGGAATGGGTTCTAAAAACAGTCCCATTGGCCAGGTGGTTTTAATATCTAAACTAGGTTTCCATGTAACTGCCTGTGTTCTTAAATTTGTGAACTTCATGCCAACTTTCAAGTCATTTTCCGCAACCTGCAACAAAATATATATGTTCAGAATTATGTACTATGAAATAGGCATATGTTCTAGCCATTAAAATCAACCTTCTTTAGGATTTTATGGTAGATGAGTACTGTTGGTCAACTATAGTGACAAAACAAATGGGCAGTTATTTTGATCTAAAAGATCACACTCCATCAAACATGAACTTAACACCCTCATTACCAGAGGAATCAACTATACTAGCATATGATACATTTTTGTACCATTATGTTTTCTACAGTAATAGCATAAACATGAGGACTTTGTGAATATAGATCTAAAACCATTAACTTCACAAATGCTTGAAGGCCAAATCCAAGGAAGTGTGAATGGCGAGTATGGCAAACTTTCCACACCATATCAAAGTTCGATGGCTGACTCAGGGGAATGTTTTGAGATGGACATTAATTCATTCATGAAACTGAAAGGCAGTTTCCCATCTAGATTATTCTGCAATCTTGCTTTTCTAACAGATGTAACTGATCACCTGAAAGCACTAAACTTAAAGCTTCAAAATAGAGAACCAGTGATAAGACAGATGCAGGACACTGTTAAATCATTGAAAGTAAAGCTTACTTTAGGGAAAGGGGATGGTTGGTCATTTTGGTCTATTTCTCAACTCTGGATAAGGCTGTACTCTGATCTTTGACGGAATTTTCAGATATCATATCTCATACACAGAGACACCTTGTTATATAACTGCAATGATTTCCAAGTACTTGAACCACAATTTCACTTTTTGTGTACACCATTTGCTATGGAAATTGACAATTCTGCAGAGGAAATAGAGATGGAGGGAGTAGTGCTTCAATATGATACTATTTTGAAGCAGAAGTATATAGATGTTGGAAATTCAGATTTTTACTAGGTACTTTCCCCAATTAATTGCTGCTTCCACAAGAGCATACACACACTTTTTTTCCTCCTCACCTGTGAACACTCAAAATTGGCTGATCGATATTCATTATACTCAGGTAGTTTTCTCCCAAAAAATACATTTCAATATTCTGTTCTGATTAATGAGCAATGGCTGAGACCTATGGCCAAACTGATATGTTGAAAAAGTTGCTTGATTTTAGAACGACATTTTTCCTATGTAATAAATGTATGTTTAATAGCATACTATAATATTCTTCATGTTCTTTATTTTTGGCTCACTACCGACTTTTGTATCAACACATGAAAAAGGCTTCAGTGTTGCACACTTTGGGCTAATGAACTAACTCTCAAATAGCACTTGTGTTGATTTGAGTGCAAAACTTCCAGTCTTAACTGCTTCTAGTGGTAAGTGGTAATGCCATTAAGTCTGATCTTAATACATTAGCATTTGGGTTTCTGGGGTAGATAAAACTCCTTGAGCTATAAGAGAGCAAACAATATAATAATTGTTCATTAATTAACTTTGTAAAAAAACACTACTAACTAAAGCTTTCTTAAAAATTCCCAAATAGGACATATACCCATAACTTAGGTTACTTAAGAAATACAAAGCTATTAGTCTGGATTTGACTTTATGTAAAGTAAAATTTAAGGAGATTTAATCCTTGTTTCCCTAATTTGTTCAAATTTCATCTTTATATAGCAGTTAGAATGGAAGATAGGAAATATTCCTTCTTATCAGTAAATAAAGTTCATGTTTATTGCAATATCTGAAATAATCTGCAAATGCCTGCCCATGCTTAGCACTTTTTTTATTCCTCTTTTCCTTTCCTTAATGCTTGCATTTTGCAGCAAAATATTCCTCCTTGTGCATTGTCCCCCAACTGATTCCATTGTCTTATTTTCTGGGTATTACATGGATAAAACCAGCACAATTTTCTTCCTGCAGAAATGTGACTTTTCCAGTTGGTTTAAAGGGATGCAAATATGGTGTGGCAAGATCCCAATACTGAACAGTTTGGCTTTGAACTAGCTTTTGCAGTGTGGAACTAATCACAAGTAATTTCACACAGAGAAACAAGGTAAGCTCATGTACCATTATTTGATATTGCAAAAGATGCTCTGGCTTTGGCTTCTCAAATTGTGATGAGATCTGGTTCAAAATGCATAACTACATTTGCAGACTTTATTCCTTTTTTCTTAGCACTATCTCCTACATACCATTTCACCTTTTACTTCTCACAGGAAAATCCAGATGACAATTGGGGGGGGGGGACAAAATCACAGTGTCCCTTGTGCTATTTTCTCATAGTTTTTTTCTGACTTGATTTGAATGTTTAACAAAAGTATTTTAAAAATTCTACCAATAACGACTTCAGTGGAACTTTTATTATTTCCCTATCGAGCACGGGAATAAAATCATTGTAGGAATGGTTGTTAATAATCGCAAAGGAGATCCTACTGATTTTCTTACTTTTTACAATTCTTGAAATATTGAATATATTTCATAAATTAATATGAATAAAAATCATGAATGAATATCATTGTACAAGTTTCCAAATACACACACACACACACACACACACACACACACATACACACATTGAACAAACATTCCATGTCCATAATCAGTTTCTGTTAATATTCCCATGTACACTTCCATATTTCCTCTCAAATATTGTTATAATTACGCAAATATGCTGAAGGATGTGGCTTACCAGAAAGCAATAGCAACAGATCACATCCAAAGGACTTTGACTTTTTCAGGAAAGATATGTTACTAACATTGGAAGTACATAAATTTCCCAATTGCTTTACCAAGTGTGGTTTGGCAGTGCTCCAGGATAACAGCATCAAGTACCCAGCTCAGAATTCAAATAAACCAAATGAACTGTGCTGTACCAATGTATAATACTACGGTGAGTACAATGTGGTTTTAAGTCAGTAAAATTTCATTTAACAGACAATAATCTGTTAAAATGATCAGCATTGTGGCAGGTGACCTTCATTGTCCTCAATGTTGGGTTTTGTATGCAGAATTTGGTTCTGAGATTCCAGGGACGGCATAAGCTCTAATCCACACAGTAAGAACACATATGAGGAAGTTGTCTTACCATTCTTTTATCAACAAGGAGAAGGAGCTTTGAAAACAGAACAAGGAGGAAGAACATGAATTCATAATTCAGATAGAAGGGACTAACATCTGTTACCACAAGAGTTGAAGGTAACAGTGAAGATAACTCTGAAATTATTAGCTTTCAGAGGGAGGATTCTAACATTCTGCAGGTGCAGACGCTGGGCTATTCCCCTAGCCACATTCCTGCTTAGATAATTTCATGCATTCAAAATGTACATTTTGAAGTGTAAATGCTCCTGTCAATTTGTGCTAGTAAAGCTATGCAGTATAGCAAATCTGGCACATTATTTCATCGGCTTTTTCATCCAAGATGTAAAGGGGGGAGGGAACAAAACTCAGACCACACAACTGGACAGCAGATGAAAAATTTGTATGAAACCACATATCTAATGTCTGCCTTATTTAGTTCCCCAGCCTCTTCTTTGCTGCCTTTTAAGGTATAACAATGAATCATGCTTTTAAACATTGTGCATGTCACATTTTTAAATAAATTTAGTTTATCCAGATTCCAGCCATCTATGAACTGGTGGAAGGAAGCTTACACAACACATTACCTTGTCCTTTCTTTGTCTTTGAATCTTTGAAAGACTGCTGAAGAGATAGTACAGTAAATGGGGCATATATACAGGAAGTAGGGTAAAACACTACCTCTGTTAGAGCAGGGGTATTGACAGCACACTCTAATTTCATCAAAATGATGATATGTGTGCTGTGACATCACAGTAAAATCCTGTCCATTATGTAACTGCACACATTTTTGGTCATTGTGTGTGTTAATGCTAGTCTTAATGCTAGTCAATGAGGTTTCTTGACATAAATTTCAACTGTAAGGGAGGAAAACAGAACTTATTTTTTCAGACCTTCCTGCTTTTCAATAAATCTTGAGATTCATTTAGTTCAAGTATCAACTTTGTTCTTTTGAATTGTCTCATCAATTATCAATTCCATTGACAGTCAGAAGCAACACATTTCATCCTGATTGGGAAGTGTCAGGCATGGGTTATTTAGGATAAATAAGGATGAAACTGAGGATGGAGGTTCGTTCTCCAAGCTTGTGGGTTGGTTTCTGAATGTTTCATTACCAGGCTAGGTAACATCTTCAGTGGAGTTTATCAGTGTCAGTGTTCCTCTGTTTATAAGAGCTTTGTATGGTCAGTAGGTCATGTAATGGGGAGGACACACCAGGTGAATGTCTTGTGATGGGTCTTGTGATGGGGAGTTCACATCAGAGGAGGATCATTGGGAGGTGAGATGCTGGTTGGGGGGGGTGACTTGTGTGGGTTGGTTGAGGATTGGTGTTGTTATTGGTTGGCTGTGTGTTTGATTTGAATTCTGAGGAGTTCATAGGTTGGTTCTAGGTCAATGTGTCTGTTGATGGAATTGCAAGCATGGTAAGTTTATGAATCATCAGCCACACGAACACCCTCCAGGCTTGCGGGTTTATCAAAACCTGGCACTTCACAAGCAAGCACTTGTACAGTATGTGCTATTCTTAGTCATTATATATACAGTATATAGTACAAATCCCTTACTTTAAGGAAACAGTTTGCAAATAGTTACACAATTTTCTCCCTAATGAAATAACTGTGCATTACTAAAGGTACTGTAAAAAAAGGTTTTTCAGTTTTAGACTTAAAATATCAAGTGAATAAGCAAGTAGAAATTAATAAATAGATTGCAATGTATACAGGTGATAAAACATTATATACCTTAGTAATTACATATTTAAAATATTTATATTTGTAATAATACAATAATATATATTATTATAAATATGACAATAGATCCACCTTTTGCATTAGCACAGTAGCTAACTTGACAAGTGCAGCTAGCCTTATTGATGAAAGAAAAGCTGACCTATGTATCTCCATGACTTAAACTTCATTAAAAATGTCTCAAAGTGAATGGATAGGGAACACTAAGTCTATGGATGTTGCTTGCTGGGATGAGATGGATCCCCACTGCCCTCTTTGGAAAGCTTTGAAAACCATTTTATTTAGTTGTGCTTTTAATCTGTATGAGAATGGGTAGAGAACCATTTGTTTTTAATGTATGATTTTATGGGACTGAGATGCTTATGTTTTTAATGGAATGTTATATTGTTAGGGTTGCTGGATTTTGTGATTGCACTTTTGCTATTCAGTTGTTACAAGCCTCCATGAGTTTATGGAATATGTAGCATATAAGCAATTATAATAAATAAATAAATCACTCAATCAAACAAAATTTCTGTTTTAGATCCTAATGAGCATGTAAGTATGCTTACTGTTAGACAGATTTTCTACAGAAGCAGATAGAAGCAAAGATGGAAACACCATTTAGAAAAGTCAATTTCCAAAAGAAATACTATAATAATTATTTTCACCTGGTTCAGGTATCTTAAAGATCTCATATTTTGCTAGGTATTGCCAGCTCCAAATACATTTTTATTAAAGAAAATTCCAAATGAATGAAATGAAAATTACATGCAAGATATAACAAAACGCTTATGGTTGTATGTAAATGACAGAGCATATATACTGTAGCTAGATGAGATATATAATACTGAGAATGAATTAATGAAATATATTATTCCTGTTTTATAAATTTAATATAGCAGCAGCAGCAACTGAATGCAGGGGAAAGAACAAGAATAAAGGAAGAGTAAAATGTCTTAAAACAATTAGGCAGACTTTTATTAAAAATACAAAGAAAACTACATTTGAAACAATTATATCTTTTGTTTTTCATTTTAGTATAGCGTGTGATGAGAATCATTATATATTCTCTAACAGGTTGCCCATGAACTCTTAACTGGCAACTGAAACCATGAATCCTACCCAATAATATGGCTTATTTTTTTTTTGGCAAACATGGATAAAACAGCATTGCAAATTTTGCATTAATCGTTGGCAAGAGAAAATTATTGATGGTATTCTAGCCACAAATTTAAAGTTTATTAATTTATAAAGTTTAGACATTGTTAGATTTATAAATTTGTTAGATTTATAAATACATGACAGATGATAGATGATAAATAGATAAATAAATAAATAGATGATAGATAAATTGATAGACAGACAGACAGATAAAAAAAGCAGTAATTATAATGATATCACTTTCTCAGAGGACTCTTTTGTGGCTATAAGATTTGTAATAACAAAATATTTACTGAGGGTGACAGACAGGTGTCTGTCACTCAAATAAGTATTAGGTGAGACCTCTGATCCCAGTTCATAAAAAAGATATGACATTGAATCTGATATTCATATTTCTACTTGTGGAGACTAACTAAAGCAAGGTTGGTTCTGGGTTCAAGATTTTTTTTATAAATTGTATGATTGCTGCATTTCTATCATCCTTTTTTATGGTTCATTATTCATTATAAGTTTTGTCCTAGCTCATGGACTAATACATGTATTCAAATGGATTTGCAACTGGCTGACAAATCGCACTCAACGTGTGATCCTCAATGGAACTACATCTACATGAAAGGAAGAAAGGAGTGGGATACCCCAAGATTCTGTTTAAGGCCCTGCTAAGGCTCCTTAACATCTTTATAAATGATTTAGATCAGGGCTTTACAACCTTTTCACCCATTGTACCACTTTTAGAATATGGCAATATCAGAGTACCACCAGTCGCCTAGCAAGGTGTCAAAAACTTGATGACCAAAAAAAAAAAAAAAAAGGAAAAAAAGTGATGAAGTACAGGTAGTCCTCGACTTACAACAATTTGCTTAGTGACTGTTTGAAGTTACAATGGCACTGAAAAAAGTGCCCTCCAAGCCACAGCCGAGCAAGACGCCTGCTTGCCCACCTGGTGGCGCTCTTCTTCCTATCCGAGGTTTTCATTGTTGTGAGCATTTCTGTTGAGGATTGGCAGTGGGGGTGGGGTGGGGGGTGTTTGGTTTTATTCCCCCCATCTGCTGGGTGGTTGCAGAAGGTTTTGGTCACTTCACATGACCCTGGGACACTGTGACCATCATAAATATGAATCGGTTGCCAAGCATCTGAATGTAAATCACAAGACCCTGGAGATGCTGCAACATTCCAGCTGATTGGCGCTTCTTCTGGGCTCAGAAGTGCCAGGATCAGCACCGACCTCCAGCTGGAGCCTGGCACTAATCCTGGCACTTCCACTGAGCCCTGACAGCCCCGAAGAAGTGCTGATCCTGGTGCTTCCGCTGAGCCCTGACAGTCCTGCAGCTCCAGCCGTCTCTCTCTCAGGCTTGTGCGGTGCTGCCACCGGTTCAGCTCATTCCCCTCCCCCGCTACCAGTTTTCTAGGATGGCCGCATACCACCTGCCAGGTGCCAATGTACCACAGGTGTACCTGTACCACTGGTTGAAAAGCCCTGATTTAGATGAGGGAATAGAAAGGGAACTCATCAAAACTGCACTAAACTGGCAGGAATAGCCAACAAAGGAAGATAGGCTCCAGAAGATAGGCTCAAGATCCAAATGCATCTCAACAGACTTGAACACTGTGCCCTATCTAACAAAAAAAATAGAGAAAGGTAAGGTTTTACACTTACTGTAGGTAAGAAAAATCAAGTCTACAGGTACAATTAGGCGAAATCTGGCTCAGTAGCAGTAAATGCGAGAGGGATCTCGGAGTCCTAGTGGACAATCACTTAAATATGAGCCAGCAGTGTGCTGTAGTTCAACCCCCTGCTCAGGCAGGAAACCCTATACCATTTCAGACAAATGGTTGTCCAATCTCTTCTTAAACACTATAAGTGTTGGAGCATTCACAACTTCTGGAGGCAGGTTGTTCCACTGGTTAATTGTTCTAACTGTCAGAAAATTTCTTCTTAGTTCTAGGTTGCTTCTCTCCTTGATTAGTTTCCCTCCATTGCTTCTTGTTCTGCCTTCAGGTGTTATATTCTCACATGTCAGTTGGTTGCAGAAATACTTGAAAGATTCTCACCTGGTATGAACAGTGAATGATTTTTGAATTGGTAGGAAAGGCTGTAGAATATATATAGCAACGCAATGGTGGTGGTGGAAGAGCAAAGTAACTCTATAAATATATACTCTATGCAATAATAGCTTGAAAATTTTGAGAAATATAGATGATAAAATAAATAGCTGATAAAATAAATAATTATAATTCTGAAAGTCTAATAAATGAAAACCTCTTTTTTCAAGAGTTTATCTCATTTTAGCCAAATAAATCCTTGGTGACCTGTTTTGCTCTCTCTTTTTGTATATATGGCTAGCTAGTTAGTTAAATACATAAACATACATGTATATACTGTATATGTACACATGCACGCACACACACACACGCACACACAGAGAGAATACCTATTTGGAATTAGCACCAGGATACCCTTTAAATATATATGTCAATCAGAGAGTATTATTTCTTTTAATATACGGTAATTAATCTTACCCCACAAACTAATGGAATTTAATCTATCTATTAATATCCATTGAAATATTATCTGTGACATCTGGATCGGTTCCAGAGGGTGCTTGGGCCTATACCTATCACCCTTACCCACAGCCCAGTTGATGCTCTGGTGGAGGCCTGGGAAACGGCTGCCGCCAGGGCACTTGACTGCGTTGTACCCATGCGACCTCTGACCCGGCGCAGATCCCGTTGGGCCCCATGGTTCTCTGTGGAGCTCCGGGAGATGAAGCGTCGGAGACGAGGTCTAGAGAGCGGTTGGAGGTCCAGCCGATCCAAATCCGACCGATTGCAGTTAAGAACCTTTATAAGGTCTTATCTTGCGGCGATAAGGACGGTGAAGTCTAACTACTTTGCCGCCCTTATCGTGTCCGCAGATAATCGCCCGGCCGCCCTGTTTAGGGTGACTCGCTCCCTCCTTAACCAGGAGGTGAGAGAGGATCCCTTGCGGGGACGAGCCGAGGAGTTTAGTCATCATCTGGCGGACAAAATCGCTCAGATCCGGACCGGTCTGGACTCTGACTGGGCAGAGTCTGATGTGGAGGAATCGGGCGGTCTTGAGCACATTATCTGGACTGAGTTCGACCCTGTTTCCCCTGATGATGTGGACAGGATCATGAGGAGACTGAGCACCACCACCTGTTTGTTGGATCCGTGCCCCTCCTGGCTAGCTTATGCGGCTCGGGAGGGAACACGAGGCTGGTTCCATGCAGTAATAACTGCTTCTTTGAAGGAGGGTGTCTTCCCTGCCGCCTTGAAGGAGGCGGTGGTGAGACCCCTCCTCAAGAAGCCTGCTTTGGACCCGGCTGTTTTAAATAACTATCGTCCAGTCTCCAACCTTCGCTTTTTGGCGAAGGTTGTTGAGAGTGTGGTGGCGCATCAGCTTCCTCTGTTCCTGGAGGAAACTGATTATCTGGACCCGTACCAATCGGGTTTCAGACCCGGACACAGCACGGAGACGGCATTGGTCGCGCTGGTGAATGATCTCTGGAGGGCAAGGGACAGGGGTTGCTCCTCTGTCCTGGTCCTATTAGATCTCTCAGCGGCTTTCGATACCATCGACCATGGTATCCTGCTGCGGCGTCTCAGGGGGTTGGGAGTGGGAGGCACCGTTTTACGGTGGTTCTCCTCCTACCTCCAGGGCCACTCGCAGTCGGTGTTGACTGGAGGGCAGAGATCCGCCCCGAGGCCTCTCATTTGTGGAGTCCCTCAGGGGTCGGTTCTCTCGCCTCTCCTGTTCAACATCTATATGAAGCCGCTGGGCGAGATCATTCGTGGTTTCGGGGTGGGGTATCATCAGTACGCTGATGATACCCAACTTTTTCTTTCCACCCCGAACCAACCCAGTGATGCCCTCGCCGTGATGTCCCGGTGCCTGGAGGCGGTTCAGGTCTGGATGGGGAGAAACAGGCTTCGTCTCAATCCCACCAAGACTGAGTGGCTGTGCATATCGGCATCTCGGGCTAACCAGACTATTCCACCTCTAACGATGGGGGGTGAGGTGTTACCCCCCGTTGATAGGGCTCGCAACTTGGGCGTCCTCCTGGATTCACGACTCAATTTTGAAGACCACATAGGAGCCGTGACCAGGGGGGCTTTTGCACAGGTTCGCCTGGTGCGCCAGTTGCGTCCCTATCTGGACCGAGACGCCCTACGCACAGTTACTCATGCGCTCGTGACCTCCCGTCTGGACTACTGTAACGCTCTCTACATGGGGCTGCCCTTGAAGACCACTCGGAGGCTTCAACTGGTGCAGAATGCGGCCGCGCGAGTTGTAATGGGGGTCTCCCGATACTCCCATGTAACACCTCTACTCCGCGAGCTGCATTGGCTTCCGGTTGCCCTCCAGGTGAAATTCAAGGTGCTGGTTATCACCTATAAAGCCCTACATGGCCTGGGTCCGGGGTATTTGAGGGAACACCTGCTGCCGGCATCAAATGCCCTTCGCCCAGTGCGCTCCCACAGGGAGGGTCTGCTCAGGGTCCCACCGGTAAGAGATTGCCGGCGGGTGACACCCAGGGATAGGGCCTTCTCAGTGGGGGCACCTGCCCTCTGGAACCAGCTGCCAGTGGAGCTGAGGACTGCCCCCGACCTCCGGTCATTCTGCCGGGGCCTGAAGACCTGGCTCTTCGAGCTCTTGGGCCCAGGCTGAGGAGTAATTTATTTTAATCGGGGTTTTAATTGCACAGGGTTAGTTTAATCTTTTTAAATTGGTTTTAACTTTTGTATTGCTGGTTTTTAACTCCCTGTAAACCGCCCTGAGTCCTCAGGGAAAGGGCGGTATATAAATGTAATAAAATAAAATAAATAAAATAAATAAAAATATTTATTATATATGAAGTCATGGCTAAATTACCATCAAGTATCTTCAGAGAATAATAAAATATTTTTCATTATCTACAATGTTTTAAGCAATATATTTATATATTTATTACATAAAATCATGGCCCCAATGGTCTTAGTGTTCTTGACACTGCGGTAATGTCTAATCAATCCAATCAACCAAGATTTTTTTTTCATGACAAAGAATATGGGTATTCTGTAAAAACGTAACACTTTCATTTTCCTGTATACATTTTGAAGCAACTTTCAGCACATAAGCATATTATGCATTCTTTTAACATTCTAACTTAACTAAGTATTAAAGTATAATGAAAATAAATCTAAAAAGTATAAACCACACTGAAAGCTTCTTTTTATAGCAAAATTCTAACCAAACCAATCATTATAAATGATATACTTGAGTGAAAATAAAAAATGTAATTAAAAAAGAAATAAAATTATAAACCAACATAAAATAAAAACGAAGAAAATTACTTCCAGAGAAACCTATTCAGCACCTAGCCCCCTCCCTCCTAACTTAATATCTCCAGGCAAGCAATGCCCAAATTATTACTCAAATGGGAATGAAAATAGAAAGAAAGAATCTAAGTAAAGTATAACAAAAACAAAATGCAAAGTAACTCTATAAATATATACTCTATGCAATAATAGCTTGAAAATTTCGATCTATTGTATCATATCTATCAGAGCCTATTTTGTAAACCTAAATCTTTTCTAACCTTCTATTAGAAAGTAAAGGTAAAAGAAAATAAAAGTAAAAAAATCCATGATGCCTTAATCTATACCTAATCAAAGCTAAATATAAAACAATAAAAAGCACTCTAGCTTATCTTTAGATTGTACAACACTTACTCCCATGAATACATCTTTAATAATCTCTAGAAGAAAGATTGATAATATTACTATTATTTCTAGTAGTGTAAACTGAATATTTTATCAAATTCCAAAGTACTAGAATGTGAATATATATTGGAATATTAAATGTTTGAATAACATACTAGGACAGTAGTAGACAACTTTTGATTAGATTGGATTGGATTAGATTGGATGTGTTTTGATTTGATTATGTGCCATCTTGTTGGTATAAATTCTTAGTGACCACATAGACAGATTTTCTCCAAGATAATCTGTCCCTAACCTGGGACAGATTCGCATATTTGTATGCAAACACAGTGTGTTTCTATATTCATCAAGTTGAGAGCCAGTTTGGTCCAGTGGTTAAGGCACCAGGCTTAAAAATAGAAGACCATTTTTTGGGATGTTAAAAGCTAAATTTGAATAATATAATAAAAATAAAAATTAGGTAAACTTTAATAACAGGACATAGATATATTTCAATGAAATTGAAATGACAATTTTTTCAATTGACCATGCTATTTCTAGAAATTTATTAGTTTAAATTGGTTGTATGAAATGTTAAGGGAAATTGAGAAGGATGTTTTGATAATGTAACCTGAACTATGTACTGAAAACTCTGTTACTGAATTTGATTACCCAGTCATCATGATGCTTTCTAAATATGTAGATTTTAACTGAAAAACCAATAAAACTTGTTTTAAAAAAATAGAAGACCATTTGTTCAAGTCCTGTCTTAGCCATAAAAGTTATCTAGGTTACTTTGGGCTAGTCACTTTCTCTCAGCCCAACAACCTTCACAAGACTGTTGTTATGGGGAAAATGTAGGATATGTTCTATGTAGGCATGTAGGATATGTTCTCTGCCTTGAGTTATTTGTAGAAATAATAAAGGTAGGATGCAACTTGATAGATAGATAGATAGATAGATAGATAGATAGATAGATAGATAGATAGATAGATAGATAAATAAGTAAATATAGTTAGTTAGTTAGTTAGTTAGTTAGTTAGTTCATGTTAACTCTTAGTGTCCATTTTGTCAGTATCATTATAATCTGTCCATAAACTGGCCCTTCAGGTCTTCCAATGGTCCATTATCATCACTGTAACTGAGTCCACCAACCTTGCCACTGGTTCTCCTCGTTCCTTCCACCTTTTTCAGCAGTAGATGTTTCTTCAGAGAGCCAGGTAACTGTACAATATGTCTAAAGTAGAAAAGAATAGAGGTGGAAGGGACCTTGGAGGTCTTCTAGTCCAGCCCCCTCCACAAGCAGGAGAACTTATACCATCTCAGACAGGTGATTGTCTAGTCTCTTCTTAAAAATCTCCAGTGATGGAGCGCCTACAATTTCTGGAGGCAAGCTGTTCCACTGTTTGATTGTCCTCACTGTCAGGAAGTTTTTCCTTAATTCCAGGTTGCTTCTCTCTTTGATCAGTTTCCAACTATTGTTTCTCGTCCTTCCCTCTGGTGCTCTGGTGAACAACGTGACACCCTCTTCATTGTGGCACCCTTTGAGATACTGGAATACTGCTATCAGTACTGCTATTTCTTCTTTTCTTTAGACTAGCCCACAGGTCTGCAACCCACAGCTCCGGAGCCAGCCGTCTCCTGTGGCTCCCAGTCCTCTGCCATGTGCAGTCCCCAAAAAAAAAAAAAGTGGGACTAAAAAAGTTCAACCAATCAATTCAAATATGCAGGGTAGGTGCATATCTCACCTTGGCTCCACTCTTCAGTCACACATTTTTTGCGGCTCCCAGTTTTTCCCTTTGTGAGGAAACCGGCTCCGAGTGACTCTTTCACTGTTTCAGGTTGCTGACCCCTAGCCAAACCCAAGTCCCACAACCGTTCTTTGTATGTTTTAGTCTCCAGGCCTTTGATCATCTTAGTTGCTCTTCTCTTAATTTTTTCCAAATTGTCAACATCTTTTTGTGATATGGTGACTAAAATTGTCTGCAGTCTTCCAGGTGTGGTCTTACTAGGGTTTTATAAAGTGGTACTAATACTTCACGTGATCTTGATTCTATGCCTCTGTTTATACAACCCAGGATTGTATTAGATTTTTTTTTTTTGCTGCTGCTGCACACTACTGGCTCACAGTCACTAGGATAACTAGGGCTGGGCACTTGTGCATAGAATGAAAAGTCTGAGTCAATGACCAAGTTGTTTGATTTTGCAGATCCTTTGCATTTTTGGCTACCGTATTAGAACAATGTCATCAGCATAGCAGGGGAACCACTACTTGAGAGCATATTATAGCCAAACTGGTGATACTATTCTCTGCCATTCTCTTCAGTTATCTCTTACTGCTTCTGCATATTCATTCTTTTCAAGTCCTTTTCCGAACAAAGCACTGGCCTTTCTGTCTTTATTTACTAAGAATGTCTACAAGATATTTATGAAGTCCATCAACATTTCTGTAAATCAAAATGATGCCAAAGGCTGGCACTTGGCTTTGCAACTTTTTACTGTATTTTTTCTATATTTTTAACCATGTGAACAATAAGAGCATGGTATAGAGATTCAATAATATGCTGCAGGGAAATCAAAAAAGTCCTGATGGTAGCTATAACCACATCACTTAAACCCCACTTGTTTATTACATGTCTTGCAGGCTTTATATGAAGGCAGCCTTGTGAGGATCAATCAGACAACAGGAGAATTCTAAAAGCTTTTTTGCTTTGCATCTTGCCAGCTTCCTAATTATTCTTATTTTTAACTATTATAAAAAGCAAAGAGGTGAAGCAGCAATCCTGGTAGATTCCAAAGGAAATATTTGTAGCATATTAGGGCTATAGACAACATTTTACCTTCCTAAGAGTCATGGATTTTTTTCTAAAATAATTAGATTACTTATTTCTTCCTTATTATGGTTACAAGTGCTCAGGCAGATAAATAGCAGCTTTAGTAATGTGATGGCTGCTTTATAAAACCAAGAGAGGTTGCTATGATTTAGGATAAAACATTTTGGATAGTAATAACATTCAGGCCTTGTTGCAAAAAAACAAAAAAAAAACCTGGTGTGCTTTATTATTAATATCTTCAAGTGACATGTTGAGAATTGTGATATTTTGATGAGTATAAATAATTCTGTTCACACTTTTCTTTAGAAACTGCACCCAATTTGCATTATAAAAAGCAAGAAAATAATTAAAAGCTATATCAAATTAACAACATATTCAGAATATCTGTTTTTAAATCCCCCTCTCTGTTAATTTGTTAGCTACCTAGTGAAATTTGATGCAAATTTTATAAAAGGATTTCCTTTAGCTATTATGAACATTAAGATATAACATATTATTGCCCAGTGAATGACAACACCTGAGTGACCATGATTATTTTGGAAAGCTAAACAGTATTTGGGTGGAAATTCCAGAGTAATTTTGCTTTATAGGAGTTCTTATTTTTATAACCAGAAGGAGGAAATAATCTGCACTGTTATTGGTGTATTGTATGTTGCCCGGACTTGCTGTTTATGAGATGGGCAGCTATATAAACTGGTATAAACAAACAAACAAGCAAGCAAACAAGCAAACAAATTCCATGGTTCAGGATTCTATTGGAAACAACCCGATAGGGGAATAAAAATGCCAAATCCAGTCTAAACATTTGGATGATTGTGAGACTGAATTTAATAACTGTTATATGAAAAGAAAGCTCAACCACCACCCTATCTCAAATCAGGGAGGAAACATTTAAGCTTTAGCACTTTGCAAAAAATTAAAAAGGACAAGAGAAGTACCAATCTCATTCCTTTAATTTTCTCACAAGGATTTGCTAATAACAGTTGTTCCGGATGCACAGGCAATGGAGAAGGATTGAGAAATGGTGGGCGCTGTTTTAAAACATATACGGACACTAATGGGTACAATTCTGTTCTGTCATTTGCCTTCTTAATTGGAGTAGATTGGACTAATTGTAATGCAGTGTCGTATATACTGTGAAAAAAAATACTTTTCAATGTTTCCTGACTGTGTCAGTAGCGCATTTTTAAGCATAGCAACTTTTAATTTATTTGCAACCTGCTAACAATATGTCTGTGGCAACTATTAATTTGTTCTTCTGCATTTAGCATAGTTTACATTATACTGTTTACATTGATCATTATCTTCTTCCCCAACTACTGGCTGCCAGGTGATAGAAGAAAGCTGTGGTGGTCTCCTATCAGTCCATGATACCTTAATACTTTGTATTCTGTGATGGCAAATTGCTCGGTTCAGCCCTGCCTTCCCAACTGACTTCAGGATGAGAAAAAAGGTGGGTGGGCAAAAATGTAACATAAGCCTATCTATACCAAGAAGACAAGAGAAAAGAGAAAATGTCATTGTGCATGACTCACAACTGACAGCTGTCAATTCTGAATTCTATATTTGAAAGTGCCAGGTTAAAGCATAATTGGAAAGTAATGATTGGCATTCAGTACGTTTTTCCCGTTGCTTCTCCTTGAAAGTTTTCTGCAAATTTTATCAAAAAGAAAATAATTGACTTTATATTAATATAACACTTATGTGGCGAAGAACACCCCATTCCCACCCCCAAGAAAGAAACCTTCAATCACTGGCTCCAGAAATGGAGTTCCCTAAATAACTATTCCCATGGCAACTGCTTAGGAAGAAGAGATGAATTTGCTTCGTGAAGTCAATGATTATTTTATTTTTTTTTGCCAATTGTGTATATTCAATAGCGTGGTTCCATATTAGCGGCAAACAGTGCTTTAGGTAAGGTTACCTCTTTCAAAATATAGCTGATCATATTATCCATTAGCTGCACCTGTAATATCACACCCGTGTGCTGCCTTTGTTAAGCTCAGAGAATATTGCATTAGTCTTCTAGAATTGCTTGCCATAAATTATCTTAGAAATAGTCTGCATTACAAAATGGAAATCACTATGAAATGCCCCCCCCCCGTGTGATAATTTAACAAGTAGCAGTGAAGAGGAAGGACAGGTTATAAAAAACACCCCATGGCAGTGCTACAATCCAAAGCTGATTTTCAAAAAGGAAAATATAATTTCAATTCTTCAAAATATGTTGGATGTTTCTCTTAATTTCCTGCAGTTAGAATAATACAATCAAGCTGAGTGGCAATCAAAGAACGGTTTTGGTGTCTATGTACCATATTGTGTGTATGGAAGAGAAAGAAAGATAAATAATAATATTCAAGATGCAGTAGGAAAAAGAAAATCGTTCCAACTGAAATGTGGGAAAAATGTTTATATCCTTTAACAATGTAACTTTATGCTTCTTTATTTTCCTCATTGCAAACAATTGCTAAAATGAATTAATAGTAAATGTAAAAACAATGCACCAGTACAGTTTAATCGGCATCAAACTTTACTTCCATTTTAACATACAATAGCATCTTTAGTACACCCAGAAAAATCTAGTCATGCTACTATCCAGCTGAACCAGGTTGCTACAAATCAGAAATGGAAATTAGAAGTGGATAAGCCACATTTTTTCTCCTGGTTCTGAACTTTCCCAAGCACTGTAAAATGTCAATAAACACATTTATTATTCATACTGCATTTCTTACACAGTGTTCTGTATTTCTGAGGAAGGAGGAGAGATTAACCATTAGAAATATTACATATATTTCACCCATTTCTAGTATTAATATCTAATGACTGCATCTTTATCTTTTGCCCTTCAATATTGATTATCACTGAACATGATTTTTCAAGGCTGGGGGACTACTGAAAAAAAGAGTTTAAAAATTGATGACTAGACTCAATTCTGAGTCTGTATCTCTGTGTGAGTGTGCATATGTGCACACAGACATTCCTTCCAGTTAGCCCTGAGTCCTGGCCACTATCTAGACTACTCATGCAGTTTTCTTAGCAAATTTGTTTTAGAAGTGATTTGCCATTGTCTCATTTCTTCTAGAGCTGAGATGGAGTGACTGAAGCAAAGTCATCCTACTGGCTTTGTGCCAGTCAGCAATCCACCCCCCCACTCAAACCAAAAATCCAAATTACAGTCAGTGTGGAAGAAATCCCTTGCCAAATGGAAGTGGATTCTGGATCACCTGTTTCCTTAATCTCATTCAAGACCTATTCGTTAATTTGCAGTAAGAGCAGGCAGCGGATTTGCATAAAACCAACCAAAATTAGACTAACGGACTTCCAACGTTCCCCGATAAAATTAAGGGGACAGGCCACTGTGTTAGTCAAGTAAAAGGGATTCCAGGGTCAGCTAGAAGTACTGATCACCGAG
Organism: Vipera berus; assembly: GCF_964194415.1. Taxonomy (NCBI): domain Eukaryota; kingdom Metazoa; phylum Chordata; class Lepidosauria; order Squamata; family Viperidae; genus Vipera; species Vipera berus. The sequence continues at coordinate 81,714,825 of NC_138202.1, read as the reverse complement.
GGGAAAAGGACTAATTTAGTAGGCCTAGATTGGTTCGGAGCCCTAGGCATATGGCTGGGGGGAGTAAACAGCGTCCAGCCGAGTAGCCTCGAATCCATCTGTAGTGAATTCACAGATGTGTTCAGGGGGGGTTGGGAAAATACACGGGGCCCCCGATAAAATTAAGACTAAATCCCGAAGTCCTGCCCGTTAGGATTAAAGCCAGGAGGGTCCCATTCACTTTAAAAGAAAGCGAACTAGATAAATTAGTTAGTCAGGGAATTCTGGAACCCATAGAAGGGGGGGAATGGGAAACTCCCATTGTCACCCCCCTCAAACTGAACAGTAAAATAAGAATTTGTGCGGATTATAAAGCCTTGGTAAACCGGGCCTTAAATCTGCATGCTTACCCGGTCCCCTTGGTGAAACACGTCCTCTCAGCAATACAGTCTGGTGCCATCTTTGCGAAGCACGATTTGGCACAGGCGTACCAGCAGATTCCGGTTACCCACGAAACATCTGAAATTTAAACTATTGTCACACACAAGGGAGCCTTTCAAGTGAATCGTTTACAATTTGGAATTGCTGTAGCTCCTGGAATATTCCAGGAGATAATGGAAAAGACACTGAAAGGCATCCCTGGAGTGTGCCCATACTTTGATGACGTGCTGATTGCTGGCGAATCGGAAGCAGTGTTAGCTGACAGGTTGGGAGCAGTATTAAACAGATTCCGGACTGCCGGTTTAAAATTGCAGAAAGAAAAGTGCTGTATTGGGGTAACCTCAACAGAGTTTTTAGGGTTCTGAATAGATGCACAGGGCATCCACCCCACTGACTCTAAGGTAAGAGCTATTAAGATGGCCCCAACCCCTAAGAACAGGGTAGAATTACAGGCATTCCTAGGATTAATTAATTTCTACCACTCATTTTTACCCCACAAGGCAACTATTGCAGAACCTTTGCATAGGTTGCTGGACAAAAACGCCCCTTGGAAGTGGTCCACAATGCACAACAATAGTTTCAAAAGCCTGAAGCAGTTGCTCTCTAGGAATTCAGCTATTACACATTTTATAGAAGGGAAACCTTTATGCCTAGCATGTGATGCCTCACCTTATGGTGTGGGCGTGGTGCTCAGTCATTTGGAAGATACAGGGGAGCAAAAGCCAATTGCTTTTTACTCCAGGACACTTATACAAGCAGAAAGGAACTATGCTCAGATTGATAAGGAGGTGTTAGCCCTCGTGGCAGGGGTTAAAAAGTTCCACGACTACCTGTATGGTCGGAAATTCACCTTCTTTACTGATCACAAGCCCCTGTTGGGATTATTAACAACCAACAAAGCAACACCACAAATCCTATCCCCCAGGGTTTTACGATGATCTGTATTCCTGTCTGCCTATTCATATAACTTGATATATAAAACTGGGAAAGAGATGGGCCATGCGGACGCGTTAAGCAGGCTACCCCTGTCAATTATTGAGCCAGATCCAGCCCCGGCCAGTAACATCATTGCCATTCAGGAGCTCCCTGACTGCCCCCTCCAAGCTAAAGATATAGCGAGCAGCACGGCTGTTGATAAAATCTTGAGCAGGGTATCAGCATGGGTAGCCTCTGGGTGGCAAGCACAAAGCCCAGGGAAGGACTTCCAACCATACATAGAAATGGACTGTCTTCACATAAAGGGTGTCTCTTATGGGGTAGCAGGGTCATAGTCCCAGACAAACTAAGAACTAAAGTTCTGGAGGCATTGCATGAAGGGCACCCTGGTATTGTCAGGATGAAGGCCCTGGCCCACAGCTATGTGTGGTGGCCGGGCCTCGACAAAGAAATAGAAGGGCAGGTTGCAGGATGCTACCAGTGTCAGAAATCCCGACCTGAGCAGCCTCACTCCCCTGTGCATAAATGGGAACCAACATATGCACCATGGTCAAGAATCCACATTGACTATGCAGGCCCCTTCCAGGGTCACCTTTTCCTTGTAGTGGTGGACAGTTATTCTAAATGGTTGGAGGTAGTTCCTGTGTCTAGCATGACCACATCCAAAACAGTGCAGGTGCTTAGGGGGCTCTTTGCAACGCATGGCCTGCCTGATGTCATTGTGTCAGACAACGGCCCACAATTTAAATCTGCTGATTTTCAGGTTTTCATCAGGGCCAACTTGATTAGGCACATCACATCCGCCCCTTTCCACCCGGAGACTAACGGCCTTGCTGAACGAATGGTAAGATCAACAAAAGATGCCCTGAAGCGAATTGTCATCGGAGACTGGCACCAAAGACTGGCACAATTCCTACTAAGCCAACATACCACTCCGTTCACAACCATCGGTAAAAGCCTGGCTGAACTTCGTTGGGGCCGACGCCTCATTACAAAATTGGACAGACTGCACCCTGACCGTGTGGCGGCGGAAGGAGAGCAGCACAAGACCGTGAGGGAGCTGTCAGTGGGGGACCTTGTGTGGGCCAGAAATTACGCCGTGGGGAACTTCTGGGTACCAGGGGTGGTGATCGATAAAACAGGGCCGTTGTCTTATATTATTGAGGGGGAAGGGGGCCGACAGGTTAGAAGGCACTTAGATCAGTTGAGAAAACGGGCCCCAGAAAACCAACAAGGGGACATGGCCATTGATAGTCAGTCAACATCATGCCCTGCGGTCACCCTGACACCAGAAAGACCCCCATATGTGTATATGCCAACCACGCAAAACAGGGAGAGGCCAGAGACCTTTTCTGCATCACTGGACCCGGGGAACCAGCTTAGGGACTCCAATCCCGGGAACGGGGATGGAGGGGAAGACCTCAGCCGGTCTCCGGACAGGGTGGAGCTGCCATTAAGACATTCCAGCAGAACACGCAAAACCCCAGCGTATCTGAAAGACTTCGTAAGGTTATAGGTCACAAGCAGTGGCAAGACTGAGAGCCAAGTTAGTGCAAAGTATATTGTATATTGTTCTTGTTCTCTTTTTTGGGGGGGTGAAGGGGTGTTATATACTTAGTGTTATCTGTTAACCTGACAGCTCAGCTGGGCATCAGCTGTGTATACCCGGCAACAACAGGTGGCATCAAACTCCGATTCTATTGGTCAGGCCGTTCTGGCGGGACCTTTTAAGGGAGTGGATTGGCTGCCGGCTTGCCGGCAACAGTATTTAAAGTCGCTGAGCTGTGGAGAGTCTCTGTCTGTTCCAACCACAAATAAAGCTGAGTTGCTGACCCGCTGTCCTGTCATCTGTTCCTGATCGGTCTAACTACGCAACATAACACTGGGCAGGGCTGGGGCTAGCTTTCCATTTAGAAAAAAAATGGGGTAGTCTGCTTTCAGATCCTCTTCCCCCTTTTTTTTGATAGCACAAGCTGAGCCTTAGCCTAGCCCAGCAGTCTGGCCATATATGCCTTGTCAGCAGTGGGGGAAAAAAAGACAGGGTGCCAAAATGTCCTAGATGGGAGGAAGCTAAACAGGTAGAGGAATTGCAGGGCACTGGGGAGGTAACCACAGGTAGGCTGCAAAGCATCTGAATTTTAATCTCTGAGCACCCTTGCTTACTAATAGAATCAAAATGTCTGAAATGGTATAGGGTTTCTTGCCTGAGCAGAGGGTTGGACTAGAAGACCTACATGGTCCATCCTATCCTATCCTATCCTATCCTATCCTATCCTATCCTATCCTATCCTATCCTATCCTATCCTATCCTATCCTATCCTATCCTATCCTATCCTGCCCTGCCCTGCCCTGCCCTGCCCTGCCCTGCCCTGCCCTGCCCTATCCTATCCTATCCTATCCTATCCTATCCTATTTTAAAATTAAAGCAGCTCAGACTGGCTTCTGCCTGAATACATCCAGTGAATGGAAGGTGACCACCAATGTGGTAAATTAATCCCATTGATCTTAATGCTAAAATTATTATGTTTTAATGCTAAAGCTATAAAGAGCCATGGTGGTGCAGTGTTTAAATTCAGTATTGCAGGCTAATTCTGCCAACTGCCAGCAGTTCAATCCTGACTGGCTCAAGATTGACTCAGCCTTCCATCCTTCTGAGGTCAGTAAAATGAGGACCCAGATTGTTGGGGCCAATATGCTGACTCTGTAAACCGCTTAGAGAGGGCTGTAAAGCACCGTGAATTGGTATACAAGTCTAAGTGCTATTGCTGTTTAAAATAGGTTCCTTCCCTCTTTCCTCAACATTGTGAACTTATGCACAAAATCACACATGAGTTTGAAGGAATAGTATCCATTCAACATGCATAGAATGACTTAGAGAGGTAGATTTCAATCCGTTTGGCAAGTCACAGAACTTCACAAAATTTAGTTATTGTGCTGCAGGCTTACTACAGCAAGTTTGTAGTAAGTGGATAGGTTTCAAAGAAAAGGTCCCCAACATTTGGTCATCAGTTAACTTATTTGAGGTAGTGAGAAAGTGTTTTAGGACAGTTAACACCTATCAACAACAGAAAACCCATATACAATGCTAAACATCCATGAATAAAATTCCCCATCTGGATGCACACATCTTCCCAACTTTTCATTTGGATCTTTTGTCTTTCCCATGCCAGGTTGCTGCTACTGTTCTAATTCCCCACCCAGGATGAACAACGAAGGGTACATTAGAATAGATAAGATAAAATGCAATCAACATGAATACTTTTATGGTATTCATAATGTAGAGCAAAAAAGAAACCATCCACTTGTCTATGCACATTCTCAGTCATCCAGGTCATAGTTGTCCCAAAGATGCTTTTTCAAGAGGCAACTGGACTTCCTTGTTTTTCTTTTGAAGACATTTGCACTTCTCATCCAAGAAGCTTCTTAGATGAGAAGTGAAACGTATTCAAAAAAAATAAGAAGAAAGTCCAGTTGCCTCTTGAAAAAGCACCTTTGGGAAAGATCATACTTGGAAAAAGTTATTTTGTCTTTTACCTTGCCATTCATCTTGAATTCAATTAAGCTAGTCCTTGGCAAAGCTGACTGCTGTGTGAGTCATATTTAATGGCAATTTTACATTCACTTTTTAATGAATCTATTCCAACAACAAAATGCATACAGTGAGATATTTTTTTCAGAGAAACAATGGAGAAAATAATTCCACGTCATTAAATGTCAGTTCCACATTATATTTCAAAATAGAACACATGGAGGGGGAAGCTTTTGCATGCCAATTTTTGCCTGTAAAGGCAAAGTTCAATTTTTCAATAAATTAATTAATGTTATTTCATTTTATAAAAAGAATAATAATTATATATTTACTATGAAAACAAGAAAATTGCATGCCAGTACCTTCATTTGAAAATCTTAAAACTAAAATAAAACAAATATGTACAAATCTTGTTTTAATTTTTTGGTTTAATTTGTTTCATTTTATTACATTCACAACCTTTCTTTTAAATAGATGTTTATCCTTTCTAAATATATCAATTTAGTATGAAATCAGTTTAATACATTTAACTCTGTTACAACAGTAAAAACAAGTAGTGAAATAACTGATTTCAACTTAGCTGAAGATTTCATTATAAGAATTCAGCACCATCATATTAGATTGAATATGAAATTTGATTTGACCTGAAGATACACAACCATACATACACACACAAACACACAAACAAACATACTCACATACATATACAAACAGAGAGAGAGAGAGACAGAGAGAGAGATACAAAGAAAGAGAGCTCAATTTAATTTAATTTTCAATTTTATACTAACTGAGATACCAAAACAGATTGAAGATTTATATTTATATATATTCTCCAGGCTATAGTTGCTTTTTTCATTCATATTTCTTTGCTTATACAGTATTGTGTCTAGGAAATATTGGCATCTAATGTTGACACCATTACTCTGAAGATGAAAAAGAGTGATCAAAACAAAGTTCAGCGGTGCCAAATATGAAGGTGAAGCACATGTATTTGAAATTCTTTAAGTTGGAATTTTCAAGTTGGATTTTTTTTTTCTTTTAGACTCTGATACATTGAATGAGCATATCATGTATCAAGGATTTGCTTGAATTGATGAGATTCTCATGCAGTTTAGAACCTTCTCCCGGGACTATAAATAACATCACAACAATTTCACAGATAGGATTAAATGTTTGCTCCACAATTTGCCTTTCTACTTTTGGCCTTCTTACACCATTAACATGAGGACAGGACTCAAAGAAATTCATGCCAACATTTAAGTAAATATCATCATTTCAAGAAATATTGAAGGTTCACTGATGTTATTGAATTGCAAACGAATGTGACAAGGGACTAAAGCAAGAGTTGAAATTTATTACTACATTACTACAAGACATAATAATGTATTAACGTGACTAGCTTTAAAATGGCTATAATTAACTTGGACAGAAAAGGTCTGTTGCAAGTTATTAGTTACCTCTACCTTCTATATCATTTGCAAGAAACAATGCTGCAGCTAAAAAACTTCTACTTCTGCTCATGAACAGTTTAGGGGCCCCCAGAGGTGAGATGGATCTCTACAATCCTGGACTTCTGCAAAGGGCCCAAAACCTGGCTGGGCAGCCTTGTGTGGCAAGACCACACAACTGTGGGGCTGGGTGGTTCATGAGAACTCCCCTGACTTGTTTTAAATATTTCTAAATGTCCATCTTGGAATTTTTTAAACTTTTTTGAATGAATGAATGAATGAACCTTTATTGTCAAAGTACAACCATGTATACATTGAGATTGGCTGAGCCTCCCTTCGTGCCCCCACCCCCAACTTACAGTGACACAAACCCTCCATCTTACTACACCATGTGAGCTAACTGCACAACACACAAGCCTCACAAGTTAATCATGCACAAAGTTTATAAAATTATTTCCCATTCAAAAGCCTAACAGCCCATGGATAAAAGCTGTTCTTCAGCTTGTTGTTACAGCTGGCTGTACTCCTATATCTCCTACCCGATGGTAGGAGAGTAAAGAGATACCATCCAGGGTGTGAATCATCCCTGAGAATTTTCCTCACTCTTCCAAGGCAGCGAGCCCTGGCAATGTCATCCAGTGGTGTGCTCACCACCCTCTGTAATGCTTTCCTATCCGTGTCTGTCAGACCAGCATACCAAACCACAATACAGTACGAGAGGACGCTCTCTATAATAGACCAGTAAAAGAGGGTCATTAGCTGTTGTTCTACCCTGTTCTTCCGCAAGACCCTGAGAAAGTGAAGTCTCGGTTTGGCCTTTCTGGCCACCTGGGTTGTATTAACTTTGACACTTTATATTATATTTTATATTTTTTAAAAAAAACAATCTTAAATTATTTTTAATATTTCACTGTTAATTTAATATGTTTGTATATTGATTACATTGATTACACTGCACAGAGCCCCTCTCTGAGGGAAATGAGTGGTTAAGAGATAGGAAATATAAAGAGAGAGAGAGAGAGAGAGAGAGAGAGAGAGAGAGAGAGAGAGAGAGAGAGAGAGAGGGAGAGAGAGAGAGAATAAATAAATAAATAAATAAATAAATAAATAAATAAATAAATAAATAAATAAATAAATAAATAAATACATAAATACATAAATAGATGACTGCCAATGCTGCTAACTTCGGGTGTTATTGCTTTGACAACAGATGGACGTGCATTCATTTTTTCTCTTTTGCTTTTAGAGCTAGTTGGTGCTGGGAAGGGGGATGTGGATGAGAGTCCAGATAGTCATAACAACAATAATTCAATTGTGGGAATTCAAGGTTACTGAGCCCAGAGCTGATAACGATTTGGCGGGCTGGAGAGCTGTGGAGAAAGCCCGAATTTCAAGCAAATTAGGGAATGTGATTTATGACTGTTAGTTGTAGGAGGGAATTGTGCTTTTCTATTTTGTGCCCAGGGGAGGGAAATTCAGTTTTTGGCTTCAGCTATGTAGTGCTGATACTATGCTTCTCGAATAAAAGATTCTTTAAGGTAAACAATGCCTCGAAGTTCTTTTGAAGAGTTTCATCTGTCAGAACCATGACAATGACACATCAGCTAGACTTCTTAACTTTCCATTTTGGGGATGGGATTTTTAATCTAACAATTTTTCCTTCTACTCTTTTTTTATAAATATTTTATTAATTTTCTAATTTTACAATCATGAGTACTTAATAAACAACGTCTTGTCTGGGTCTATTGGTAATTCAGTGGGTACATATTAGCTTTCTGAGTCTAGTCCAATATTATACCATCCAGTGCTTCCTTGGGCCTCTCTTCTTCTGGTGGTATGCATTTTTCCACACTGGACAAATATAATTCTTGTTACTGTTAATATATATACAATTAAATATAGACATCTTCATCACATTTTTCTGGTATTATACATAATATCAATAGTGTCAGTTTATAATATATTTTTAGCCAGAACATTTCTCAATTGCATTTGCACTTAAAATCCATTTGTTCAATCAATATCCTGTTTTTCCCACTTTATTTTTTTTTAATTTCCCATCAATGTTCAAAATATCTCTATTGATTATAATTTTCTCACAATAAATTATATTTGGGTAATCAAAAGCTTTCCTTATTCAAACCCTTTTAAAATTTTCATATTTCCCTGAGTCCTTCGGTAGAAGGGCGGTATAGAAATATTAATAAATTAAATTAAATTAAATCTGATAACAAAATATAATATTCTAGTTACAAATCCTATCCTTCTAATTATAATAATACATTTATTTCTAAGTTATCTATTTTCTTAACCATATTCAAACATCTGTTTAATATAATATCCCATCTAATAGGTCAAAACCTCTATTTTCTTCAGTCTTGCTCTAGCTTTCTTCTTTTGCCAAATAACTTTCCAAGTCAGTGCATATGAATCCTCAAGTAATTCTTCCTCTCTTTTTTGTATATATTGTTTGGAATGAGGAAGAGAATTTGATTGAAGTACTTTTGGAAGAACATTCAACCCATTTATATTCATTAAACAGCCTACATCCTTCTTCAGTTTTTCTTTTCATTTCATGTTTGTCAATATCCAGCATTTTTCCTAACAGCTTTATCATCCATTCAATCAGCTCTTCTTTCTTATCCTCAGACATGTTCTGAGATCTTGACAAGTAGGATATCTTTTCCATTTCTAATTTTTCATTTGTCTATATCTGTCTGTTAATTCCTTCCTTTAGGTCTTCCATCTTTGGATCCGTTTCTTCTAATTTTCCTTCTGTTTTCTGGGTTACTAGTTCCTTCTTTGTAGTCATTGTCTGAATTTGTAAATTTAGGTTAGAAAATTGTTCTTTTATCTCATTTTCCTTATTTTTTAATCTCATCATGAAATAAAGCAATTGTCTCGGATTGATTTCAACATAGATTTTTTTTCTGACATTCATTAACATTTTCTTGCTGGTATATCAAGCTGGGGGCTTCAGAGACAAGTATTAAAGATGGTTTTTTACCATTTGCGACTAAGTAAGGAACACCCACTTTGTTTTTATATGTAGTCTTTATAGTCCAATAGGGCCCTCAACACAGATAAGCAGCTCAAGAGTTTTTTTTCCCTTTTCCCAGCTGCAGTCTGCAAAAGTGAATGGTTCCAGGAACAACAAAGAGTCTTATCTAAGTCTGGGCTTCAAGCCAAGTTTCCTTTAAGCATAATAAATTGTACTGCCGTGATTCACCACTAGATATCATTGACACCATCATCCAGCTTTCCAAATCCAAGCTTATTTTACAGACTTTCAAATATCTTTTCTAAAAAAAAGTCTCAAAGGTACTTTTAGTCCCCAAATGTCAAACCTAAATATCTGTATTAATTCCAAATTGATCTTGTAGTTTTCTCTATTTTCCCCCAAAGCAATTAATTTGCCACTTTTATTTTCCTGAGGGAGCAGGGCAAAAACTTCCTTCCCTCTCTCATTGAAGAGGATTCTTTGCTTTGGGTATTCTTTTTTCCAGGAAAGTGGTATTAAGGTCATAAAAAGAGGATAAAGTCTCACCCAGTTCCATCCACATTGCTCAAATATTGCTAGTTATTGCTTATCTTTAGTTGTCAGCAGCTTCTGACTGGACACACAAATGTAGCCAGTCTTTCCCCTGCCAGTTTGGAGGGCTTCCTCAGATCCAGCAGAAGGGCCGCTGCCCCTTTGCAATTGGTGAGGGTCCCCTACTTCGTTGGCTCTCCAGGGCAACTTTCAACCTTTTTTAGCGTCCCCAGTGGGGCAAAATCGAACATGGAAGATGGAGCCCTGTTTTCCTGCATCCATCATTCCTAACTGGAAGTCTCTCTTTCTATTTTTAATTAAGATCCATAGAAACAGACTGGATCAACAGAATTGCACTTACTTTTGAAACTGCAAGATTTCCTTCCTTCCTTCCTTCCTTCCTTCCTTCCTTCCTTCCTTCCTTCCTTCCTTCCTTCCTTCCTTCCTTCCTTCTTTCCTTCCCTCTTTCCTTTCCAATTATAGTTTTTTTTTTTCCTGTGAAAAGATGAATGCTATTTTGACTTCATTTGAGACAGTATTCAACCATAGAACCACTTGGAAAACTGTGGATTCCAAGTTGATGAATATCATAGTTCTCTCAATTTGGAACATGAACACCATGTTTATGAAAATGTTCACAAATGAAACACTAGGAGATCATCTTTTCTTTAAAGTACCATATTAAGAGTTTGTAAGATGGATAAATTCCATAACAGAAAACTAATGTTATCCATTTTTCCTGGTTAGAAAGATGGCATTATCCAACATAAAAGTTTCCTGTTCAAGTACCATGAAATTCTTTCACTGAGATATGTTATTTGACATGTGTATTTTATTGCTCAAAATAAAATAGTTAGCTGTAATAAAAATTATAATATTTAAACAATGTGATTTTTACCTTGTAAATTTGCTGTTTATTTTTTTAAAGAAAATGAGATTATGACCACACTGTGAAAAGAAAAAATAATAATGCTAGCATGTTACCTGTTTGAAGAGACCCTTTAATTTAATGAAATAAATATCTAGAAATCCCATTATTATGCCATTTTATGTTAAAACAAATCTAAATTGATTATTATTATTATTATTTTTTATTGAAAAGTTTTATAAAAGGTTACAATATTATCCCATTCCCAACCCCCCCAGACCCCCCCTCCCCCACTTCCCAAAGCTGATTACAGGGTTACAAATATATAATAATCATAATCTAACTAACATTAATCAACTATATAAAAAACCAAATACATAATACACTTTAACCCACCTTTAACATAATTACCAACACTCTAAAATACCCAACTTCTAGAAAAAAAATAAATTATAACAATAACAATCTAAAATTTACTCATAAGCTAAATGAAACTTTTTAGTCCCATATTTTTTCTGAATATAATCTATCCATCTTCTCCAAACCGAAATGTATCTTTCTTGTGAATGATCCTTCAAGTAAGCAGAAATCTTAGCCATTTCTGCTAAATTTGACACTTTAAGCGTCCACTCCTCTATAGTAGGCAGACAATCCTTCTTCCAATATTGCCGTACCAATAACCTCGCAGCTGTTATCAAATTCAACATCAAATTAATTTCTTTAGTGTCACAGTCTGTAATAACACCCAATAAAATAATTGTGGAGCAAACTTTATCTTTCTCTTAAAAATCTTTTGAATGTTCCACCAAATTTTAATCCAAAAAGCTTTTATATTTCTACAAGTCTACCAAATATGAAAATAAGTAGCATCCAAACTACCACATCTCCAACATTTGGGCTGTAAATTGGAATACATACAAGACAGCTTTTTAGGATCCAAATGCCATCTATAAAACATTTGATTACGGTATTTTAAATGACCCTGGAAAACAGTTTTTTCATTATTATATGTTGTTCTCAACTTAGCAACCATCTGAAGGATGATGATGAAAAAAGTGATTCACATTTATGGCCCCACAGTCATGTGATCAAAATTCATGGCATCTGGCAACTACCGTGTTTTCCCCAAAATAAGACCCAATTAGAAAATAAGTCCAAGCATGATTTTTCAGGATGCTCGTAATATAAGCCCCAGCCCCCAAATAAGCTCCAGTTAAGATTATCAGCCAGATGGACACATTTAGTACCATATTTCCCCAAAAATAAGACCTAACCAGAAAATAAGCTTTAATAAATAAAATAATAAAATAAATAAACCTTTATTGTCAAAGTACAACATGTGTACATTGAGATTAGCTGAGCCTCCCCCCGTGCTCTCTCCCCCCAACACACAGTGACAACAAACCCTCCATCCCACCACACTATGTTAACCAACTACACCACACACCCAGCCTCCCAAGTCAATTCTGCATAAGATTATGTCCCATTTAAAAGCCTAACAGCCCACGGATAAAAGCTATTTTTCAGCCTGTTGGTACGGCTGGCTATATTCCTATATCTCCTACCGGATGGTAGGAGAGTAAAGAGATACCGTCCAGGGTGTGAGTCATCCCTGAGAATCTTACTCACTCTTCCAAGGCAACGAGCCCTGGCAATGTCATCCAGTGGTGTCAGGGAACAGCCCACAATGTCTTGTGCCGTGCTCACTACCCTCTGTAATACTTTCCTATCCACGGCTGTCAGACCAGCATACCAAACCACAATACCATACGAGAGGACGCTCTCTATAGTAGAGATAATGTGTCTTTTAGAGCAAAAAATAATATAAGACCAAGTCTTATTTTTGGGGAAACACGGTAGTATGTTGTGCAGTATTCTGGAAACATCTGGTTGTTATTTGTGTCCTTCTCAGATAGTTTTCATCAAGCAGTGTCAATGGCGGGAAGTGGATTTGCTTAACAAGCACATAATACACTGAATGACCACAATAATAAAAGGTGTAAAATCAGATGTAACTCACTTAATGATTATCTCAATTGGTGACAGAAGTTCTGATTCTAATTGTGGTCATAAGTCATTTAATTATAAGTGTGATTAATGCAAATAGTAGGAGTATTTTTATCAAAAGAACACACACAAACACACACACTTAGATACACATACAGGCACACACACACTTAGATACATATACTGGCACACACACAGGCACACTCATACATGCACTCATATACTGTATACATATATACACACATATAGAAATTATCCATATATAAATGGTCCATCTTAGGATCATTTATATGTGGATAGAAGACATGGTAGCACAATGGTTAGAATGCAGTATTGCTGACTAATTCTAAATGTTCAATCCTGACTGGCTCAAGGTTGACTCAGCCTTCCATTCTTCTGAGGTCAGTAAAATGAGGAGCCAGATTGTTGGGGGCAATATGCTGACTCTGTAAACCACTTAGAGAGTGCTGTAAAGTGCTGTGAAGCGCTATATAAGTCTAAGTGCTATTGCTATTGCTATCTTGTTAAAAAATATCATAGATCTACAACACCACATTAAAGCAATGGCCTAATCTTCTATCAAACATGATCTGTTTTAAGGAATAAGGGTTTGGCATAATATTATACAGTTTAATCTACTGATGATTATATTATTACATGTGGAAATGCCCTTGACAAATATTTTTAAACTCCAGTTGGTGGTGAATGTATAAACCACACTCCTGTCTGATATGTGTCCAGCACATGATTTTAGTGTCTTGGCTTTGCCTGCCCCAGTACTGGTCTGAGTGGCTTTGTGGTGCAGCTATACTGTTCCAAGGACTGATGAACTGACCTGGCTCCTTATGCCAAGACTGTTGTGGAACAGATGTTGGCAACATTACCATGGGTCAAAACCTATATAGGTGTTAAGAACTAAAACTCTGGGGAAACCCACCACCTTATTTGCTTATTTGCTGGGGGACATATTGTTGGTTTGACCTGTGAACAGGAAAGAGAAAATGAAAAGACACATTTGTCACATTTTAGCAAGTACTGTGGAAGATGATATTTTAGAGGTTTTGGCTGAAGAGACACATCATAGTAAGTGTGTGAGAGAATTCATTTGTGTGGTCAAATTTCCTGACTCCAGAATGGACATGATTGCAAAGAAATAAATGGAAGATTTAACCTGGCATAACAGAAATATATAGGGACGTGGTGGCTCAGTGGGTTAGGACGCTGAGCTTCTCGATCAGATGGTTGGCAGTTTGGCGGGTCAAATCCCGAGTACCGCGTAGCAGAGTGAGCACCTGTTACTCATCCCAGCTTCTGCCAACCTAGCAGTTTGAAAGCACGTAAAAATGCAAGTAGAAAAATAGGGACCACTACAGTGGGAAGGTAACAGCATTCTGTGCACCTTTGGCATCTAGTCATGCCGGCCACATGGCCACGGAGACATCCTCGGACAAGCGCTGGCTCTTCGGCTTTGAAATAGAGATGAGCACCGGCCCCTAGAGTTGGAAACGACTAGCACGCATGTGCGGGGGAACCTTTACCTTTACCTAACAGAAATAAAACCTTAGATAGAAGAATGAACTATATAGAAAGTACCTGGCAAATGGGAAAAGAGTGATAATGCCACTTTTGTGGTGCATCACACAAGAACTGTGCAGAAAGTTGACTGGTGAGATGAATAAGGTGAGAGATACCACACACATTCAACAATAATCCAACCAATTCCCTTCCTATCCTTCCTGAAGGGGGAGGAAGGGGGGAAAAGGGGTGGGGGAATTGGTAGCTTAACAATAGAGCAGGTAGTTATTAATGAAAAACCCTTAGAAAGAGGCTGGGGAAAACTGACAGTTCTGTATACAGATGTTCCTACAGTTGTCTATAGTAAAAGAATCATAAAAGAATCCACTGTCTCTGATTCTGGGATGGTACTGCCCTCCTTAATTATTAAAGCACATTCAGCTGCCAGAGAACTCATGGTCACCCTGTGGCAGTGCTATACAAGTCATATTGCGCTTGCCTTGTAGCAATTGTACTCAATCTTAGTTTATTTCTTGGCTCATTTCAAGATTCTGGTAGTTACTAATAATGCATTAGATAACCTAGGGCCCATCTTCTTGCTTAGAAGCCTGTATATACTGTAGTGTAGATTCTTTGAAGGTTTCTATTGTGTAGCCAGTTCTTTGCAGGCAATAAGCGAGATGGAAGGTTGCAAACAGGAACATGCTTTATTGGAGTCAAGCAGAACAGAACTGAAACAGTGGCTGCTATGCAGCTACTTATATGGTTGGCCACTAGGCGGCGGCCAATAGGTTTAAAGGATACCATTCCCGACCCAAATCTACCAATGATCTTCTTGGAGACAAGTTTGGCTTAGTCAGTAACTGTTACACAGACACACCATTGAGCAATCTTTAAGCAGCATTTAAACAGACACGTGAATCAGTACAAGTAAAAACCCCAATACATTATACCCCTACCCCATAAAATGTACACACATTATTTAATAACATAGTCTTGGAGATATTTCAGTGGTCTATGAGATTGTTCAGAATGCCTGGGGGTTCCAGGCGACTCCCATTCTACCTGCTTGCCTGCCGGGCTGAGTAGACCGGGACTTTTGGTTCAAGTGAGTCGAATTGACTCAAATTCCTTTGGCTGGCCATTCCTGGTTGGCCCAAACCAAAGTCCAGTGTGGAAGCTGGGTCAGCGGAGTTGCTGCACTGTTCAGGTTGTCCTTCCCCATCTGGAGACCCAATTTGCACTTCTGGACTGTGTCCATCTACTGCCACCTCCCCGTTGTAATGTCTGAAAGAGTCCTCAGAGCATGTGAACTGCTCTGTTAGACTGCTGGCTGCCGGTTCTTGTTGCGGATCCTCTGGGGAGTCCTTGTTTAGTGATGGTTCAGCAAACTGCCATTGCAGCTGATCAATATGTCAGCAAACGACTCGCCCCCCCTTCCAGGACCACCTAAGGGGTCCTGAGACCTTAACAATTTTAGCAGGCACCCAAAAATTCCCATGCCCATAGTTCTGGGCCCACACCCCATCACCCACTTGCAACCCCCTTGGTGCCTTTGGGCATGCGGTGTTTGCTGCTACCCGGTCAGGGTGCAACCTGTCCAGTTTTGTGATCAGTCTTCTTCCCCAGCGGAGTTCTTCTGGGCTTTTGCCCATTGCTGTGCATGGCATAGTGTGCTGGCATAGCAAGAAACAGTCAGCCTATGGTGCTAATCCCCTGAAAGAATGCATTTGAGTGACTCTTTTGTTGTACGCACCATGCGTTCAGCCTGCCCATTAGTTGAGGGCTGAAAAGGAGCTGATGTTGTGTGCCTTATGAGGTTGGCCCTCAAAAAGGTCTGAAATTTGGACGCTGTGAATTGGGCCCCGTTGTCCGAGACTAAGATGTCCGGCAGCCCATGAGTAGGAAAATGTTTCCTAAGCACCTGGATGATCCTAGCAGTAGTCATAGAAAGTATAGGAATTACTTCCAACCATTTAGAGTGGCTATTGACCACTATCAAATACAGTTGTACCTTAAAGGGCCCAGTGAAGTCAATATGAATCCTTGACCACGGTGTTTAAGTCTCCTCCCATTGGTGGACAGGGGCTTGCGGCATATCTGGTCTGGACTGTTGACACATGTAACACTTCTATACTTGGGCATTGATAGCCTTAACTAACCCTGGCCTCCAAAGGTAGCTCCGTGCCAGTGCCTTCATCTGGATGATACCCGGATGGCTCTCATGCAGAGACTGGAGCACTCTGTGCCTTAATGAACTGGGGACAATAACCTTGCTCCCCCATAGAATGCAACCCTTATGAGCTGAAAGCTCATGTCTACGTGTGTAATAGCTCTGGAACTATAGGCCCCAGGCTATTTTCCAGCCATCCGGTGTGAACACAGGACAGCACCCTGTTTAAAATTTTGTCTGTGGCTGTTTCTGCAGCTACTTCCCCAGCATGGAGGGGAAGTTCAGGCAAATCTTGAATGGATAAGATGGGAGTGGCTGGAGCCAGATCTGGCTCCATGTGTGGCAATGGCAACCTGCTAAGGCCATCTGTGTGGCCCAACTCTTTGCTGGGTTTGTGAACCAGCCTGTAGCTGTAAGCTGACATAAAAATGGACCACCTTAACATTCTGGGGGAACGTATTTGAGGCATCTGCCTGTCTGTAGTAAATAACCCTAGCAATGGCTTGTGTTCAGTGAAGACCGTGAATTTTCAGCTGTACAAATAGTCATGGAATTTTTTAACCCCGGCCACGATGGCCAAAGCCTCTTTGTCAATCTGACCATAATTACACTCAGCCGAGGACAAGCTCCTTGAATAGCAAGCAATAGGGGACTGAGTCCTATCATCTGACAAATGGCTTAGTACAGCCCGAACCCCATAAGGGGATGTGTCACACACGATACAAACTGGCAAGTTTTCATTAAAGTGCATGAGCACTGAATTTAAGGACAGTAGTGCTTTTACTGCCTTAAAACTGTTTTCCTGAACCTTGGTCCACTTCCACAGGGTGTTCTTACAGTATGTTATCTCTGCCACTGCAGCCTTGTTAGGAAGGAAAGCATGGTAAAAACTCAGGAGACCCAGAAATGCCTGTAGCTCTCCCTTAGATCTGGGGCTTGGTGCCAGCTGAATTGCCTTCAGCTTGGATTCTTCAGGATGGATAACTTCAGCATTGATATGGAACCCCAGGAATTCTGTGTAAGGGACCCCAATTTTGCATTTGTCCTTCTTCAGCTTGAGTCCCGCTGTGCAGAACCACTGAAGGACAGCTTTGAGCTGCCTTGCCAGGATCTCAGTGGACTCTCCGGTGTTGAGTACATCATCAAATAGGGGCAGACCCCCGGAATACCCTTGAGTGTATGCTCCATGACTCCCTGGAACATCCCTGGGGCAGCGCTAACCCCAAATTGGAGGCGCTTTACCTTAAAAGCCCTCCAATGTGTCACAATTGTTTGTGCGGCCACTGTGGCCTCATCCACTGGTAACTGTTGATAGGCCTGTGCCAAAACTAACTTAACAAACATGCTACCCCCTTGCAGCAATGCCAAAATGTGGCTAATGACTGGCACCAGGTACGTGTGCTGCTGCAGTGCCCAGGTAATGGTGCACTTGTAATCAGCATAAATCCTAATCTCCCCATTGGCCTTCAGTGGTGTAACAATAGAAGTTTCCCACTCTCCCCCATCTACGGGCTGTAGTACCCCCTGACTGACTAGCTTGTCCAGCTCTGCATCGATTTTGTGTTTTAGCGCAAAAGGCACATGATGAAGCTTAACCCTAACTGGTGTTACGGAAGAATCAAGCTTAAGGGCTATTGGAGGGCCCTTGTACTCTCCCAGGCTTGTGTCAAAAACATCTGTGAACTCCTCACATATTGATGCCAAGTTTGCTGCTTGTGTCTGGTGGATTCTGGTTACTTGAATGCCCAGTGCATCAAACCAATCAAGCCCAATGAGGCTTGTTCTCTGGTCCTCCACCTCAATGACATCTAGGGCCCCCGAAAACCCCTTGAATTTTACAGCCAAAGTGGCCTCACCCTTAATGGCTACTCAGGAATTCTGGAAGTCTGTTAAAATAATAAAATAACACCTTGCAGTTCGACTTGTAGCCAAAGTTTTTGTTTAAGGGGGTGGCGAGCTCCCATGCAGCAGACACTCCTGTGGCTGGAGCAGAACCCTACTCTATACTGCTCTGGGGCCCTGGTACCTCTCCTGAATGACTCATCCAGTTGGCAGTCCTTCTGACGACCTCTACACACTGCTGCAATATGGCTGGATTTCCCACAGGCCCGACATGTGGCTGTCCTGAATCTGCAGTCTACTCGTTGGTGGCAGCTGCCACAGCCCAAACATCAAAGGAAATGATATAAGGGGGTCTCTGTTCCTTGTCTTGGCACTGTTGAACCTTGTCGACTTTGTGGTCAGAGTCGACATCTTCTCATTGCTTGGTGTCCTTGTGGTGTACGGCTCCTTCATGTGGTGTGCTTTTGGTGGGCCGCAATGCCTTCATGGCCCCGCCAGTGCTTTGTCCACCATGACCTCTTTCAATGCTTCTTGGAGCAAGAGAGTTTTTGTTGGAGCTCTCTGCTCTGGAGTCCACAGGCAAGATGATCTTGAAGTCTTTCTTCCAAGTCTGTGAACTGACAAAGAGAAGACACCTGCCTTCTTTGGGTATGCAAAGAAAAGAAAGGAAAAAAATATTGATTTTGAGTCAGCTCTAAAGACTCCATTATGGTTTGTTATTTGTGTGCTTGCTTTTTGTTGTTTCATTTCTTTTAATATTATTCAGTTTGAGTTATGACAGATTGGGGTGTAAGTGAGAAGCATAGGAGGAAAATTAGAAATGATGAATAGAAAGGGGCAGTCACACCTGGCCCATTCCTGTGGCAGCACTATGATTGTTGGACTTTACCCCTAGTGGTTGGCAATGTGCAGAAGATGGAAAGCAGCAGACCCAGAAGAATCAATGCACCACTTTGCCTGCCATGTGTTGCACAACAGTATCATGTAACAGTGAGTCAGAACAGATGCAATAGAGGCTGGATGGCAATCAGTAATCGGGGAAGCACATTTCATGCTAGGATAATTTCTTCCAAGTCAAAAGTTGGTGGATGGCAGTTTCACACATCAGAGGGGAAAAACCTTCTGCTGTGAAGTTACTACTGCTGTGAAGTTCCCCTCTACTGTGAAGCTATTACTATTACTACTACTACTACTACTGCATGTTTGTTCTTGGACAACAAAAGGTTGCTTTTACTCCTTCTGCACTGTCTTCTCTGCAGAGATTTTCTTTTTGTCTATTTTCTGTAGCCTGTTCAGCCTTTATTTCCTTTTCACACAACTGTCCTCAGTATCTTCCTTCAGTCTACTCAATTTAACCTCAGTGGCAAGAAATAAGAAGCTTTCCTGCACATCAATTGCCTTATGAGCATAGTGGAAATAGAGGGAACATCCTCTCATACTTTTACATTTCAAATTTACATTTTACTCCATTTAACCCCAGTTTTGTTCTTCTACAAGTGTCAGTCAAAAGGCAGAGTCGACAAAAAACCATGAATGTGCTAAAAGTTGAGCAATAAGAAGAGATGGTCACCATCAAAAGATACAGAAGATGAAAGACATCAGGCTTTGCCATTTTTATATGAGTGTTCATCCTGGATTTGAACTACAGAGATTAAACAGTTTAACGGCTTGATGCTGGAGATAGATATTTGGCATATGGGGAGTTGATAAAGTTATTAACTTCAGACTTAACTGAAAACATTGCTAACAACCCTAGTATCACAATCAAAAGAGAAAAGATCTCATAAAAGAGTTTATGTAGGAGACATAGTTTCTTGAAGCTGAAGTTTATTCTTACATTATTCTCCTGGTGCAAGTCACTTTCATTTCTATTGAATTGTACATCCTATCAGAGATTTGAGAATACCCCATTTTTGCAATAGAATAACATGGCTGCTTCTGGACTTCAGCGCAAATATTCAAATAATACAAATATTGTACCCTGAACATCTCCACTCCTGGTTTCAGTCACACAATTATTGTCATTCCCAAGCAGTCATATGTGTCCCCTATGTATATAGAGTTATACTCAGAGGCTTCTGTAGGAACAAGATCATATCATATGCTTCACATACCTAGCCTTCCTTATAGTAAATATCCAGTTTGGCTAAGCAAATGTCAAGGAAATGTTGACAACATTTGAGTGATTTCCTTTGAGTTGGCACATTTGGAACTATTTGAGGGTTGAAATCTGAAGTCTGAAGTAACTAGAAAACAACCATAGAAAAGTCAAGTTTGTCTTAAATAGAATTTATTTAATTCAGGAACCATGGGGCAAGATAACACACACTCTTTTTTATTTCTCAACAATCTGAAAATGAGATTTGAATCATTTTTCAGTCACAAATTAAATATGATTACTCCTGTTCAAATGCAAAAAGTCACACATTAGAAATATATCTAATTAAATTAATTTGAGATTCTTTCACAAACTTAAAATATAAATATGAAGTTGAATGGAATCAAGTTTATTATTTGGATAAATGCTTATCTTAAAATAGTCTTTTTTAGAAAAAAAATATTTATAGTCTTTCCTTCCTTCCTTCCTTCCTTCCTTCCTTCCTTCCTTCCTTCCTTCCTTCCTTCCTTCCTTCCTTCCTTCCTTCCATACAACCATCCATCCAAATATATATCCCAGTATTGAGAAGGTTCAGAAATGTCTGTTCCATTCAATTTCACATATACAACGAGTCACTTCCTCAGGCTTTTCTTCTGGAAAATAAGATTTCAGTATATACAATAAGCATAATTGTCTTTGTCCAACTTGTCTCATGGTTGCCCTGGAGATAAAAATGAAGGATTCCCTTTGTAAATCAACTTGAAGTTCCTGGGGAAAAGATTGAATATTAATTTAGTAAAAATCTCTAAAACAAACATATTCTGGACAGGTGGATTTCATCTATCAGCTGGATATAATGGCTTTCCACAAACTCAACCAGCAACTTTAGTTAACAGTGCAGTTGGAAGTTTAAAAAGAAGAATCTGTCTTTAGGGATTTCTGAGAAATACAGTTTTGTTGGAGTCCGACATGAACTAGCCTGTCCCAAAATTCCTGCACTAATGAGCAGCTCTGAGCTTATTTTCCCATGGCTTTCAAACTTTCCAGACAATTTTGAATGATCTTCTCTCTGCCTCTTTCTGTATTCATTAAAGTTGTCAGTCTGGGATTTCTGGCTTGATGTCATGGTGCCACGGACTCAGGAAGATGGGGCTCCATTTTTCATGCCTGTATTCACTCTGCCGGGTGACCCTGGAAAGGGTCAAAAGTTTCCCCATAGAGGCGACAAGCAAGGAGGGGACCCCCATTTGATCACAGGAGGGCAGCAGCCATTCTGCTTGATCTGGGGAAGTTCTTCAAACCGGCAGGGGAAGGACTGGCCATATTAATATATTAATATGGCCAGTCACAAAGCTGCTGACAGCTGAAGTCAAAAGCACTACCAAGCAACTTTCAAGCGACGTGGATGAAACTGGGTGAGACCTGATCCTCTCTTTAAGATTCTAAGTTTTATTTCCTGAAAAATCTGCCCAAAGCATTTTTCCCCCTGTAAGGAGAGAGGGAAGAGAATTTTTACCCCACCCTCTAAAAAAAGCGACGACTAACTACCCAGGGGAAACAGAGTAACCATAAGACTAATTTTAATCTAATTGGATATATATTCTTTTGAAACTTGGGGACTAAAAGTGTTCTTTTTTTTCTTATGGGAGAATTATTTGATGATTCAAAGGCATTGACATGGAAGGTTAGCTGGCAAAGGAAGAAAGCCAGAGTAAGGCTGAAGAAAATAATTGCATTGATGTATTAGAGGGGATATTATATTACATGGCTGAATATGGTTGAAAATAGATAACTTTTAGAAAATAGAGTAACATAATTAAATAGATAAGATGTGTAACTAGAATATTAGACTTTGGTATGAAAAGAGAATAAAAGGGAGAAGTTGAGATAAGGGAAGCTTTTGGTCACCTAAATATAAAGTACTTGGAAATGATAAATAATAGTATTTTCTTGAATATTGATGGGAAATTAAAGTTTGGGGGAAAAAGCAATAACAGGACATTGTTTATACAAGGACATTAAGTGCAAACACAATCAAGATATGTATAGGTTAAAATTATTGATAAATGTAACAAAGATGTTTCTACTTAGTTGCAAATAAGAATTGTGTTTGCCCAATATGAGATAACAGATATTATTGAAAAGAGAGAGGAAGTATTTGATGTTCTAATATTAGACTTAAACTAAAAAAAATTATGTATATTACTGAATTATTGGTTAACCCAGAAAACACCTATAATGATTTTGATTTATTAGGTGATATTGTACTATCACTTAGATGATTGGACATGGTGGAAAATAGATAACTTTTAGAAAACAGAGCAATATTATAATCAAACAGATATGATGTGTAACCAGAATATTAGACTTTAGTATGAAAAGGGGAAATGGGAGAAGTTGAGATAAGGGAAACCTTAGGTCACCTAAACATAAAATACTTGGAAATCATAAATAATAGTGTTACTTTGAATATTGATGGGAAATTAAAGCCTGGGGTAAAAAAAAACAATAACAGGACATTGTATGCAAGGATTAAGTGCAAACGCAACTAAGTTATATATAAGCTAAACATTATTGATAATTGTAACAAGATGTTTGTATTTAGTTGATAACAATAAGAATTGTACTAGCCTAATATGAGATAACAGAATAACAGATATTAATGAAAAAAGAGAGGAAATATCTGATGTTGTAACATGAGATTTATACTAAAGATTTATGTACACTATTTGCAGGGGTTTTCAACTTTTTCACCCATTGTACCATTTAATAATAATAATAATAAACCTTTATTGTCAAAGTACAACATGTGTACATTGAGATTAGCTGAGCCCCCCCCCCCCCGTGCTCTCTCCCCCCAACACACAGTGACAACAAACCCTCCATCCCACCACACTATGTGAACCAACTACACCACACACCGGCCTCCCAAGTCAATTCTGCATAAGATTATGTCCCATTTAAAAGCCTAACAGCCCACGGATAAAAGCTATTTTTCAGCCTGTTGGTACGGCTGGCTATATTCCTATATCTCCTACCGGATGGTAGGAGAGTAAAGAGATACCGTCCAGGGTGTTTTTAGGATATGGCAACATCTGAGTACCAGCAGTCACCTGGCAAGGTGTCCAAAACATGATGACCCGAAAAAAAAGGAAAAAAGTCAGGAAGTACAAGTAGTCCTCGACTTACAACAGTTCGCTTACTGACTGTTCAAAGTTGCAATGGCACTGAAACAAGTGCCCCCTAAGTCACAGCTGAGCAAGACACCTGCCTGCCTGCCCGGCGGTGCTTTTCCTCCTATCCACGGTTTTCATTGTTGTGAGCATTTCTGTTGAGGATTGGCAATGGGGTGGGGGGTGTTTGGTTTTTATTCCCCCCATCTGCTGGGTGGTTGCAGCAGGTTTTGGTCACTTCACATGACCCTGGGACTGTCATAATTATGTATCAGGCGCTGATCCTGGCACTTCCACTGAGCCCTGACAGCCCCGAAGAAGAGCTGATCCTGCTGCTTCCGCTGAGCCCTGACAGCCCTGCAGCTCCAGCAATCTCTCACTCAGGCTTGTGCGGTGCTGCCACTGGTTCAGCTCATTCCCCTGCCCCACTACCACTTTTCTAGGATGGTTGCGTACCACCTGCCAGGTGCCAATGTACCACAGCTGGTACCCGTATCACTGGTTGAAAAGCCCTGCACTATTGAACTATTGATTGACCCAGTCATCACATTGCTTTTTAAATATCCAATTGTAAAAATGAGAAAATTAATAAAAAGTTTTCTACTGTAAGCTGCCTTGCTGGTCTAGGGAAAGGTAAAAAAAGAGATGGATAGTTTTTTATATATACATATACACACACATCTCTAGTTTTGGGGAGAGGCACACGTTTAAAATTTAAGCTAGGGCAACTCCGAGTCTGCCACATTCATCATTATACCACCTTTTTTCACATTTGTGTGTATGTATGTGTATGTATGAAAAAATGCATTTAAACCTATGCAGCTTGTGAGAAAGAAAGATTTTAAACAACATTTAAAGAAAAATGTTAATATGTGTATTTAAAACAAAGAAAAAAGCAAAGATAAAAAAGTGGTAGATCAGATGGACATGTAAATGCATACAAAAGCTGTTTTAGTGTCTAAAAAATTCTCGCTCAGTATTCTGAAAACCAGAAATGCAAACAGGATTTACAAACACGATTGGCAAATGTAGTATCTGTTTGTCCATTAGGAAACTTTTAAAGCAGCTCAGAATGTTATTTCCACTTTAACTTTCTTTAAATAATAATAGTTCAAAGGGAATGGGGCAGTGGACCAAACTTCTTCCATCCCTCACTTACTGTAGCTCTGATGGCCCAAATGTTATTTGTTCACTAGGAATTTGAGGCTAAACCATTTGTAAAAGCAGAAATGAAATGAAAATATTAAAATAGTGCAAGCAGGCAAGCAAGTTCATTTATATACATGTAACTCTGGCTTTCTGCACTCATGAGGTAATCAGCTGCTGAGCAGAAAAAATAGGGACAGTTTGATTTCCTCAGAGCTGGCTGTCATTTACCCTGCCATATTAGCCTGCAGCTGATCCATTCTCAGTTCCCTTTTGGGGCCCACGATCTTTGCCCAGTTTTTGGGACCTTCAGTGATCAGAGCCTCAGGAAAATCCTTCAGTGCAGTTCTTATCACAGAGCAATTATTCAATTTCTTTAGACCTCTTGAAATTCAAACACATAACTTATGGAAATGGTTAAGGACTAAAACAAATGGCTTAGGTCTTGATTTTAATCAGCCCTTATGACCTCATTTTGTAGTGAGTGATTTGGCTTTTCACAAAGAATGATACTAGCAAGTCCCAGTTGCAAAGAATTATTGTTACCTCTTTTGAATGGGAAAGGATTCAAATGTGGGCATCCATTTCTCCCTAGATATCACCAACACATCATGATTACTGAAATAAATTCAACAAGGAAAGGTCAATAAACCACCCAGAGTTGCTGGGAGTCAGGTAGTATACAAATTTAGTATGGGTTGCATAGTGAGCCAGATGCATAGACTGAATTTGGCATTTTTATCCACTTATCAAGTCCAAAGGACCTGGATAGACAGATATTGTTGTTTGACGGTGATAAAGATAATGTCACAGGATGTAAGTTGTTTCAATGCACCATTGTTGCTTCATTGTCATGCTGTTGTTTGTCAGTCTGTCATCTCCTTTGGAACAACCATGACCTAGATGACTGAGAATCTCCATATACATTTAGCTATGCACTTTGGGATGAACCCCCTTCAAATGGTGCAGGAGTGTGAAAGGATTTCCAAAAATTGCAGACTACGGGAACCATTTGCGCTTCAGTTTGAGATGCAGACAACAAAGACTCATCCCCAACGGCTTGTGCCTGTGTTCAACAGTGAAGGGACACAGGACAGAAAACTTCCTACAGAAAGCACAACTCCACAACACAGTCCTTTCAGTAGTTCCAAGAAGGCTCCACACCCATTTGCACTATTCAACTGACTCTGAGGACACAGACAAACCTCCAAGTGGCCTCAACAATTTTTAAAAAATGCAAATGACCAGATGTCTGCAAGGAATATAAATGCTTCCATTCCCCATCATCCAGTCAGAGCTGAAGAAGCTTCTTGGATGTGAAGTGAAACATCTTCAAAGAAAAACAAGGAAGTCCAGTTGCCTCTTGAAAAAGCACCTTTAGGAATGAATGAATGAATGAATGAATGAATGAATGAATGAACGAATGGGTTGTGAGAAACCAGGAAGAAAAAAGAATAAAGTAGATAGATCATAGAGATTACTAGACATTCCCAGAAAACTACAAGTGAGCATTTTTTCCACAGAGTGGCCAGGAGTCAGGCCTGACATGTTGGCATCTAATATCAGCAAGAAAATAATTCCTTTTCCTCTCTCTTTCCAATATTCAAGACTGATGGTATTGCTGCATGTTTAGCCTCTGTGAACAAGGCCAAGAGTCATGGCCTTGTTGTGGATGTGTGTGTATGTATGTGTGTGTGTGTGTGTGTGTGTGTGTACACATGCATGTGGAATTGGTTCTATATGAACTTTTTAACATATAATCTTTTTCAAGTCAGTGCTTAAGGCCTTTGAATTTTAAATTCTCAAACCTATCACTTGTTAAAAAACAAAAGCAGAAAAATTCTACACTTAATCTAGCAAAAGCCAAAACCAAATAAAACCAAACATGGGCAATAATATAAGCACTAATATATATATATATATATATATATATATATATATATATATATATATATATATATATATATATATATATATATATATATATATATATATATATATATATATATATATATATATATATATATATATATATATATATATATATATATATATATATATATATATATATATATATATATATAGGTCTAGAGTCTCGGGTTTCTTCCCGCGTTCCTTTCATCTTCAGAAAGTTGTGGCGACGTTTTGACGAAATCCCATCCGTCATCATCAGGCCGGAGTATTCCTCCTGCTGCTTTCAGGAGCAATGCGTGGTCTGTCTGTTCCTTTCCTTCCAACTGCCGGTGGGGCTGTGTTCCGACTGGGTGGAGGCGTGGCTGCTTTCTGATTGGGTGGGGGTGTCATCCGACTGGGTGGAGGCGTGGTTGTCTTCTGATTGAGTGGAGGCGTGGCTGTCTTCTGATTGGGTGGATGTGTGGTTGTCTTCCGATTGGTTGGAGGCGTGGCTGTCTTTTGATTGGGTGGGGTGTGTTCTGAATGGGTGGGGTTTTTTGTTGTGTCGTAATTTCCTGAGTGTTGTGATTTGGTGTCTTGAGGAGTGGGCTGTGTAGTGGCCTCCAGAGCTTTGGCTTGGCTCCGAGTTCGAGGACCCGCCATGCATCTCTGGTATGGGTCAGTCAGGTTCGTGTGTGTCCTCGAACTCGGAGCCAAGCCAAAGCTCTGGAGGCCACTACACAGCCCACTCCTCAAGACACCAAATCACAACACTCAGGATATTATGACACAACAAAAAACCCCACCCATTCAGAACACACCCCACCCAATCAAAAGACAGCCACGCCTCCAACCAATCGGAAGACAACCACACATCCACCCAATCAGAAGACAGCCACGCCTCCACTCAATCAGAAGACAACCACGCCTCCACCCAGTCGGATGACACCCCCACCCAATCAGAAAGCAGCCACGCCTCCACCCAGTCGGAACACAGCCCCACCGGCAGTTGGAAGGAAAGGAACAGACAGACCACGCATTGCTCCTGAAAGCAGCAGGAGGAATACTCCGGCCTGATGATGACGGATGGGATTTCGTCGAAACGTCGCCACAACTTTCTGAAGATGAAAGGAACGCGGGAAGAAACCCGAGACTCTAGACCTACACATACAGACACCCGCAAGAATCTACGAAAACATATATATATATATATATATATATATATATATATATATATATATATATATATATATATATATATGTATGTATGTATGTATGTATGTATGTGTATACACACACACACACACACACACACACACACACACACACACACACACACACATATATATATATATATATATATATATATATATATATATATATATCATATATGTTTATGATATACATATATATATATTCAAATAAATATATTAAACAAATTGTGGATGTAAAAGCAATGTTTTATCATAATATTTTTTCAATTGCAAGCAATTATGACAATCAGAGTATAGTTATCCTTGAATATTTGTATTTTTCAAAGTTTTGCAATTAAAGATTTAACTATTATCAGACTGGTGAGATTAGAAAATTCCATGTATTCTAGATAATTTAGGAGAAATGGTTAAAAAAAAGCCCACTATAACTGCCATAAAAATGTTAACGCATTCAGTGGTTTACCATTAAAATTTGACAGCATGATCTTACAAATATACAGCCCTGAGAAAAAAAGAGGTTTTTATTTAAGAATTGCTTTCATTCTGTTCAGTGGATTCCTTAAAATGAGACATTTTTTTCATGGAAATCTGAAAAAGATTGGCCTTCTTTACTGAATAACAGAGATGGGCTATGCTTATCTGAATAACTTTCTACGTAAGTAAGCTTAGCTCAGACTTGGAAGCTACAGCTGGTCCTATATACAGCAACACAATAATTATGGATGCATCAATATGCTAATGTGACAGTGTTATTTTGTGAGCTGCACACCTCTAAGATGATGGTAGTCATTTTTAAAGTTCTTTATGACATAGGCCTGGATGTGTGCAGGACCAGGTCACTTCAACAGTCTTCACCTATCTTATAAATCTTACATGGTTGATATGTTCCAGGTCTCTTCAAATAAACAATGTTATTTTAGGAGACAGCTAGAGTAGAATAGAATAGAGCTGGAAGGGACCTTGGAGGACTTCTAGTCCAACCCCCTGCTTAAGCAGGAGGACCTATACCATTTCAGATAAGTGACTGTCTAGTCTCTTCTTAAAAATCTCCAGTGATGGAGCCCCCACAATTTCTGAAGGCAAGCTGTTCCACTGGTTAATTGTCCTCACTGTTAGGAACTTTCTCCTTAATTCCAGGTTGCTTCTCTCTTTGATCAGTTTCCAACCATTGTTTTTTGCCGTGCCTTCAGGTGCTTTGGTGACTAATGTGACCCCCTCCTCTTTGTGGCAGCCCCTCATATACTGGAATACTGCTATCATGTCACCCCTATTTTTCCTTTTCTTTAGACTAGCCAAGCGTAAGTCCTAGAGCCATCCTTCATATGTTTTAGTCCCCAGGCCTTTGATCAACTTAGTTGCTCTTCTCTGAACTTTTTCCAAAGTCTCAACATTTTGTTCGTAGTATGGTGATCAAAATTGGTTGCAGTATTCCAGGTGTGATCTTATTAGGGTTATATAAAGCAGTACTAATACTTTGTGTGATCTTAATTCTATGCCTTTGTTCATACAACCCAGGATTGTATTAGCTTTTTTGACGGCTGCTGCTGCACACTGCTGGTTCATGTTTAAGTGATCATCCAGTAGGACTCCAAGATCCCTCTCACAGTTACTGTTTTTGAGCCAGGTCTTGCCTAATATGTACTTATACCTTTGATTTTTTCTGCTTAAATGTAAAACTTCATTTTTCTCCACATTAAAATTCATTTTGTTGGATTCTGAGCTTGTCTTCTGGGGTGTTGGCTATTCCTGCCAATTTATGTCATCTGAAAATTTGATGAGATCCCCTTCTATTCCCTCATCTAAGTCATTTATGAAGATATTGAAGAGTACTGGGCCTAAGATGGAACCTTGTGGTACACACTGCTTACTTCTCTCCATGTGGATGTAGTGCCATTGAGGACTACTCATTGAGTATGGTTTGTCAGCCAGCAACAAATCCATCTCTGGTAACGATGTTGTCTATTCAACATTTTTCTAGCTTACCAAGAAGTAGATTGTGGTCTACTTTGTGAAATGCCTTACTGAAATCTTAGTATACTATGTCCACAGCATTTCACTGGTCTACTAGTTTAGTCACTTTATCAAAGAATGAAATACGTTTGGTTTGGCATGATCTGTTTTTTCACAAACCCATGCTGGCAACTAGTTATAACTAGTTTGCTTCTAGTTGTTTGCAGATCTGTTTTTGGATTACTGTGTCTTTTCCAGGATCTTCCGAGGTCTGTAGTTTCCTGGGTCTGTTTTTTTTCCCTTTCTTTCTTGAAGATGGGAAACACATCACCCTTTTCCAATCCTCAGGTGCTTTCCTGGTGCTCCAGGATTTTTGAAAGGTATATTACAATGGTTCTGAGTTAACAACTGCCAGTTCCTTCTGAACTCTGGGATGTAATCTGTCAGGAGGCATTGGAGGGGTGCCTTCTTTGTGGCACACCTACCCTTTGGAATACAGTGGCATCTCCTCAAATTCCCTACAGCCTTAATCAGCCTCAGAAGGTTGTTTAAGGTTATGTTCTTCTTACAGGCTTTGATCTAGGACAGTTTGTGGCTGCAGTATGTTTGATTTTATTTTTCTTTCCCAGCAGAAGTGTGTTTTATTGTTATGATCTTTTAACTCAGCTTTAAGTCTTTGTAAGTCAGCCTAGGTTCTTGGGTGACTGTGTTTCCTTAGAAACTGATTGATTGATTCAATATATAAATAATATTCTAATCTAATTCAGGGTTGTCTTAGCAGCTAATATCAGCTCTCCAAAGTTACAGATGGGTTCTGGGTTTTTTTAATGAAAATTCCAGAAGGTTGAGCCATGAAGGGATGCAAGCAGATAAATTTGCAAATGTTTATATTCAATGCATATCTGAGCTATAACCCTGTAATAGGTTGAAATGCTTACTTAATACTCAGTTCCTACTCAATTTGCCCAACCAGTATCACTGTTTGAGAAACAATTAAAGAAATGCCTCGTGTTGTAATGAGAATACAGTACTTTGCCATGCTAAGTGCCAAAACCATAAAGGAAAGCAATATTTCTGCACACTATATCATAAAGAGTTCCACTGTAGGTGAATTACGGCTCACTTCTGCTGCTTCATAACTATAACATGAATCAAATTGCCTACATTTCTATAAATTGTGATTGGCAATATTAGTTTATAAACAATTTTCAGCTAATTTTATGTGAACATTGTAGTCATCTGGGACCTGGGAAGTTACTGTTTTCATTCTGAATGTTTGAGCTCAGCTACTTTAATCTAAGGGACGTGGTGGCTCAGTGGGTTAGGACGCTGAGCTTGTCGATCAGAAGGTCGGCAGTTTGGCGGGTCGAATCCCGAGTGCCGCGTAACAGAGTGAGCGCCTGTTACTCGTCCCAGCTTCTGCCAACCTAGCAGTTCGAAAGCACGTAAAAATGCAAGTAGAAAAATAGGGACCACTCCGGTGGGAAGGTAACAGCGTTCCGTGCGCCTTTGGCGTCTAGTCATGCCAGCCACATGACCACGGAGACGTCCTCGGACAAGTGCTGGCTCTTCGGCTTTGAAACGGAGATGAGCACCGGCCCCTAGAGTCGGAAACGACTAGCACGCATGTGCGGGGGAACCTTTACCTTTACCTTTACCTTACTTTAATCTAAACTAAACCCTCACAGCTGAACAGCCTAATGTCCAAGATACAGTTTTGGGATATATATTTTTTTTCATGCAAGCAATCCAAAGTGGCATTCTGCCAACAACTGACCTTCTGTTATGTGGAAAATCACAAATGACAATGGTTCATGATCTAACATTTCAAGATGCAGGATAATCTTTATGTTGTTATGCCATGTGCTTAATGCCCAAATAGAAGTTCATACATTGAAAAAAAGGTCAGATTAAAAAAAAAGATTTTGGTGAAAGATTAATTTGTCACAATGAAGTGCAAGTGAAATAAATAGACAATGAAAAAGGAAAGATTAAATGCCCTTTACAATTCACTATTGAAGCACTATTCAATCTCAAGGTGATAATATAATTTCACAATGGACTTTTGAGTTTAAAGCACTAGAATCAGATATTCATTGGTCTTAAGTTACGTACGTTCTGAACATTATTTTCTCTATTTGTGTTTATGTATATGTGTGTTGTTTAAATGTAGATGATATTTCCTACACTGAATCTAATTTCACAGATTTGGAGAGATCTTTGAGCTCTACACTGTTTTGTTTTTTTTAACAATCTCGAATAATTTGATATTGATATTACCAGCAAACATGGACACCACTTTTGCTCACCCAGCTCCCCAGCAATCTATATCGCAATCTATATGTTTTGTTTTACTGGACATCTTATTTTACTCATCTTGCTTTCTTGGATCTTTAGATAAAGGTCTTGATTAGAACCAAGATCACAGCTATCTTAAAAACACTTTATATTTTTATATTTTTTAGCAAAATCTAAAAATGTATTGGTATGATTGTCCTGTAAAATCCATACACAAGTCACATTGATTTATATGCATTACCATCTTATCTTTAATTATCCTTTTCACCAATATATGAAAAACAAATCCTAAATTAACTAGCCCAGCCTCTACTTTTTCTGAATTTTCTTTGTATTTCTTCCAATATTTTCCAATTGTCTGGCACAGAAGCTTATCGGCAGCATATGTTCTATGATTTTTATAAGATCAATGCTTTTGCATTTGCATTTACACCCTTTCACAATTCTTGGATGGATAATATGTGGTTTCAACTTTTTTCATATTTATTTTTTTCAACTGAGTTAAGAACATTATCTTGAGACACTACTGTAAATCTCAACTATTCAGATTCACATCCTGAAAACATTAATACAAGCATAAATATTGCCTGTAATAAAGTGGACCTAAAAATTAAGCTACTTTTCAATTTCCAATTTTCCTTTGATTCTTGCTATCATCCAAAGATTCAACCATTTTTCAACCTACTTGTTTTTAAACTATGATTGTTACCTTAGTATTAAAAATGAAATAATTTTCCAGCTCTTTTATGCAAGAGTTTTCCCTTTTTATTTTCAACATTTTGACAAGTTTTCCACTTTCTGAAGGAAATCTCTTTTTTATTAGATTACTTGATAATACTGTCAATTAACTATTTTGTCTAAGGGGACAATATAATTAATATTGAATTGCATATATGAAATAGCAGTGATTGTAACAGAATGACAGAGTTGGAAGTGACCTTGGAGATCTTCTAGTCCAATCCTCTGCTTAAGCAGGAAACCCTATACCATTTCAGACAAATGGTTGTCCAATCTCGTCTTATAAACCTCCAGTGTTGGAGCACCCACAACGTCTGGAGGCAAGTTGTTCCTCTCTTTAAGATACATCATTTTGGGGATAGCTGGGAAGTCTTGAATGCTAAGCATGATTGGGTTTTGTTAGTAAATGGATGGGACACCATGAATGAGTTTGGGAAGGAGAAATAATCCCAGCAGATGACTGCTTGCATGGCTGTGTCCACAAAGTTGCCAAGATTCAAGCTATATTCAAAAGATAAATTACTTTTCATGCACTGTTTGTCATCCTATGTGATATTGTTTTCAGTATACCTTTACTTCTCCTTCCTAATGCATTTGTATTTGGAAATGACTGTAGTTCATTAGCTATATGCATTTTATCCATTTTTCAGTATACATAATACATCCTATGTCATTGGAGAGAATCTCATTGCTCTAAGCCTTTCAAACCTTCAGGATTTTTTTTTCTAATCATGGGTTATATATATATATATATATATATATATATATATATATATATATATATATATATATATATATATATATATATATATATATATATATATAGTAACCCATGATTAGAAAAAAAATATCCCCTGAGCTTTCCAAATAATTTTTAAATGCAGTGAAAACAAACAGTTTTAAACTCATCTCACAATAATTTCATGTCCTACATAAGGAAAGCAATGTTTGCATTTCTGTAAGGACTTAATGGGATTAATATTATTGCTGTACCACCAGAATCATTAGACAATATGCCACAGGAATGCAATGTAGCATTTGGAATAAGGCAAAAAGAAAGGAGACATAATTAAGTTGTTAAATTAATTTGTCAAAGTCAGGTAGATTTTCAGTGAATCATATACTTCAGTTAAATTCCCTACTCTAGAGTTATTTAAAAAATGCAAACACAGTGTATTAATATAAATTTTCAAATACATGAATGAATAAAGTTTTGACTTGTATGTTAACAGTATTGGCCCTTCCTTTTTAAAATTTCAGCTTTTAGGGACCTGCAAGATTTCATCGTCCATGTAGAATGAACTCATTTTGTGTCCTTGTCTCAGCTGGAGATGTGTTATGTCCTCCATATATTTACAGTAAAGAGAGTGGGTTCCCAGAGTGAATTTTTCTCCATGCCTTGTTTAACAATTTCTCTCTCTCTCCCTCCACCCCATTCCAAAGTATACTTGGCACATTCCTTAGCATCATTCTGAAAGGCTGTTAAGATGAAATTTAGCTGTAGGGCATTTGAGAATTAACATCATGATAATCCTGGGTTGATATAGCTCTGCTGCAACAGCTATATGTGAGGCTACCCTTGAAGACTTTCTGGTAGCTTTAGCTGGTGCAAAATGCAGCTGCCTGGGCAGCTATGTGTATCCCTAGAAATTCTATATGCTGCATTCAAGGTGCTGATTTTGACCTTTAAAACCCAACAAGGCATAGGGCTAGGTATCTGAGAGATAGGGCTAGGTTATCTCTCCTTGATTACATCTACTCATCCCAGCAGGTCCAGCAGAAGAGGCATGTTGCTAGGGAGCTCCATATGTCAGGACCTAGGAAACAACACTTTTCTGCCATGACACCGTTCTTTGTTACATATCATTTGTTACAGCCCTTATAGCTTTCCAGAATGCATTCAGAATGTTTCCCCCCCCCAGTAGAACTGGGGATCCTCTGGCAGTATAGAGCTCATGCTTTGGCTGCCTCATATATAGATAGCATTCTCATTTTTAATCCTCACAGAATCTTGTTCTTATTTATGTTGAAGTGGCTTTAACTGGGTTTTGTGATATGTTTTAATTGTTAGTTATATTGTACATCACCCAGAGTCACCTTATGTGAGATGGGCAGCCATATAAATTTGATAACTAAGTGTATTCAATGATATTTACTTCTAAGTAAGCATACACGCCAGTACAATCTGGTCCTGCAATCTTATCAAGCAACTTCACTCTGTTTCTGGCCATTTCTTGAAAGAACCCAATCGAAAATTAATATGCCTACTTTTAACTCTATATAATTCAAGTAAATGCACATGTACAAAATAAATGACAAGGCATCAGATTTTGTTTTTTTAAAAAATAGTTACACAATATGCCAGATTTTTTTGTATTTTTTCAACTTTAAAATAATGAGATTACCGGTATATTTCCAAACAAATGCAGCTTCAGCTAGTCTTCCCCACTTTAGCCAGACTAAGACAAAACTTCTTTTAAATTAAAACATTTCCTTATTTCTCTTCTGATAAGATAAAACACCACTCTTGTTAAATGAGACATCATTCAGAATTCTCAACTATTTTATTGTTAATGGTAGTGGTAGAACAAAACTAGAACACTATATCTCTTAGAATCACCTTTAAAAAAATCAGAAAAAAATAACTGGTAATTACTGCTGAATATGCCATATCCCTCCAAATAAAAATAACCACTCACAAATCAATCACACACAATAACCAATCACAATCATTAAAAATAAGAATGGTCCAGAAATTAAAGTATACCCTTCAAGTTTAGAATGAACCTTTTTTAATATATATATATATATATATATATATATATATATATATATATATATATATATATATATATATATATATATATATATAGCTGGTAATTGCCTGTGAATATCCACAAATGTTTCCATACTCCCCCAAATAAAAATAACCAAACAACAATCATAAACAGCATGCATTTTAAAAATAAGAGTGGTCCAGAAAATACAGTACACCCTTCAGCTTCACTTTATATTAGAATGAATTTGTTTTTTTGGCGGTATTGGGACCATTAGTATTTCTGGCCCAAGTGGCATCGTTTTTCAGAAGAAAATAGAATAGTACTGATGGTGTCATTGGAATGCTGACAATATATCCCCCCCAAATTTTCAGTGATAGCATCTGGCAGCTTACATAATAGTGTTTCTAAGAAATATAAATATTGTGGAATTTCACAGTGCAGCTGTTGTTGAGAAGAACTATACTGTACGTTTGAGTTTTTGTGATTTTGGCCAGTAAAGTAAGAGAAGAAATACTAAGTCCTTCCAATTCCTATTATTGTAGGAACTCCTGAGACAGATAATGGCATTCATCAGTAAATGAACACTTTCTGTTCAGTTAGGGTTAACCATTTTAACCTAAGCATATGCATTCTTCATGCTAAAACTATTGGGAAAAGTAATTAACAATGTGCTTTCTTTTCCAAATACTATTTCTCCTTTGCCTTAAGATTAGGAAAGACAGCATGATCCTTGTGAATGGATATTTGCAATTAGGGTTACACTGGATCAGAAATAACAAGACTCAGAGGACACATCAAATTGGATTTGTCTTTCAGAAGACAGTTAATGTCCTGGAAAGTAACTCCAACTGAGGATATTTTGCATGTACTGTAAAGCCTTTGTTTTTCAGGAGCAATTGTAGCTCTGGTTGTTAGCTATTAGGGTGTTGAAAATAAAAGACACTTGGATAATATTCTCCACACTTGGCTGACCTCTAGTTTTAATAGTTACTAGACAATCC
The DNA here is from genome assembly GCF_964194415.1 of Vipera berus. Lineage (NCBI taxonomy): Eukaryota > Metazoa > Chordata > Lepidosauria > Squamata > Viperidae > Vipera > Vipera berus. Next base: position 81,678,264 of record NC_138202.1, on the reverse strand, counting down.
ATGACCTGTTGGGTCATCCTTTCAGAGATATTTCCTTATCTAAACAAAGAAGCAAAATGAGCACAGGCAAAAAAGCAGTCAGAGCAGGAGTGTTTTGTGACTTTCTGCTGGCTTCCCCATTGACTTTGCTTGTGGGAAGTTTGTATCTAAGAATTTTAGTATAGAATATAGAGTAGACTACCCATGAAATATTCATAGATATTTCCTTATCTAAACAGAGAAAGAGAATAATGAAAGGGCAAAAAAGCAGTGGGACCAGGAGCAACTTCTGATTTTCTGCTGGCTTCCCCATTGATTTTGCTTGTGATAAAATGGCAGGCAACATCAGAAATCAAGATCACATAAATGTGTCTGATCCTGGCAATACTGCAGTAGACACATGTTTATGAATACAACTGCTGTAATGATCTTTGAAATTTCAATTCCACAGAGAAATGGATTACAGATTTGTACACATTCTTTAAGTAAGTAGATTTGAGGGACCTTTATACCAAAATTGTTGCTTTGTGGTGCAGCTTTTGCTAATTGAAGCAGGCATGGAAATTTTATTAGTATATAAACAGATAAGTAATGTGTATGATTGTAATTGAAAAATGGCTTAAATTCCTCTAGTCAGCCTGATATTTTTACAGAACAATTGTGGCAAAGGCAAGCAAGGGTAGTACCAATTGTAATAGGCGCCTTGGGTGCAATCCCAAAACAGCTGAAGCACTACTTGAACACCATTGGCATTGACAAATTCTCCATCAGTCAATTGCAAAAGATGACTTTACTTGGAACAGCTTCCATCCTGCGACATCTGTAACACCACCAAACATCCAGATCTGCCTATCCCAGGCAGACAAAAATGCCAAACCCAGTCTGAACATCTGGCTGGCTGTGATAATAATAATAATAATAATAATAATAATAATAATAATAATAATAATAATAATAATAATAATAATAATAATAATAATAATAATAATAATAATAATAATAATAATAATAGCATGTGAGATATGTCACTTGTTTTGAATCATCAGTGCTGGCCAATAATTCACTGAGCTGTCCTCTAAATATCTTGTTTTCTGATTATTTTGGAAGTACCTTTATGATTGTCAGCCAGTTTGGTGTAGCAGTTTGAAGCATCAGTCTAGAAACCAGGATACTAGTTCTGCCTTAGGCATAAAACCAGCTGTGTAACAGTCATTGTTTCTTACATCTAGAAAGAAGGTAATACCGTAGCATAGCAGTTTTGAAAATATTGCCAAGAAAGTGCAAAGTTTTGTGCAAGCAGCCAACATGAGTCAAAACTGACTTGAATGCTCTCACTTGCACCCTTTACTATTATCAATATGAACCATTAATATTTGAACTCTTCTAAGGAGATCCAATTCCAGTTTCTGGTTGATTATATTTATCCATTAATCAGATATTGAACATGCATGCAATGAATATACTTCTGGAATGCTTATAAAATAGGAACTTGAGAAAATGTTGCTGAATGAATGAATTAATTCATTCAGCAACACAACATTCTCTCTCTGTGTGTGTGTGTGTGTGCATACATGCACTTGTGTGTATGCATGTGAAAATGTGCATACTGTATATCAGATTCTCTATGAAATACAACAAGATTAATTTAGGCATGAATACATGAAGAACAGATGTGAACTGGAATCAGATCAATTACCTTCATTAAAACAAAAGCAGATTGTTTTTCAATTTGTGTGTGCATATACATAGCTTTCCAAGTTGTAAGCCAAATCAATATGGGTGTCACCATAATCCTCAATATCATCTTTGGACTTAACTTAGATGTGCTTTTAATCGACACAACAAAGATACTGTAATTTGTTCATATGCATTTCTTTCAAAGCTGCTTTAACTAGTCTTGTCCTATTTCATAATCTCACTGTTTATGGAATCTCTCCTGTCTCATTCATGGAATTATGCTGGTTTTTGTTTGTTCTTGTTTTAGAGAAAAAGTTGTGTTTTGCTTATGAAAGATAGTTATTTCCAAAAACATACTTGCGGAGATTGCTAAATGAAAATATGCCTGAATATAAATCAGATCTGCAAGTGGTAGTCTTGGTCCTTGCAATGTCCTGATTGTTAAGTAATGTGAAAAAAAATCAGTTTTAATTCTATGGTCAAGTTAAATTGAAGGCCAAGGAATTTAATTCTCCTCCAATGCCTTTGTTCAAATCTATCAAAGACTATGAGAGCCTTCAAAATGAATGTGCTTGGCAATAAATCTGTATACTAATAATACTCATTATATTCTAAATAGTTTGAGAGGGCAATCATTCTAAACTCAAAATAGATGTTCAGGGATTAGTCTTATTTTTAAAAGGACAACTTGCAGCAGTCATTTCAAATCAACATAGCAGCCATGTACATTAAGTCTAAAAACAGACAAAACGTTTCAAGCTCAAAATGGTTCAATACACTCTAAAGATTTGTTCTGAGCTTGGGGACAAAACAAGGGTATTTCATTTCACAATAAATGTCCTGACAACCTATGACTTACTTGTTTAAAACAAGACCAAGCAAACTCTTCTAGCTAAATTTGTTAGCCAATATGTCAGTAAAAACAGTTGCTAGAGCTAATTCAGAAGAAAAGATAGTTTAGTGAGAAAAAGTTACTTAAGCTTCTGGCAATGCTGTGGACAGCCAAACAAACAAACAAACAAATGGATAAAAGTACAGTTCAACTCAGAGTTCTCAGTCAAGGCATAAATAACCAGACACAAATTATCCTACTTCAGATGTAGTATGCAAAGAGCTGGCTCTCTGAAGAAGACTCTAATTTTGGGAAAGGTGGAAGGAAAGAGAAGAAGATAACTAGCAGTGTATGAATTCAGTTATAGTAGCGATGAGTGCAGCATCTGAAGACTTGAACAACCAGGTTAAGGACAAATTGCAATGGAGAAAGTCTATCCATGTGGTTGTTAAGAATGGACAGTGACCTGATGGCACATAATCAATCAATCACAGAGAATGACAACTATTTTGGCTCTTAGAAAAAAAAATGCCTGATTGGTAAATACTTTTTTTTTTTTGTATGTAGGGAGGGAGGTATGTGCGGTATGCATATGTCTGGTATTGTTCACAGATTGAAATAAAATATGGAATCACTTCAAGTGTTATACTGAGTTTCCAATTTATACATATGTGTGTTCTCAGCTGCTTTTACTAAATCTAGTGGATTTGATGGACATTTGTGACCACTTTTGAAAGACATGGAAAATGGAGATAGACAACAGCATCTTAATCCTGGATGGGGTGTCTTGGCCTTCACTCAGGAATGACTTTGCATTATTGCAGGAGCCATTTTTAAGAACACGAAGTCTCCCAAAGGAAAGCCCTGATGTTTGAGTCCTATGTGTGCTCTAAAGCTTGGCGAAGGATTCCTTCCTCTAGACAGAGCTGGTACAAATGAATTTTCCTCAAATTTGCTCACCATGTCCTAGTTTAATATTCTCACTCTAAATAAATAAATAACCCAGTGAAATGATTTCCCAGTGTTTTCTTTTTCATTTAATATGTGAGGAGCTTCTAGGTTTATGGTTACTGGACTCTTAGGGAGTCTCACTAAAGGATTTCTGGCCAAATAATTCCTGTTAAAACAGTGAAACTCACTGATCCCAAAAGCCCTGAATAACCTCTGTCAAAGCCTGCACCTGAAGGGATTTTAACACTTCTTTTGAAACCCTTTTCTCCATCAAACTGACCTTGGGCTTAAAAAGTATTTCACAACATTTAACCTACATTTCATTCCTAATAATTTAAAACCACTATTTTATATATTAACTTAAAGGACAAGGAGATGAATTGCTTCTCCTTGAATAAATGAGACTTAAAGCATACGAGACTGTCATGTCTTTCTTTGTAGAGTATTTCTCTGGTCTCTGTCTGGCTTGCTATGCTTCACTTACAGCTAAGAGGAAATGTACCTTGAGGCAATTCTTTCTATAGATTAAGACACTGAAGGCTGACCATGTTAGAATTTAACTTCACATGTACCAGCTCTCTGCACCTACAAACCTATTGACAGGGTATTAGATGTAGAGACAGTTGCAATTTTATCTCCTTTTTACTTACTAGGAAAGCCTTACCTCTATGTAAGATGCTTTGAGTTATTTGGACTGACATTCTTAGGGCATTCTTCACTACCTTCATCTGTCTCTTTTTTTTCTTTCTGATTCTGATCTGAGTAGATCACAGGGTTACCCAATAGGTTCACTGCACATAATGGAAGGCAATATACTATGGGGTCTTAGCTGCAGATAAGCTTAGATAACCCAAATTTTCATACCATACATTATTTCATAAATACAGCTGATCTTTATTTTTTATTTCTTTCATAAAATACCAGATCAGGAATGCCTTCTTTAAAAAAAAAGTACTCCTAATTTTTCAGTTTCTGTGTCTTCATGTCCTTCCACAGTATAAAGCTATCAGCTATCCAACAGATCAATAGAGGGAAAGGTGAAAGTTGTCTCTTAGATACCTGCTTATCAGTAATAAACTCAAGAGTTGGCAAACTGTCCAAGCAATGCATTTTTTTTTGAGATTTTGGAAATTCTGAGTGTTCTAACAATATGAGCACACTAGAAAGGGGTTTGTTTAATTAAGGATATGATGATGATGATGCCCCCAAAGAAAATATTAATTTATCAAAATATCAGTTTCTTAGCTTGCTTCTCATTAATCTCCTCTATCCCACATTGTGTGAATTTTACCGCCTCATATAGTGAGCAAGAGGTTGGATTTAATGATCCCTCCTAGTTGTATGAATCTGTAATTTCAGAATCTCACTTTTTTTTCTTTTCCTGGGTAGATGGACATCTTTCCGGACAAAGCAATGGATGCAACCACTCAAAGTTTTTATGAAGTCAGCACTTGTCTTTATATCACACTGGCTTCCTGATTTTTCATTATATAGGAATAGTTTTAAACAGTGTTTTTTTTTTAAAAGGTGCTGGAACTCACACATGTCATACAACCCGCCTTGCCTACCCTACAAGGTTCCATTCAAAAAAGGTGCCAGAACTCCGTTCTGGGTGTTCTATGACAAAAAAAGCCCTGGTTTTAAAAAATCAAGTCAGGTGGAACATGGAGCATGATCAGTTCCTGATAATAATTGTAAAAATTTTCAAAAGAAACTCAAGGCAGAAACCAGAAGCAGAGTATGTTTCCAAATGATGGGGAAAGAAAATTTCTGAAAAAGAAATGTTTGGCTTAGTGTTGTGTTAACATAATTATTTGCTGTTAGAAGAACCTGTACCCAGAATTCCTTTTAGTATATGTAAAAAAGGAAATGTCCCTTCTGCCTCCTCTAAGAGGTATGTGGGACAACATCCACAGAGGCCTGTTTCTTATTTCAAAAAAGGCAATTGCTCCTGTTTTGAATACCTTCTGGGTAATTGACAATGTTTACAAAAGCAGCCAGCATTTAACATTAGAGGTTCCAGTGGGCGCATTTTGTGTTGATTGCTTTCTCAGTCGATTCATTTCGTTTGCTCAGTAATGAAATATAAATGAAACTATCAAAATATGCAGCTCATAAAATCTGAAGGAATACAGACAAGAGTTCTCCCCCTCCTCTACAACATATGTAGTTGACCTGATAGAATTCAAATATTCTACCTTCGCTTCTCAAAATCACCCTGCTATCACAACAAGAAAAGAAAGGTGGGAATATTTAATGGATTAACTTTTTCTTTACCTGAATTGGCAAATACCATAGGGTACCTTGCTTTGTACATATAACATTTTTAGAGGTAGAACGTTTTTGTTTATATTAAAAGTATTTAGTTACATTGAATTACAAATGTTTAGAGCCTGTTGAATAAAAAAATATCTTTAAATAAAGGTACTGTAGGTTTACACACTGTCATAGTTTATGTGGCTGGAATTTTCTTTCTCATAATTTCATGCTGATTTAGAATGAAAAATAACAATTATACAATTCTGGAAAAGATTCTCTCCATATATTTTTTTAAAAAAATCATCCATCATATACATCAATTTGAGTCCTGGCATTGCCAAAAAGAACTGTGTGCAAGATACATGAGCTCATTATCCTAAATTGTAAATTGCAAGGAAGTATGCCAAATCCTGCTGTGTTCATTTAACAATTAAAGAATTGCTCTGGAGAACAGAGAATGCTGGAACAGTCTCTGTAAAATGGTATGCCTTTACATATACCTCCAATAATGAAACACCATATGACTGCCATCATTCTACATGATTCTTATAATCATAATAGTAAAGTTGGAAAGGATCTTGGAGGTCATCTAGTCCAACCCCCTGCTCAGGCAGGAAACCCTATACCATTTCAGACAAATGGCTGTCCAGTCTCCTTAAAAGTTTCCAGTGTTGGAGCATTCACCACCTCTGGAGGCAGGTTGTTCCACTGGTTAATTGTTCTAACTGTCAGGAAGTTTCTCCTTAGTTCTAGGTTGCTTCTCTCCTTGATTAGTTTCCATCCATTGCTTCTTGTCCTGCCTTTGGGCGCTTTGGAGAATAGCTTGACTCCCTCTTCTACGTGGCAGCCTCTGAGATATTGGAACACTGCTATCATGTCACCTCTAGTCCTTCTCTTCATTAAACTAGACATACCCAATTCCAGCAGCCGTTCCTTATATGTTTTAGCCTCCAGTCCCCTAATCATCTTTGTTGCTTTTCTCTGTACTCTTTCCAGAGTCTTAACATCTTTTTTACATCGTGGTGACCAAAACTGGATGCAGTATTCCAAGTGTGGCCTTACCAAGGCATTGTAAAGTGGTATTAATACTTCACGTGATCTTGATTCTATCCCTCTGTTAATGCAGCCTAGCACTGTGTTGGCTTTTTTGGCAGCTACAGCACACTGCTGGCTCATATTGTCCTAGTGATTGTCCACTAGGACTCAGAGATCCCTCTCACAGTTACTACTATTGAGCAAGGTACCCCCTATACTATACCTGTGAATTTGATTTTTCCTGCCTAAATGTAGAACCTTACTTTTTTCACCATTGAATTTCATTTTGTTAGATAACGCCCAGTGTTCGAGTCTGTCCAGATCCTCCTGTATTTTAAGCCTGTCTTCTGGAGTGTTGGCTATTCCTGCCAGCTTGGTGTCATCTGCAAATTTGATGAGTTCCCCATCTATCCCCTTGTCCAAATCGTTGATGAAGATGTTGAAGAGCACTGGGCCCAGAACAGAGCCCTGGGGCACCCCACTTCACACTTCCCTCCATATAGATGCAGTTCCATTGAGGACCACACACTGAGTACGCCCGGTCAGCCAGCTATGAATCCATCTGGTGGTGATGCTGTCTAACCCACATTTTTCTATCTTATCAAGTAGTAGGTTGTGATCTACTTTATCAAATGCCTTACTGTCTTAAGTAACCATTTATATAAAAGTGTAGTTTGTAAGCAATAGTCGTAGTCTATATAAATGACAAATTAACAAACATACTGATTCTTGAGCCGACATAGTTGTCAAGTTAATATTTGATTGGCAAATTAATATTTTGTATTCCATCTTCTTTAAAGACGCAAAAGAAATGGAAAATAATAAGTCATATATTCACTGCAGATATGAGTTCTATGGTAACACTGTATTTTCATTCCATATATTTATTATAATATAAGTTATTTAATAGTCTAGGACCACTATGGCCAGACTGTCAGCTTTGGAAGACACTCAACCCATATTATGTTGCTCTGAGTGGAGAGGTAGATTTTTGAATGCAACTGACTTCTTGTGAATTCAAATGCATTAAAATATGCATTGACATGCATTTCAAATGATGTACTATAAACACACACAACTGAATGTTATTTGGGGTCAGGTTTTCAGCAATAGAAACCTTACAAATACAAACATTTTTCCTGCACATAACCTTGCGCAGATTTTACAGCAGATTAATTCTTCTGAGAGTAATATTCTTTTAGAGCAACAGTATTCTTAGTGGTTAAGGCACCAGGCTAGAAAACAGGAGACTGTGAGTTCTAGTTCCACTTAAGGCACAGGGCCAGCTGGATGACCTTTGGCCAGTCACTTTCTCTCAGCCCTAGGAAAGAAGCAAGGGCAAACCACTTTTTAAAAACATTGCCAAGAAAATGGCAGGGATTAGTCTAAGCAGTCATTTGGACTCAGAAACCAACACAAAATTCCTCATCATTATTCTTAAACTGCTACAAATAGATCTTCTGAAAAACCAGGACAAACAAATGATTGTCCAATCTCTTCTTAAAAACTTTCAGTGTTGGAGCATTCTGGAGGCAAGTTGTTCTACTGATTAATTGTACTAACTGTCAGGAAATTTCTTTTTAATTCTAGGTTGCTTCTCTCCTTGATTAGTTTCCATCCATGGACATTGAAGATGGTTGCATTTTTCCCCCATATGTTTTCTCTATGAAACTAGACATTGATCTATCTTGTTGCAACGCAATGAAAAACAACACCATTAATACTGGGAGAGAAATGAATAATTATTGGAAGGAACAGAACACATGTTGAGCAGTGTGAATTAAGAGCCAAAATAGAACTTAAATATTCCAAGAGTTGCCTACTCCTCCCTCTTCTACAGAAATTTATTATCATTAGCTGTTGTTCTTTCACCCTTAATAAATTGAATAATAAGCTAAATAAATAGAAAGTAATCAATTGTACCAAATATTTGTATGCAGTGTAATACCTCTAATAAAAGGATCTTGGCATGAAGACGGGGATTCATTTGACAAAATTTCCAAGGAGCTTTGCTTCTTTCATTTACTTAACTGAACTGAACATGCAAAATGGATTTTTTTGCATGTTGCTTAAGTGGGCAGGCTTAATTAACTGCTTTGGTGTTCTGTCTAGTGCTTCAGGTCTAGTGAAATCAGTCTCTAAGGAAGAAAAATGGCAAAAATCCCTGTATTTTAAGATTTAGATTGATTCACTCCAAGGAGTGAAAGGCAAAATATGTTCAATCATCTTCAGGGATGACTTAAAAAGACCAACTGGCATTCCACTACTGATCTTTTCTTTCCTATATCCCCATAAGAGCTGCCATCCTAATTGCCAGCCAATATGCTAGCTCTAGGCAGTTGCTCAAAATAAATATGATGGCTTCAATAGTAGCATGTACTGCCTTAGCAAACCCATCCATAACTTCCCATACTTGTAGCAAAATATATTACCTTTTTCCGTGTTTCCATGAGCTTACGGGCATTAGCTTGCTGGCATTAGCCTCAATGATTTCAAGGAAGGTATCAGGGTGGGAATGGCTATTTTTTTGTAACTGCTTTCTACTACCTTATTCTGGGGACAGTGTCAGACACTGGCTGAGAATCTATTCCACAGGCATTTGCACCTACCCTTCTGAAGAGGCCTAAATTCCTGGCATCATATCTCTATGTGGTCTGAAGAACAACACCAAGTGCTTTCCATTAGGCACAATAAAGAGTCTTAAGTTGACAGGTATTTCCCCCCCATCTATCGCCAAGCCCCAAGTTTTATGAAAAAACTGCTTCATTGCATCTATTGATAGGGCCAATCTTGATATACTTCTAGCTGATTGCAGGAATTTACACAATAAATTAACAAATAGGAAGGAAACTGGGAATCAGTGATAATTTACATGTGTGACATCTCATCCAGCTTTGGAATACAGTTACTTCTACTGTATGTGTTCAAAAAAAACCCAAAACGCTATTGGTAGATTAAATAATTCTGAGATTAGATAAATGAAAATAATCAACACGTGCAAATTTGTCACAAGAGTTGGGAAAACTGTTAACATAAATTTATGTTTCAAAAATATAGTTGTTGGAATACATATTATGGCTTATTTTTGTTTTTACAATCCTATTTTAATATTCATTCATGCACATGACTACATACAAAGCTTTCCCAATTAAAATATTAAGATTTCAGCTAAGTTATCAGTTACCAAAGAATTAATAGACAACCTCATTAATTTTGGTAAATGTGGCTAGACATTTATGGGAAATATGTCTTTTCAATCCTTGCTTTGAGGATTTAAGGGATCCTCCAATTCTTTAATTCTGATTTGTTGGAAAAGAAAATGATTAAGTATTCCTTCATTCCCTAAAAGAGGTGATTGGCAAACCATGTATGACTGCACAAACCATTGATTTCATCAGATAGATCATAGATGAGGAATACAGTAGTATATTTCACTTTTCATTTAGGAACTAAAAGTGATATATACATAGTGCTGTTTTCCAATTTCTCCAGATGACAACCTTCCTGTAGGGTAGGTTGGGCTGAGAGAGAACTATGAATCCCAAATCACCCAATTACTTTCCATGGTTGAAAGTGGACTAAATCATCTTATTCCTAATCCAACTCCTTTAACCACTACACCATGTAGTTTTCATCAAGGAAGGTGTACTGATGTACAAATACCTGTGTCAGAGCTTAGATTATTCATAAGCCACAATGTTTTTGCCATTACTAATAGGTAATTGATTCTGAGGATAGAAACAAAAAAGCTGACAGAGATTTTTTAAAAAGAACTTGAATGTTAGCTATTTAAATTATCTTTCCTAGCAAAGATTTCAATACACACTGAAATAAGAGAATATATTTGCAGGTAATCAACCTCATGGAAAATATATATTTGAGACCAGATGCCTTATCCCAGTTTTAAGAGCTATGTTTCATCAAGGATTGGCAATAATACCATGCATAATGTATATGTTGCATTAACCAGTGTGCATTTTTAATTAAATCACAGTTGAGAATAATAGAGAAGAGAAATAAAGATTCTCAGATAAAGACAGAAAATCTCAAGGAGGGTGAAAATCAGTTTCTTCTTATGTCTTCTGGTTATTTTTCTCTCTGAAGAATTGGAAACATTGAAAAACAACAACTTATGAAATATTTTTCTTACAAAAGATTAATGCTTAAGTGAAGGTATTTATCACTGTATTGTTTTACACAATTATGATAAAAGATAAAGCTGCTTTGTGAAGTTGCAGGCTGATGCTACAATTTATAACCCTGTGGAATGAAATCTGAACACCTGCATAGTCTTAATATTTTAAAATAAAATTCTGTAGTTTCTACAAATCAGTTACAACAAGCCTTTCTCATCCTTTCATTGTGTTTTGTACCAAATATATATTTTTGCCTGGTTAGTTAGTGACAACACAGGCTCCATACACATACACACACACACACACACACAAACACACACATATACAGGTGAAACTCGAAAAATTAGAATATCGTGCAAAAGTTCATTTATTTCAGTAATGAAACTTAAAAGGGGAAACTAATATATGAGATAGACTCATTACATGAAAAGCAAGATAGTTCAAGATGTGATTTGTCATAATTGTGATGATTATGGTTTACAGCTCATGAAAACCCCAAATCCACAATCTCAGAAAATTAAGAATATTGTGAAAAGGTACAATATTCTAGGCTCAAAGTGTCCCACTATAATCAGCTAATTAAGCCATAACACCTGCAAAGGGTTCCTGAGCCTTTAAATGGTCTCTCAGTCTGGTTCAGTAGGAATCACAATCATGGGGAAGACTGCTGACCTGACAGTTGTGCAGGAAACCATCACTGACACCCTCCATAAGGAGGGAAAGCCTCATAAGATAATTGCAAAAGAAGTTGGATGTTCCCAAAGTGCTGTATCAAAGCACATTAATAAAAAGTTATGTGGAAAGGAAAAGTGTGGAAGAAAAAGGTGCACAAGCAGCAGGGATGACCGCAGCATAGAGAGGATTGTCAGGAAAAGGCCATTGAAAAGTGTTGGGGACTTTCACAAGGAGTGGACTGAGGCTGGAGATAGATTCATTACATGCAAAGCAAGACAGTTCAAGCCGTGTTTTTTTATAATTGTGATGATTATTTCTTACAGCTCATGAAAACCCCAAATCCACAATCTCAGAAAATTAGAATATTACATGCAATAAATAAAACAAGGAATGTACATAGAACAATATCGGACCTCTGAAAAGTATAAGCATGCATATGTACTCAGTACTTGGTTTGGGCCCCTTTTGCAGCAATTACTGCCTCAATTACTGCCTCAATCAGCCTGTGGCACTGCTGAGGTGTTATGGAAGACCAGGATGCTTCAATAGCGGCCTTCAGCTCTTCTGCATTGTTCGGTCTCATGTCTCTCATCTTTCTCTTGGCAATGCCCCATAGATTCTCTATGGGATTCAGGTCAGGCAAGTTTGCTGGCCAATCAAGCACAGTAATCCCACGGTCATTGAACCAGGTTTTGGTGCTTTTGGCAGTGTGAGCAGGTGCCAAGTCCTGCTGGAAAATGAAGTCCACATTCCCATAAAGCTCGTCTGCGGAAGGAAGCATGAAGTGCTCCAAAATCTCCTGGTAGATGGCTGCGTTGACCCTGGACTTAATGAAGCACAGTGGACCAACACCAGCAGATGACATGGCTCCCCAAATCAACACAGATTGTGGAAACTTCACACTGGATTTCAAGCATCTTGCAGTGTGTGCCTCTCCATTCTTCCTCCCTACTCTGGGTCCTTGGTTTCCAAATGAGATGTAAAAGTTGCTCTCATCAGAAAAGAGGACTTTGGACCACTGAGCAACAGACCAGGTCTGTTTTTCTTTAGCCCAGGTAAGATGCTTCTGACGTTGTTTGTTGTTCAGGAGCGGCTTGACAAGAGGAATATGACATTTGAAGCCCATGTCCAGGATCCGTCTGTATGTGGTGGCTCTTGATGCACTGACTCCAGCCTCAGTCCACTCCTTGTGAAAGTCCCCAACACTTTTCAATGGCCTTTTCCTGACAATCCTCTCTAGGCTGCAGTCATCCTTGCTGCTTGTGCACCTTTTTCTTCCACACTTTTCCCTTCCACATAACTTTTTATTAATGTGCTTTGATACAGCACTTTGGGAACATCCAACTTCTTTTGCAATTACCTTTTGAGGCTTTCCCTCCTTATGGAGGGTGTCAGTGATGGTTTCCTGCACAACTGTCAGGTCAGCAGTCTTCCCCATGATTGTGATTCCTACTGAACCAGACTGAGAGACCATTTAAAGGCTCAGGAACCCTTTGCAGGTGTTATGGCTTAATAAGCTGATTAGAGTGGGACACTTTGAGCCTAGAATATTGCACCTTTTCACAATATTCTTAATTTTCTGAGATTGTGGATTTGGGGTTTTATTTATTTATTATTTATTTATTATTTGGATTTATATACTGCCCCTCTCCCGAAGGACTCAGGGCGGTGTAAAGGGCAATTAAAACACTATATACAACACATAATATACAAAAATTTAAATAAATTAAACCAAGTAGCCCTAAGCAATAAAACATGTTCTAAAATTTAAAATTTAAAATCTAAAACCCCAGTCCCTCAGTCCAGGCCGGCAAGTTCAAATAGCCAAGTCTTCAGGTCGCGGCGAAAAGAGTGAAGGTTGGGAGCCATCTGGAGCTCAACAGGGAGCTGATTCCAGAGGGCAGGCATGACCACAGAGAATGCTCTCCCCCTGGGGGCTGCCAGTTGACATTCCCTGACCGACGGCACCCTGAGGAGGCCCTCTCTGTGGGAGAGCACAGGACGATGGGAAGTTAACGCCGGCAAAAGGTACTCTTGTAAATAATCTGGGCCCATGCCATTTAGGGCTTTATAGGTCATCACCAGCACCTTGAATCTCACACGGAAAACAACTGGAAGCCAATGCAGCTCACGGAGCAGAGGTGTTACATGGGAGTATCGGGAGACCCCCATCACAACTCACGCGGCCGCATTCTGCACCAGCTGGAGCCTCTGAGTGGTATTCAAGGGCAGCCCCATGTAGAGAGCATTGCAGTAGTCAATCCGAGAGGTCACGAGCGCATGAGTGACTGTGCGTAGGGCATCTCGGTCCAAATAGGGCCGCAACTGGCACACCAGGCGAACCTGGGCAAAAGCCCCCCTGGTCACAGCTCCTATATGATCTTCTAAACTGAGCTGTGAGTCAAGGAGGACACCCAAGTTGTGAGCCCTATCTATGGGGGGTAACACCTCACCCCCTATAAATAAAGATGGAATAGAGTGGACAACCCGAGATGCTGGTATGCACAGCCACTCGGTCTTGTCGGGATTTAGACGAAGCCTGTTCCTCCCCATCCAGACCCTCCCCACCTCCAGGCAATGGGACATCATGGCGAGGGCATCACTGGGTTGATCTGGGGTGGAAATAAAAAGCTGGGTATCATCAGCATACTGATGATACCCCACCCCAAAACCACAAATGATCTCACCCAGCGGCTTCATATAGATGTTTAACAGAAGGGGCGAGAGGACTGACCCCTGAGGGACTCCACAAAAGAGAGGCCTCGAGGCCGACCTCTGCCCCCCTGCCAACACTGACTGTGAACGACCCAGGAGGTAGGAGGAGAACCACTGTAAAACAGTGCCACCCACTCCCAACCCCCTGAGGCGCCACAGTAGGATACCATGGTTGATGGTATCAAAAGCCGCTGAGAGGTCTAATAGGACTAGGACAGAGGAGCAACCCCTGTCCCGAGCCCGCCAGAGATCATTCACCAGTGCGACCAATGCAGTCTCTGTGATGTACCCAGGCCTAAAGCCCGATTGGTCCAGATAATCCGCTTCCTCCAGGAACAGAGGAAGCTGATGTGCCACCACACTCTCAACAACCTTCGCTAAAAAGCAAAGGTTGGAGACCGGATGATAGTTGTTCAAATTGGCCAGGTCCAGGGCAGGCTTCTTGAGGAGGGGCCTCACCACCGCCTCCTTCAAGGCAGCAGGGAAGCTACCCGCTCTCAAAGAAGCAGTTATTACCGCCTAGAGCCAGCCTCGTGTCCCCTCCCGAGCTGCATAAACCAGCCAGGAGGGGCACGGGTCCAATAAACACGTGGTGGAACTCAGCCTCCCCATGTTTTCATGAGCTGTAAGCCATAATCATCACAATTATTACAAATCACAGCTTGAACTATCTTGCTTTGCATGTAATGAGTCTATCTCATATATTAGTTTCCCCTTTTAAGTTTCATTACTGAAATAAATGAACTTTTGCACGATATTCTAATTTTTCGAGTTTCACCTGTATAGTGTGTGTGTGAGAGAGAGAGAGAGAAGAGAGAGAGAGGGAGAGAACGAGAGAGAGGCAGGAGTGGGGGTGATTTTTCAAAATCTCATTTTTTGCAGGGTTTCTTGGGGGCATACCTCACAAATCAGACAAAACAGAAAACTACAGTATTTCTGAATAGACCGTGACAGCTATTATAATTGTGAAATTTTAAACTCGCATTATGGAGGTAAATCTCTTTTTTTTCAGTTCTATCCCTCTCACTTTAGCCAAAACAAAGCAGTTCACAGGCTAAATATATATATGGACAACCTTCCATGATGGTTTTGTAGCAGCTGCCTTTCTTAACATTGGCTGGCTGAGAAGCAAAGTCAGTTTAATTCTGGTTCTGCATCAGTTTATTTGAAATCAAAATTAAGCTCTTCCCCCCCCACTTTCAGTGTTGCAGTTGTTCAGAGCTTGTGGGCTATCTGTAACTACAGATAACTGTTTCTCTATCTACTCCCTTCCCCAAATCCCAGAGCTACAGAAACTGCTGCCTTTCTGTTTAGAAGGCATTTCTGTCTTTCCCACTTCATCCACTATCTGTTAGGCAAAGCCCCTAGTGGCAAAAAATTCTGACATACTATTATTTTACCTTCACTTCTTAAAATAAACTTTTAAAGGCAAAAGAAGAATGACATATTTGTAGGCTGCATCCCCTCTCACAGCAACCATTATTTGCAAACAGCCCAAAATGTCACATGCAAAATGAAAGGAGTGGATTAGTAACTTATTTCATTTGCATTTGAAGTGAATGAGAGTGGAGGGATTTCTGTGGCTCCAGCATCTGCAGTAGCTTAGGGACCAAACATGATTTGTTGATTGATTGATTGATTGATTAGCAGTCTCCTGTTTATAAAGGATGAGCAGTGATTTGACTCAAGGTCAAATTATTAGCATTCTGAGGTTGGCAAAAATGAAGACTTTAATGAAGAGAACAACGAGGGATAACATGATAGCAGTGTTCCAATATCTCAGGGGCTGCCACAAAGAAGAGAGAGTCAAACTATTCTCCAAAGCACCTGAAGGCAAGACAAAAAGCAAAGGATGCAAACTAATTAAAGAGAGAAGCAACCTAGAACTAAGGAGAAACTTCCTGACAGTTAGAACAATTAACTAGTGGAACAAACCTGCCTCCAGAGGTTGTGAATACTCTGACACTGGAAGTTTTTAAGAAGAGACTGGACAACCATTTGTCTGAAATGGTATAGGGTTTCTTGCCTGAGGAGGGGGTTGGACTAGAAAACCTCCAAGGTACCTTCCAACTATGTTATTGTTATGTCTGTTTTAGATCAGCTGGTTTGGCTTCAGTTTCTTCTAGGGCAGGCATGTCAAACTTGCAATGCCACATGATGTCACACAATGTATTGTGACTTGTTCCCCATTGCCAGCAATGGGCTGGGCACGGTTTTGACGTAATGCAGTTTGACATGCCTGTTCTAGGGTGAAATTTAAGGTGCTTACTATGACCTTTAAAACTCTGTATAGCACAAAGCAAGATTGCTTAAGAGAATGCCTCTCCCTGAGGACATCTACTTGTCTTACTAGATTTGATATGGTGGGCTCTTTCTGGGTAACTTTATTGAGTGTTGACATTTGTCAGGACCTAGTAAGCAAGCTTTTTCAATTGCTGCCTCTACTCAAGCTTTTTTCCAAGATACTAGTACTCCCTTCTCCTTCTGGAAGGACATTAAGGCCTGAAATGAGGTAGGAAAATAAGAAAATACAAGACTGCAAATAAAATAGGAAGTGAGGGGATCCTCTCTGAGCTTGCTTGTTTTCTTGCAGATGTTTCATTACCCTAAATAACTTCCTCTGTGTAACAACGGCAGCTACTGACTGGATCTCCAAACTCGACATTAAACTCTGAAATGTTATTTCTGTTTTCCTCTTAGGTTTTATAATTGCTTCTTTTTTTTTAAAAAAATGTTTTAACTGTTCTAACTTGTAAATATGAAGTGCTTTTAATTCTGTGTGTGACCAGCCATACGCTAAATAAATAAATAACATCAAGAAGTGATTTAGCTGATTCCTAGGAGTGATTGAGAAAGTAATGATACACTAGACCAAATAAATTATGCCAGCATACATCTCAGGTTACCCATACAACATTATGGAGATGTTTTATCATCCCTAGAGGGAAAGAACCACTTTGACTTAACAAGACTGAGTGCTCTAGTTTTTGGGGCTCTGCCTCAATCTTCTCAACTGAGCAGCATAGCCGGAAGCCATTGTTGACTCTGAATGCCATAGCTGTTTCCCAGAAAGAGTTGGTGTGGAATCTGCTAATTCTCCTGGACTCATGCTCTGCTTCAGAAGCACTTGGCAGCCACAGCCAGGAGAACTTTTACATAACTACCTCTTGTAGGTGAGTTGCACCCATTCCTTGATTACGAAGCAAAACTCATGGTCATTCATTGTAATGGTATGTGAGAATAACCTTGAGGGACAAAGGGAAGATATGTTGTTAAGGCAATAATCAGATAAAAGGTTGAGGATCTCACAACTGCTTAACAGATAAAGTAGGAAACTTAAAAAGGATCTGTTCTTATTCATTAAACTGGGAAAATGATGATGAGAGGTTTATATTTTCAGATGTGCAAGATTCTGTTAAGATTCTTACAATTAAGTAGAATTATTTTATCTGGTCATGTTTCCTATCTGGTTTTCCTGGCAGGATTGACATACATGCCTGGGTTATCTCCTAGTTGGACTATTACAGTGCATTTTATATGGAGCTGCTTTTGAAGAGTATTCAGTAGCTACAGCTGATCCAAACTGCAGTGTGCTCTAGAGTAGGCACATGTGACACCATGGCTAAATGAATTACACCGTCCCCTGGTAGGTTTCTGGGTAAGATTGAAATTGCTGGTTGTCAATGACATGTCGTGGGACAATATTACTTGCAAGACTGCCTCTTCCTCAGGGTTTCCGACTGTCCTACCACATCAGGCAATGTAGTTATGGTTCAGGTCCCATCAGAGAACCATTGTCCCTAGACAGTGTATTTTTCCTCTCAGAGTGTTTCCTCTTGTGGAACAGTCTCTCCCCTAACATACCAATAACCCTGACCTTGCTGGCCTTGTTAATGGAGATGTGGCATAGATGTGGATATGTCCAATATGTTTCTGGTATGTTGCTACTGAGATTTTTTTTTAGGAACCTTGATTTGGTTTTTCTTTAATGGATTGTAAATTCGGTTTTGCTCTTGTTTTTCTATACTGTCCAGAGTTCCTTTGGTAGAAGGGCAGCCATATAAATATGTTAAATAAATAAATAAATTCTCATATCTTCCAGTTAGGGATACTACTCTAACTATAAAACTTTTAACTGTTGCTATGGAAACAAATGTTCTGTTCCTTCCGAAAGCTTCGTGGTTTTGTTTCTATTGCATAGCCTTACTACCACTACAGACAAGCTCATAAGATGAGGAAAAAAATGGAATAATGTCCTTTCAGTCTTAGCTCTAGGTTATTAAAACCAATGAAATGAAGACATAAAATATATTACTTTTATATAGCAGCCCAATTCAGCAATAGTAATTTCTATGTGGCTCCTCTATTCAAGGAAAGCTGTGCTGAAATCTGTCTTCTAGTTTTCAAAAAAAAAATCATGTGAAAATCTTCTGACTTTTACTCTCATTTTAAGGATGATTCCAAATTTCCAAATTTTTGAATGCAATACATTGTACCAAAATGTAGAGTATTTTTTTTATATGCAAAGAAAACATATCAATATGTGATATCTGATTTTCACTTTGGCAGTGTGCTATGT
The DNA here is from genome assembly GCF_964194415.1 of Vipera berus. NCBI lineage: Eukaryota > Metazoa > Chordata > Lepidosauria > Squamata > Viperidae > Vipera > Vipera berus. Next base: position 81,659,426 of record NC_138202.1, on the reverse strand, counting down.
GTTGGGGTATTTCAGAGTTTTTTTGCAGAATTTATGGTTCCCCGGAAGAGATACTTCATTTTAAAGTGGTTACTCATTTTGAAATCATGAGCCAGCAACTAAGTATGGTATTAAAAAAGAATCCCATATATTGACTAGCATCTCTAATATCAATTCTTATTAACACAATGTGTGAAATGCCCAGTCTGGTGTATGCAGAAGTGCATTTTCATAGCTTATACAGCTAATAATAAATCATCTTAAGGTCCACGTTTATTAGAAATGACTGAAATACATTACAGGCCAAAAAAACAAAAAAACAAACAAAAAACCAACCCCTCTTGAGTGGTTGGTTTGCCAATCGGTAGGGTGGAATTAAACTTCATAAAGTAACACAGAAGAAACATGCCATTTCAGATGCTGAGAGGTGGGGAAAAAGCTTGTGATTATTAATTAGATTTTCTGCTTGTTCCCTACATTCTAAGTCAGCAATGCACTTTAGAAAGAAACTGGTAAAAGGTTATCTCTGCTGTTGTGGCACATCAGCAAATCCATAGGTTTTAATCAAATGAAGCTTTTGATTTGCTCAGCTTTTCTGTAAAATGCTACCAAATCTGGACTGCCAAAATCCAGATGAATGCTAAATGATGGCAGACTCTTAACTTTTTATTGACAGCTAGTGTTATTTGGGACTTTTGCAGTTTCTAACAATTCCTAAATTCCAGACTTTCATTAACAGAACAGAACAGAATAACAGAGTTGGAAAGAACCCTGGAGGTCTTCTAGTCCAACCCCCTGCTCAGGTAGCAAACCCTATACAGCATACTATTTCAACAAATAGTTGTCCAGTATCTTCTTAAAAAACTTACAGTGTTGGAGCATCCATAACTTCTGGAGGCAAGTTGTTCCACTGATTAATTGTTCTAACTGTCAGGAAATATCTCCTTAGTTCTAGGTTGCTTCTCTCCTTGATCAGTTTCCATCCATTGCTTCTTGTCCTGCCTTCAGGTGATTTGGAGAATAGCTTGACTCCCTCTTCTAATATCCAATCCACATTGTACTGAGAAGTTCCCAGAATGCCCACCATCGCCGATCTGGCACGGACTTCTTCCCTTTGTTCCATCCTCTCCAGCCGAGCTGATGGACCCATGCACCAGCATTAGATTGCCAGCTTTTTCCATTTTTATAAGGCCTCTGTGTTTCATGGTGGCTTTCCAAAAGGTGGATGATCATACAGTTGATTTCAGGACTGTGAGTAGAAACAAAACAGTCTGATTTCCCTAACTAATCAGGCAGTAAAAAGAGATGATGGTATGATTTGTACGTTCAGACTTCTGAAATTAAGGTAGCCTTGTAATAAAGTAGAATTAGCTCATTTTGTTGTATTTCCTGTCTCGTCTACTTGGGAGGTTGACACTTATTTTTTAAAAAAATAAACCTTAGACTCATGAGGTTCAAAGGAGCCATTCTGGCCTTCAGATTGAACCCCCTATTCCAAATACATCCAGCTCTTTCAATCCTTTTTTCAAAAAGATGCAGTTTCTAATTCCATTATTGTCCTTACTTCTTTCTTTGATTCATTTTGCATGAGTCTACCATAAAGACATCATATTTGACTGGCATCTACTATTTCCTGTAATTTGGAAACTTCTCTACCAATGTAGAGAAGATTTTGAATTTCTTAAGATTTGTTCTGTTTTCAACCCGTTTATTTAAACTCCTTAAATTTTATGTGTGCTCTGTAGGGAATATCTTAATCAAATTTGATAAACATTGTTTTTTACTCTTTAACCATGTCATTAATAAAAATGCTGAAAAGTACATGATCCAGAAATTAATCTTAGACCTCCCTGTTCTGTAAACTACCAGTAGGATGTGCACGAGTGTATGGTTTTTGAAAATGTTAGGAAAGCTTCTCTAGCAACAAGAGTAGTTTGATAGTAGAATTAATCAGCTAGAAGTTGGTGGGGTACATTTTATTGAATGTTTTCAAGGACAAGTTAGGCAGTCGTCTGTTGGGTGCAAAATCTACTACATAGGAAAGCCAATTCAATAGCAGGGCTGAGTATAGATGTGCATATATGCTTTATTCCTAATTACCAATAGTGGAAGAATGTGTTCTTCAAAACTGTGCCTGAAAATTGGAATAAGGGAGAGAGGATATGACACAAACTGCCTTTTCCCCTTTCCATGTTTAGTAATTAAACTGATCACATTCAGAGCAATATGCTGGAAAAGAGGATTCAAAGGGTTAGGCTGCTTAGTGTATTTTATTATTTATCATCATGGAAAAAATAAGAATTCTATAAACACCCACGGGCAGTAGTCAATTAAATAAAACAAGACAACCCTCTCAAACCCCTGACCCAAAGTATCCTCCTTCTGTTTACTTGTGTTTTTCATTCAATTGATTGTACTTTTATTTGTCAATGACCACGTTTCTGTCTGTTTCTCTGTTAACTATACTGAAAAAGTCGAACTTCCGGTTTTGTGCACTAGTGCAGCAGCTGAGGATCACGGGGCTCCGCTCCCTACAGCTGATTTCTGCCTGCCAGGGGACCCTAAATGGGCCTGAACTTGCACCAAAGAGGCAACATAGAAGGGGAAAAGTCCCGCCGATTACAGACAGATGGCGGTCAATGCGATTGTTTTGGGAAAAGCCCTCCAGAAACCGGCAGGAGAAGAGGCTAGCACAACTATATAAATCAAATAAATAAATAAATAAATAAACAAACAAACTTCTGAGTCTAGCCCAAGCTACAAGCAACTGAAGTCCAAAAGTACTACTTCAAGTTGACTGAAAACAATGTGTTTGGAACTGGGTAAGAACAGTGATTTTCTCTCTAAAAGATATGAGAAATGTAAAAAAATGTGATGGCTTGTATAAGAAAAAAGACTTAAGTATTTAAGTGTAATTAATTTTGAGAAATTCTTAACCAGTAAGAATGTTTTGATTATTGTGGGGAAAACAAATTTAAATAAGAATGAAAACAGGACTTATGATGAAGCAATCCAGATGATCAATGAAAAGAAGCTTTATATTGATGTGGTTATTGTTTGCAGAAACATGAGAAAAATGTTTATATTTAATTGTCATTTATCTAAGTAAGAATTGTATTAATTTAAGGTTGGCAAAGGAGGATATTATTGGAAGAAAAGGAAATCATGTAAAGCTATCATATGGACTACAGAATTATAGAAATTAATTGTTACTGATTGTTTTTAAACATTAACTCAGGCAACACATTGTTTACCAAATATTAAGGTGTATGTTAAAAATCAATAAAACATTTTTAAAAAAAAAAAGAAAAAAGAAAAATTCACCAAAAATAAAATAACATAGTTTTAGGCAACACTATTGAGTGATTCACTCTCTCAGGATTTTCCATCAAGACGATTACACATAGACAGCTGTGAAACATTACTCAATAGCTGATACCTAATCATATTTTATGACATGTTTATTTTATTTTCAGTGCAATTGATCTTAAATAAGACAGAGGTTATGCATTCTTATATGGCTAATAGACCTAATGTCAATTTCTGACAGTTGCAGAGGCTATAGAATATGGTCCCATAGAGTGTAATAGCAGCTCTTCAATAATAATAATAATAATAATAATAATAATAATAATAATAATAATAATAATAATAATAATAATAATAATAATAATAATAACAGCAGCAGTAGCAGCACCACCACCAACAACCAACAACAACAACCAACAACAACAACAACAACAACAACAACAACAACAACAATAATAATAATAATAATAATAATAATAATACTGTTGGAAGGAACCTTGGAGGTTATCTAATCCAACCCCCTTCTCAGGCAGGAAACCCTACACCATTTCAGACAAATGGCTGTCCAATCTCTTTCTAAAATCTTCCAGTGTTGGAGCATTCACCACTTCTGGAGGCAAGCTGTTCCACTGGTTAATTGTTCTAACTGTCAGGAAGTTTCTCCTTAGTTCTAGGTTGCTTCTCTCCTTGATTAGTTTCCATCTGATGCTTCTTGTCCTGCCTCAACTAACTCAGTACAGACTAGGAAGTATCATTTTGACTGCATCTTCATCTGAGATCTCAGTCCTGTTAAACAATGTTAGAACACATTGAAGATGTAGATAGATAGACAGGCAAACAGACAAATTCATATTCTAAATATGAAGTAAACTTGGGTTAAAGTTCTAAAATAGGTTTCTGAGACTTGTTTCAAGGGCACTGCATTATGTTAGTCAGAATGTATGACTGCTTTCAATCTAATTGTTGGCCAGTTTCTAACACGTAGCCTTTTTTAAAAATAAAAATAAAAAATATGGTCAAGCAATTTAAAGACTCCAAAGGCTGACAATTGTCTTTAAGTAGTAATTTTGTTAGTTTTAGTATCAGTTCTAAAATTATGCTAAAATGCACAGTGGTGGATAATGATTTAACATTAACTTCTTAAGAAGAAATAGCATGCTTTTTCTGTGTTAATTTTATCTTTCTTGAATCCTGCAGAGCTGCCAAATGCAGAATATTAAATATACAGAACAGATTAAGTTTGCATGTGTGTGTCTCTGTGTGTGTTTCCCCTCGGAATGAGAAAATGAAAACAAATATGCTAAAAAGGATTTTTCTTTTCTTTTAAAAATAGGTAATGCAGATTATCTGTTTGTGTGCATGTGTAATATATATATATATATATATATATATATATATATATATATATATATATATATATATATATATATATATATATATATATATATATATATATATATATATATATATATATATATATATATATATATATATATATATATATATAACATATATATGTGTGTGTGTGTGTGTGTGTGTGTGTCGCAAAGCCCAGGCTTTCCTAGCCCTCCCCTTTCAGTCTCACTCCCCACAGTGCTCTCAAAATGTTGGCAACAATGTCCTTTTTGCAGGAACTCACATGGAGTGAAGAGATGACAGGTTCTTGTCATGAAAGGGTCCACAGGAACAAAGATGACCATCCCCCAACCACCAGCAGTCAGTGCGTGACAGTACTTAGCAGCCCCAGGCAGTCGTGGCAATAATAGTAGTTTACAATAGCCGTTTGGGATGCAAAAGTGTTGGGGAAATCCTTCGGCTCCAGGCAGCAGCGGAAAGCACAGGCAGGGATGGTCGATGCTCCACAGTCACAGCTCACTCCACAGAGGCAGCTCTCCACAATGTCCACATTTGCACCGGTAATAGTAAGCAAAGTTTGTGTCTACCCACTCCCTCTCTCTTTCCTTTGCTCAGGATATTCCCCTCCTGCGAAGGAAGCAATAAAACTCCACTCTCTTACTCTCTCTTTCCTTCCTCTCCTTTAGAGAGAGGGAATCAGCTAAAAAACTCAAACTCCTCTTTGGCTTCACCTGGTCTCTCCCTGACTACAGCAACAACCACCTTGCCCCCTTTCTCCTTTTCCTTTTCTCTCCTTCCATCCATCCAATCCATATATATATTCGTAGATTTTCACGGGTATAGGTATGTAGGTCTTGGCGTATTCGGGTCTTTTCCCTACAAAGGAAAAGACCTGAATACGCCAAGACATATACACACACACACACACACACACACATAATAAAATCTTCAAACACCGGGATGGATAAAAAAGCAGTTGTTTATTGCTAAAAGATCATAATAAGCAATAATAAGTAACTGTTTAAAGCATATCTACCTAATCTAACATTGGGGTGGCTAGTCCAGGGATCAGATAAAGATCAGTGGATAAGCACTGAAAAAAAGTCATACGTGCAAGTGAATCGGGGCGGGGAGAAGTTTGCAGAAATCACGGAAGGGAGCCAAGAGGGAAACCCAGGCATAGCACAGAATGACCAATCACAAGCAAGGAGGGTAGAGAAGGAGGACACAGAGAACAAGGAAATACAAATACCAACAGCTATGACACTGGATGAGGAACAGCAAAAGAAAACAAGATCAGTTAAGGTAGTCAAACCAAAACAAATAGGGAGGAGAAAGATAAAAAAAGGGACAGTAAGACTGGATTGCAAGGGAAGTGACGCGAGACAGTCAGAACAATCACGATTGGCTAGAGCAAGGTCCATCACATGGCCAATGAGCAGAGCGCGGAACCAAACAGGCTTACCAACGGTTTTTTAAAGCTTTCAAAGCTTTCTCTGATGATGCTGGCAGAGGGCCAGCGAAAGCTTAGATTAGGTAGATATGCTTTAAACAGTTACTTTTTATTGCTTATTATGATCTTTTAGCAATAAACGACTGTTTTTTATCCATCCCGGTGTTCAAAGATTTTATACTTTAAGTAAATATGCCTGGGATTCGTATTTTTAAAATTATTAAGAATATATATATTCTTAATAATTGTTGTTAGCCTGAAGTTATTTTTAGCCTGATGCCTTAATCACTACATAAAACTTCAAAAATCAGAAAGTGGTGCTAGGAGGCTGCTATCATTTGTAGAAGGGCTGCTCTATTTTCACTTGCAAAAACTGAAATAGTGGAAGTTTTTTTCTCATGTAACATTCTAAGCATTAATTAAACTGTATCCAGACTTATTTCTATGAAGAGTAGAACTCCTGCAATTACTCACTTCAAGTATGATTAAGTGTGGATATAAACAATTACATACAATTATAAGGCTCGCAATACATTCTCTTCTTGGAAGGTGGGAATATTAATTCTAATGGAGAAAATAGAGACCAAGCAATTCATTCTAAAGGAACGTAAAAGAAAATCTTAAATTGAGCTAAACTCTTGGGGACTTTGTGGATACCGCTATAAATTTTTCTTGGAAATACTATAGAGGTAATTGGGCATGTTCTTCTTCAGGGGATGTTTTACAATTCCAAATTTAACCTATAGCTCAAGCACTGTATACTAAATCTTAAATTCAGTGTAAAAAAATTGCATGTGTTGTTGTTGTTAGCTGCAAAGTCGTGTCCGATGCATCGTGACCCCATGGGCAATGTTCCTCCAGGCCTTCCTGTCTTCTACCATCTTCTAGAGCTCACGCCTACTGTTTCAGTGACTCCATCCAGCCACCTCATTCTCTGTCGCCCCTTCTTCTTTTGCCCTCAACCTTTCCCAGCATTAGGCTCTTCTCCAGTGAGTCCTTCCTTCTCATTAGGTGGCCAAAGTATTTGAGTTTCAACTTCAGGATCTGGCCTTCTAAAAAGTAGTCAGGGTTGATCTCCTCTAGGACTGACCAGTTTGATTGCCGTGCAGTCCAAGGGACTAGCAGGAGTCTTCTCCAACACCATAGTTCAAAGGCCTCAATTCTTTGGCGCTCAGCTTTTCTTATGGTTCAACTTTCACAGCCATACATTGCAACTGGGAAGACCATAGCCTTGACTATACGCACTTTTGTTGGCAGGGTGATGTCTCTGCTTTTTACTGGGCTGTCTAGATTTGCCATGGCTTTCCTCCCGAGGAGCAAGCGTCTTTTAATTTCTTGGCTACAGTCCCCATCTGCAGTGATCTTGGAGCCCAGGAAAATAAAATCCATTTCTTCCCCATCTATTTGCCAGGAATTGAGAGGGCTGGATGCCATGATCTTGGTTTTCTTAATGTTAAGTTTCAAGAGAACTTGTGCATTCTCCTTCTTTACCAGCAACAAGAGGCTCTTTAGTTCCTTCCCCTTCACTTTCTGCCATTAGAGTGGTATCATCTGCATATCTTAGGTTGTTGATATTTCTCCCGGCAATCTTAATTCCAACTTTTGATTCATCTAGCCCTGCCTTTCTCATGATGTGCTCTGCATATAAGTTAAACTGGCAGGGCGACAGTATATAGCCTTGCCGGACTCCTTTCCCAATTTTGAACCAATCAGTGGTTCCGTGTCCAGTTCTCACTGTTGCTTCTTGACCCGCATATAGGTTTCTCAACAGACAAATAAGATGGTTTGGTACTCCCATCTCTTTAAGAACTTGCCACAGTTTGTTGTGATCCACACAATCAAATGCTTTAGCATAGTCAATGAAGCAGAAGTAGATGTTTTTTCTGGAACTGCCTAGCTTTCTCCATGATCCAGTGTATGTTGGCAATTTGATTTCTAGTTCCTCTGCCTCTTTGAAATCCTGCCTGTACTTCTGGTAGTTCTTGATCCACATACTGCTGGAGTCTAGCTTGTAGGATTTAAACATAACTTTACTAGAATGAGAAATGAGTGTAATGGTGCGATAGTTTGAACATTCTTTGGCACTGCCTTTCTTTGGAATTGGAATGTAAACTGATCTTTTCCAATCCTGTGGCCACCATTGAGTTCTCCAAATTTGATGGCAAATTGAGTGTAGCACTTTTATTGCATTGTCTTTTAAAATTTTGAATAGCTCAGCTGGAATACTGTCACCTCCACTAGCTTTTTTGTTGCTCAGCTTTTCTAAGGCCCACTTCACTTCACATTCTAGGATGTCTGGCTTGAGGTCAGTGACCACCTCATTGTGGTTGTCAGGAACATTAAGCTTGTTCTTGTATAGTTCTTCTGTGTAATTTTCCCACCTCTTCTTAATCTCTTCTGCCTCTGTTAGGTCCTTGCCATTTTGGTCCTCTATCATGCCCATTTTTGCATGAAACGTTCCATTCATCTCTCCAATTTTCTTGAAGAGATCTCTGGTTCTCCCTATTCTATTGTTTTCTTCTATTTCTTTGCACTGTTCATTCTTATCTTTTCTAGCTATTCTCTGGAATTCTGCATTCAATTGGGCATATCTTTCTTTTTCTCCCTTGCCTTTTGCTTCCCTCCTTTGCTCAGCTATTTGCAAAGCTTCCTCAGACAGCCATTTTGCTTTCTTGCATTTCTTTTTCTTTGGGATGGTTTTAGTTGCTACCTCTTATACAGTTTTGTGAACCTCTGTCCATAGTTCTTCAGGCACTCTGTCTATTAGATCTGATTCCTTCAATCTATTTGTCACCTCTACTGTATATTCAATGGGGATATGATTTAATTCATACCTGAGTGCCCTAATGCTTTCCCCTACTTTCTTCAGTTTAAACCGAAACTTTGCAACGAGAAGCTCATGGTCTGAGCCACAGTCAGCTCCTGGTCTTGTTTTTACTGACTGTATAGAGCTTCTCCATCTTTGGCTGCAGAGCACATAGTCAATCTGATTTCTGTGTTGACCGTCTGGTGATGTCCATGTATAGAGCCATCTCTTGGGTTTTTGGAAAAGAATGTTTGCTATGACCAAACACTTTATCTCTTGACAAAATTCTATCAGCCTGTGCCCTGCTTCATTTTGTACTCCAAGGCCAAACTTGCCTGTTATTCCGGTTATCTTTTAGCTTCCTACTTTAGCATTCCAATCCCCCATGATGATAAGGACATCATTTTTGGGTGTTAGTTCTATAAGGTACTGTAGGGCTTCACAGAACTGGTCAATTTCATCCTCTTCAGCACCGGTGGTTGGGGCATAGACTTGCACTACTGTGGTATTGAATGGTTTGCCTTGGATTCAAACTGAGATCATTCTGTCATTTTCGGGATTGTATCCCAGTATTGCTTTTCCTACTCTTTTATTGACTATGAAGGCTACTGCATTTCTTCTGAGGGATTCTTGCCCTCAGTAGTATACCTGATGGTCATCTGAATTAAATTCACTCATTCCTGTCCATTTTAGTTCGTTGATTCCTAAGATGTCGATGTTCAGTCTTGTTATCTCTTGTTTGACCATGTCCAGCTTTCCTTGATTCATGGATCTTACATTCCTATGGAGAAAAAATCTTTACAGCATCGGACTTTCCTTTCACCACCTGACACATCCACAGCTGAGCGTCCTTTCAGCTTTGGCCCAGTTTCTTCATTCTTTCTGTTGCTACTAGTACTAGCCCTCTGCTCTTCCTCAGTAGCATATTGGACATCTTCCAACCTGAGGGGCTCATCTTCCAGCATCATATTGTTTTGCCTTTTGATACTGTCCATAGGGTTTTCATGGCAAAGATACTGGAGTGGGTTGCCATTTCTTTCTCCAGTGGATCATGTTTTGTCAGAACTTTGTGTTATGACTTGTCCATCTTGGGTGGCCCTGCATGGCATAGCTCATAGCTTCATTGAATTATGCAAGCCCCTTCACCATGACAAGGCAGTAATCCATGAAGGGGGTGGCTGCATGTATGTGTGTGCAAATGAGGCCGTGAGCATGTGCCCTCTGTAAATGGGGCTGCTAGCGTCAACATACAGTGCGTGGCTTGCCTAGCGCTGGTAAGAAACTCACAGCTCACCTAGAGCCAGCAAGATGCTCATGGCTTGCCTAGTGCCAGCAAGAGGTTTGCAGCTTGTGTCTCACCTAGCGCTGGTAAGAGGCTCATTGCTAGCTTAGAGCCAACAAGAGGCTCATGGCTCACCTACTGCTGGTGAGAGGCTTGCAGCTCGCGTCTCACCCAACACTGGCGAGAGGCTCATGGCTCGCTTAGTGCTGGCGAAAAGTTTGTGGTTCGCAGCACATAGCTCGTGGCTCTGCTAGCACTGGAGAGAGGTAGCACCAGTGAGAGGCTTGTAGCTTGGGTAGCACTTGAGCACAGCTTGTGGCTTGCCTAGCACCGGCTCGCAGCTTGAGTAGAGCTGGCAAGGCGCTCATGGCTTGCAGCTCAGCTAGCATGTGGCGCAAGGGCAGGAGATGAGTGTGTGCAAATACACATGTGCACTGGCCAGCCACTCACATGTCCTGGTAGAGGGGCACAGCCCATAGATTGGGGACCTCTGATCCAACAAAAAAAATCCTCCCAGTTTCTTTAAATATACTTTTCAATATTGTAGAAGAAAAGCCTTCTCCCCCACAGACATTGCTGTGTAATTTTTAATTCTCCCCCTCTCCTCATAATTTAACAATGCTGAAAAATATCTTCTTTGGTTTCAGCATTTGTATAAATATTCAATTATTTTCATGGCCCACACTTAAACTTTGTGTCAAAGAAAAAGAAAAAAAAATAACTTGCTTCCTGGAAATGTGATGGATTTCTTGTTTGTTTTCATTTGCTGGTTTTATTTTGTTATTATTTTATTTTATTTTATTATTATTTTATTTTATTTTATTTTATTATTATTTTATTATTTTATTTTATTTTATTTTATTATTTTATTTTATTTTATTTATTTTATTTTATTATTTTTATTTTATTTTTATTTATTTATGTCTTATGCTTCATACAGTGTCTTGTGGCTGAGGGAACTGACATACAGTGTAAATTAAAAAAAACATAATCTTCTCATTCGGCACAATTTCTGTATTCTGATACAGTCACTTATAATATGATTTAAGGAAAAGAAGAAGAAGCAGTTTAGTGGATGAAGCAATTTTTTTGTAAATGTATCTGTTCCTTAACTCCCCAATACTACAGTAAATTTTGAATGGAATATGTTAAATTCAAAAACACAAATGTCATTCCAGGCCAAGCCAATAGCAACAACAGTACTTAATGTCAAAGGGTCCAGGTAATTCAAGGCTGGCTGAAGCACTGCTCTTTAGACATGAAATAAAAATATAGTAAAAATAGATTCAAGATCCGAAAGTATAGCTTTAGGAGAAATCCATAGCAAAACCTTACAATTGTTGGTCCCTTGATTGGTTTAAATAAAGGGTAATTTGGTGCACACCTAGTGAATCAAACATAATGATAAATTGAACTTAATTATTTCCACTACCAGCGTGAAGCAATGATTCCCCTGACAATACACTTTTAGGAGCTACATGCAATGAATTACAGCATAGTTAACAATATAGTAAAACATAGTTGGGACAGAATCACATTTTTATGTCTTTTAGTCGTGTCTTTTTTCGTGTTGTTCTTTTTTGCAAACTCCCTTTCCCTTCCTCTTTATATTCCTCTCTATGCTTTAATGCAGCAGCTCCCAACCTTTTTTATACCCCGCACTCCTAGAATATTTCTGATATATTCTCGCATCCCTTACAAAAGTTCAAAATAACAGCAACAAATTATGCACATACATCAGCTAATCTCAATGTATACATAGTTGTACTTTGACAATAAAGATTCATTCATTCATTATAATTTTGAAAACCCAAGTTTTCGGACCACCTGGAATATTGTCTTGCACCCCTGGTTTGGAACCCCTGCTTTAATGAAAGGAATAAACATTCCTATTTTAGAGATGCACACTTATTTTAATGAAGCCTCTCCTCTCATACCTAGGAACTTTAAGAATTGAAATCAATATTTATAACTGATGCATCACATGAATTGCTTACTAATATAAATGTAAGACTTATGAATAACAGGCAAGTTTGGCCTTGGAGTACAAAATGAAGCAGGGCACAGGCTGATAGAATTTTGTCAAGAGAATACGATGGTCATAGCAAACACTCTTTTCCAACAACCCAAGAGACGGCTCTACACATGGACATCACCAGACGGTCATCACAGAAATCAGATTGACTATATGCTCTGCAGCCAAAGATGGAGAAGCTCTATACAGTCAGTAAAAACAAGACCAGGAGCTGACTGTGGCTCAGACCATGAGCTTCTCCTTGCAAAGTTTAAGCTTAAACTGAAGAAAGTAGGAAAAAGCACTAGGCCAGTCAGGTATGAATTAAATCATATCCCTGTTGAATATACAGTAGAGGTGACAAATAGATTTAAGGAATTAGATCTGATAGACAGAGTGCCTGAAGAACTATGGACAGAGGTTCGCGACATTGTACAACAGGTAGCAACCAAAACCATCCCAAAGAAAAAGAAATGCAAGAAAGCAAAATGGCTGTCTGAGGAAGCTTTGCAAATAGCTAAGGAAAGGAGGGAAGCGAAAGGCAAGGGAGAAAAACATAGATATGCCCAATTAAATGCAGAATTCCAGAGAATAGCTAGAAGAGATAAGAATGCCTTCTTAAATGAACAGTGCAAAGAAATAGAAGAAAACAATAGAATAGGGAGGACCAGAGATCTTTTCAAGAAAATTGGAGAGATGAAGGGAACGTTTAATGCAAAAATGGGCATGATAAAGGACCAAAATGGCAGGGACCTAACAGAGGCAGAAGAGATTAAGAAGAGGTGGCAAAATTACACAGAAGAACTATACAAGAATGAGCTTAACGTCCCTGATAATCACAATGAGGTGGTCACTGACCTCGAGCCAGACATCCTAGAATGTGAAGTAAAGTGGGCCTTAGAAAAGCTGAGCAACAACAAAGGTAGTGGAGGTGACAGTATTCCAGCTGAGCTATTCAAAATCTTAAAAGACAGTGCAGTAAAAGTGCTACACTCAATTTGCCATCAAATTTGGAAAACTCAACAGTGGCCACAGGATTGGAAAAGATCAGTTTACATTCCAATTCCAAAGAAAGGCAGTGCCAAAGAATGTTCAAACTATCGCACCATTGCACTCATTTCTCATGCTAGTAAAGTCATGCTTAAAATCCTACAAGCTAGACTTCAGCAGTATGTGGATCGAGAACTACCAGAAGTACAGGCAGGATTTCGAAGAGGCAGAGGAACTAGAGATCAAATTGCCAACATACGTTGGATCATGGAGAAAGCTAGGGAGTTCCAGAAAAACATCTACTTCTGCTTCATTGACTATGCTAAAGCCTTTGATTGTGTGGATCATAACAAACTCTGGCAAGTCCTTAAAGAGATGGGCATACCAGACCATCTTATTTGTTTCTTGAGAAATCTATATGTGGGTCAAGAAGCAACAGTGAGAACTGGACATGGAACCACTGATTGGTTCAAAATTGGGAAAGGAGTCCGGCAAGGCTGTATACTGTCGCCCTGCCTATTTAACTTATATGCAGAGCACATCATGAGAAAGGCAGGGCTAGATGAATCAAAAGTTGGAATTAAGATTGCCGGAAGAAATATCAACAACCACTGGAGAAAAGCCTAATGCTGGGAAAGATTGAGGGCAATAGAAGAAGGGGACGACAGAGAATGAGGTGGCTGGATGGAGTCACTGAAGCAGTAGGCGTGAGCTTAAATGGACTCCAGAAGATGGTAGAGGACAGGAAGGCCTGGAGGAATGTTGTCCATAGGGTCGCGGTGGGTCGGACACGACTTCGCAGCTAACAACAACAACAACAAGACTTATGAAATGTAACAGGTTACAAATCTGGATCATTTTATATCAATTGGATATTATAAACTACTATCTATAACAGTTATGCAGAAAATTTTAGACAATGCATAACCTTTTCTTTTCTAGCCAAGTTTATACTCTTGTGAAATTGAGAAATAAGCCATTGGGTAAAATTGAGGGGGTCACCAAAAACCAGATCACTGGGTTTTGGATCCTTCGACATATTGAAAGACCAAGAAAGGCATAGAGGACTACAGTGAATGGTGTTGAGATAAATTTGATATAGAGTTCCTTTTCTTCTCTTCTCTTCTTTCTTGCTTCCGTTCTCCCCATATTTTTCTTGTTTCCAATGTTGTTTAGCCCAAAGAGAAAAAGCAAGATGGGAAGAAGGATGAAGGTCATTTCAGGCTTACACGAAGACCTTCAAGTTTACCTGAGAATGTTAAACCAAACATAATTCAAAAGTGTAAATGGCAAGCTGTTTAAGGTACCCCTGAGGAAGCTTTAGACCTCCTATTGCTTAACTATCCTACGTATTGCCAGATGCTCTGATGAGATATTACATTACCTATTATTTTTCATGAACTGTGATAACTAGAGGCAGCTGGATGGTAATGTTTTAATCTTTTTGTATATTCCTTTACTTTCTGTTAAGGGCATGAAGTGGTAGCAGAGTAAAGCTGATAAAAATAACAGTGGTAAGGCTAACCTGAGTTAAACTTCTCTTATTGGCTTGTGCAGAAATATGTAAAAGAAAGAATTAGCTCGAAAAGAATGCATTCCTTTTATCTTTCCAACTGAGCATCACAGAAAACTTAGATGAAACACTTAGGTATACTGTCCCGTGGGCATGCTTGCAAAAATCTCATTACTTTTACACAAGTTATACAAATGCTTTGGGGCAGAGAAAAGCTCTCCTAATTTAACAGTCAGCTTAACATTTTTATTAAATTACAGTTTCTTTTATGAGAACGGATATAGGATTTGATAGCCAGAATGCTGCACTTCTATAGAAGAATTATGGTTGTGAACATCCAGAGAATGACATTAGAGAACACAGTATGGTAATATTACTATAGCTAAAGGGATGTAGCCATGAAAACTGCCTAGAAAAGATACTTATATAGGGTAGTTTGAGCACTGTAGGAAAAAGGCTTGTAAAACATCACAACAGAGCCAGTATGGTGAGTGATGTTTAACGGTTAAGATGCTGCACTGGGAACTGGAAAATGTAGACTCAAGTCCACCTTCAGTTACAGGATTTTGGATCTCTTTCTCTTTCTCTTTCTCTTTCTCTTTCTCTCTCTTTCTCTTTCCTCCCAGGTTCTACACAA
Source organism: Vipera berus (assembly GCF_964194415.1). NCBI lineage: Eukaryota > Metazoa > Chordata > Lepidosauria > Squamata > Viperidae > Vipera > Vipera berus. Next base: position 81,644,087 of record NC_138202.1, on the reverse strand, counting down.
TGTTGTTGCTGTGTTGAAAGTAACAGTATGTACCAAATTCAGCTCCTGGGGACAAGCAGACTATAAACATATCACCATTTATAAATAAATTAAAATGAGATATACCGTACAGTTCTCATAAGGTTCATTTCAGATAGCAACTTTATACCAAATGCAGAAACAAAGAAACTGAAAGATGTGAAATATGAGAAAGGCACAATGTATTATAGTTTACAAATACAGCTTATTTATTTTATTTAAAACACTTATATGACCTTATACAGACCTAGAAACATTCTCCAAGATATTCAAATAAGTTTTTATGAGGAAGCCAGATACTATTGCTACCCTTGTTGAATGCAAAACAGATACTGGAGGTGCAAACTTATAAAGGGAAATATTATTGTATTCCAAAATATCCAGAGAAACAAGAACAAAAGAAATACAATACTTACATACATATATATGATCACTGACCCTTCTCACAGTGAGAGTAATTGCCTATCATTTTAGTAAAGGTTCCCCCACACATGTGTGCTAGTCGTTTCCAACTCTAGGGGACGGTGCTCATCTCCGTTTCAAAGCCGAAGAGCCAGCGTTTGTCCGAGGACATCTCTGTGGTCATGTGGCTGGCATGACTAGATGCCAAAGGCGCACAGAACGCTGTTACCTTCCCACCGTAGTGGTCCCTATTTTTCTACTTGCATTTTTACGTGCTTTCGAACTGCTAGGTTGGCAGAAGCTGGGACGAGACAGGCACTCACTCTGTTACGCGGCACTCGGGATTTGACCCGCCAAACTGCCGACATTTTGATCAACAAGCTCAGCGTCCTAACCCACTGAGCCACTGTGTCCCCTATCATTTTAGTACCTAGTCCTAATGAATTTTGTAACTTAAGGATTACCTGTACTCTGGACACCAGGAAACTATCCAACTTGACAACTTGACTGAAGCATCTTAAATCTCATTTCTCCATTAGGATTAGGTATCATTTTAGTACCTAGTCCTAATGGAGAAATGAGATTTAATATGTATTGTATAAAATGACCTTCATTTTCAATATTTGCAGAAAAAAGGCATGATATTCTGCACCTGAAGATTATTTTTTTAGAATTTTTATGTATGAAATCCAAGATCTGAAGAACATGTAGAAAATAACAGATTTACAAGTTACGTGTCCACCCCCTGACTATCTCAGCAATTTTATTTCTCATTATGTTAATAACTGTGCATTCACAGTCTCCATACAGCAGATCATAACAACATATCCTTCCCATCTGTTGCCATGCTGTTTAGGAAATAAATAAGACAGATACACAGATGTGAGCAAGTTACTGTCAGGTTGGGGCAACAGGTATCATAAAAAAATAAGCTTCACTGGTTTCAGAAATCAAACCCCCAACTAAGTCAGTACTGCTTTATCTAAAAGTAATAAAAGACTTTTGGTAGATCTGAGAGAGTTGAATAGAATAGAGCTGGAAGGGACCTTGGAGGTCTTCTAGTCCAGCCCCATGCTCAAGCAGGAGAACCTATACCCAGTGCTTTTTTTGTAAAAGAAAAAGGTGCCAGAACTCACACACGTCATACAACCTGCCTTGCCTACCCTACAAGGTTCCATCCAAAAAAGGTGCTGGAACTCAGTTCTGAGCGTTCTATGAGGAAAAAAGCCCTGCCTATACCATCTCAGACAGGTGAATGTCTAGTGTCTCCTTAATCTCCAATCTCTATTTGGCAAGCAGGAAACTGGGAATCTCTTTTTTAATCTCAACTACATATGCATAAAAAAGCCAATAAGAATGCAAATAAATAATGATTCTGATTTGTCTAAATGTCATGAACCTCCTTATGGTATGACATTAATATTGTAGCAGAGGTGGCAGAACAAGGAGGTGGAGTTAAGAGAGGAATAAATCTAGAACCTCTACATAGCCACAAGCAGACTAAGTCCAACTGCCCTTGAATTCTGTTGACCCTTATCTAACTCCAAGCATGCACTGTTAGTTGAGAAAATTCCTGTTCATAGGCATTTTAGCAATATTGGACCTTGACCTGATCTTTCACGCCTGACAAATGTGTTGATCTTTCCAAACCAAGAGAAAGTAATGCCAAAGGTACAAATACCTCACTCAAAACAGGAGAAATATAAGATCCCAGTATTATTCATAGACTTATGGTATGGTATAAATTGAGCTGTGTGAACATTGCAACTATTATTTGCACTATGTACAAGGGAGGTATAAGGGGAAAAAACCTTTAAAGATGATTTTAGCATAGAGTCCATTCTCAGATTATTCTTGCAGATGAGCACCCATTTTTTAAAAAAATAGATACTTTTAAATGATTTATTAATCAATTTTATGTGGCTGCTCATCTCACAAGTAATGACTCTGGGTGGCATACAAATATCTTCTCAAACAAATACTCATGGCCTCCAGGTACCAGAATAAGATATTTACAGTATTGCTTGATTTGCCAGAATCAAAGATATATAATATAAAGCATACTGATGATACCTCACCCCATGGTAACAAAACTCATGTAGATGTTAAAAGGTGAGGTGCTATCACCAAACCCTCCTCAAAAATATTATAAAATGCCATCAGGAAGAATATGTTAAGTGGGAACTACTTTTGTTTACTCCTGTGAGTAAAATAAGGTTGACTCAGCCTTCCATCCTTCCGAGGTAGGTAAAATGAGGACCCAGATTGTTGGGGGCAATTAAGCTGACTTTGTAATAATGCCGCTTGGGGTGGGGGCGAAAGCCCTAACAAGCAGGCATATACATAGAATGAAGGCTACTGCTAAGCTTGTAAGCCGCCTTGAGTCTTCGGAGAAGGGCGGGATATAAATGGAATTAAATAAATAAATAAATAAAAACAATAGTAGTACAATTAATAATTCAACATATTCCCTGTACTACTTAGTAAATGGCAATATTTCTTCTAATTTTAAAGCTTATCCTGTTTTGGTGTGTGGACTTTGGACTAGCAAAAGTAACCTCCCTTTTTTCCATTGTAAGATCCTGAAAGCTATTCAAAATTATTGAAAAAAGGGAGACAATAATAATAATTTAAAAATGAGGACCCATTAACTGGTTAGAAAAGAAAATGGAATGTTATGATTGGCTATTGGATATTAAAATGGAACACATACGCCATAAAATCCTGACGCAATTCAATGTATGAAGTTATGGAATTGTTAAATACTAATAGGAAGATAGCAGCTACTTTAAACAACTAACAATGTTATCATGAAAAAAAAAATACCAATAAATTTTCCATTTAAAAATATCCTACAAATCCTAGTTTGTCATATCCATTCATTTCACATAGTCATGCTAATAAAAAAAAACCTGAAAGAATGGAGAGTAAGTCTAGATTTTGTCATATAATAAATACAACAGACTTTTTAAAATTGATGGAATTTAAATGAATTACGACTAACATAAATCTCGCTCATTTCAACAGCTCTATTTGAAATATGACTTAGACCAGATTCAAGGTAATAAGAACACTGGAAATGGTGAAAAGTGATTCACACATGGTTTTAAAGAAGCTATTTATTGTTTGAGCTTGCATACTTCCAATAAATGTTGCTACTTTCAATAAATGGAATACATTAAGATCATCTGAAATAGTTTGGGAATGGGAATGGCCTTGAAGGACAGGAAAAAGGGCCACTACTAAGGCAATGGTCAGATAAAAAGGGCTTAAACTTGGGCCAAGAAACTAACATGACCAGCCTTTCGCTATTGTCATCAGGCGAGCTGAGGCTTAAGCACAGAGTTGCAAAATTATTTTACTATAGCTGTAATAAGTAGTAATTAGAACAATTAATCAGTGGAGAACAACTTGCCTTCAGAAGTTGTGAGTGCTCCATCACTGGATATTTTTAAGAAGAGATTGGGCAGCCCTTTGTCTGAAATGGTGTAGGGTCTCTTGCTTGATCATGGGGTTGAACTAGAAGACTTTCAAGGTCCCTTCCAACTCTGCTATTCTGTTATATTCTGTAATACTGAGCTGGCACTGCCTTCTTAGTTTGGTCTACCTTGTAAGGATGACAACAAGTGCTGTGGATTTTTCTCACAGCAAGCTGGAGTAGTATATCTCCTGTGACAAACTTTAAATCCAGGGAAAAACTTCTTCTCTGACCAAAGGCCTTATAATTGCAATTTTTATTTGTTGCTTTTATATGTCACTTTTTATTTATTTTATTTGTTGCTTTTATATAACAAAGATGATTAGGGGACTGGAGGCTAAAATATATAAAGAACGGTTGCTGGAACTAGGTATGTCTAGTTTAACAAAGAGAAGGGTGGGGGGGACGACATGATAGCAGTGTTCCAATATCTCAGGGGCTGCCACAAAGAAGAGGGAGTCAAACTATTCTCCAAAGTGCCTGAAGGCAGTACAAGAAGCAATGGATGGAAACTAATCAAGGAAAGAAGCAACCTAGAACTAAGGAGAATTTTCCTGACAGTTAGAAAAATTAATCAGTGGAACAACCTGCCTCCAGAAGGTATGAATGCTCCAACATTGGAAGTTTTTAAGAAGAAACTGAACAGCCATTTGTCTGAAATGGTATAGGGTTTCTTGCCTGACTAGGTTGGACTAGAAGACCCTTCCAACTTCTATTATTATTATTATTATTATTATTATTATTATTATTATTATTATTATTATTATTATTATTATACAATAACTACATAACTAACAAACTAACTAAACCAATCAATCAATAAAGTCAACATATATCCCTCTCAGTCACTTTCTCAATCCCTGGATACACCATGTTGAACAATAAATTAGGAAGAAATATTTTCATATCAGCTTAATTTTTGCCCGGGCACTTAATTGGACTGGATGATCTCCAAGGTTACTTCCAATACTGTTTTTTTTTCAAAAAAATATTATCAAAAGTTCAAAATAAAATCTGAAGTCCTCTTGATCAACCTTGATACCCAAATTTTGCTTTCTAACCAAAATACTTTCTCAGAGACTATGTCATAACCTTTCTCCACATCCATTGCATAATTCAGGTAATATATATTAAACTCTTAGAACTCTGAAGTACTCTTCAAATAGAGAAATGATGTATTAAAACTAGATTTACCATTAGACAAATAGCTGCCTTTGATACAATGGAAGGGGCACGACTGGGATTCAGAATACACACACACACAAAAAGAATCTGCTGTGGCTGCAAAGATATCCCTTCCATTTTATATGCAACAGTGGTGGAGTGATGCCTGCTGAAGGAGAACACAAAAGATGCACCAATCAGGCAGAAGAGGAGGTGAGAAGGAATAACATGGTAGCAGGAACTGCAAGGAAAGAAAAAGGGGCAAGCCTCTTACATATACTGTATCTGTAGCATTTTCAAGAGTCTGGCTTTAATAACATCAACTTCTTAAGGAGGTTCCTGTTTTCTGTTGTTTCCATGAACTTGATGAAAGCAAATCAATTGCTTAGAGGAGCATTTCTCAACCTTGCCAATTTCATGCTGGCTAAGAAATTCTGGGAATTGAAATCCATAGATCCTAATGATACCAACATTGATAAACACTGGCTTAGAGACAGAGGAATTACTAATAGGAGCCAGCTAGCCCCTTATCATTTTGGTAGACTCTGCTATTAGCCTCTTCATTTGTTTCCTTCAACTAAGTTTTAAGAGCTGCAGTTGTGAAATTGGCAAGCAAGGGTTACAACTGGCATAATTGTATGAATCAGGGCAAGTTCAATGTGAATTATTGGTTCACCTTGGAAAATGGATCCAATTACCCATTTGAATCAATGTGAAAGACTGATCCATTTTAATCTGGTTGTTCAAATTTAATCCCTGAATCAATTTGGATTTTTGGAATTGATTTAGAGGCATTTACTGTGATGACTTGAATCAACTTTTTTTCTTGATTTGAAAATTTATCTGACTCAGTGATCTGATGGAATTGTCTTTCAAGTAAATCTCTGAACTGAAATTTTGCCCAACACCAATAGATTAATGATCTTGAATATGAGAGTTGTTTGGATTTAGTGTGTAATTAGATCTTGAATCTATTAGAATATTATATCCTATATTAATTAGAAACACATCTCTACTCCATTCTTCAAACACACAATATTTAAACTGGAAGAATCACTATTATTGGATGCTCATGATGCATTACCATTTCACACTGCCTATTATGTTGTTACAATTAGAAAGTCATACCCTTATGGCAATATTGTGAAGTATTTTGATATATCAGTAATTTTTTTTAAAAATGTACATATTGATGCTTTAAACAAATGCTTTCTGCACTATAAAAGATAATTATTGTGAAAATTTCAGGATTACTCAGGGGACAGAACCCTTATAGTTTACTTCTTGTAACTAATACATGGTATTTTATTCTGAAGGACTTCCTAAATATCTTTATACAGAATTATCTACAAGGAGAAAAAAATGAAACAATTGTCTGTTTCTGAAAATGTTCTAGGACCTCAGAGAGCATGCGAATCTTTAAAGCAATAGTTCGTTATGTAATTTCAGTGATGGGCTTATGAACCGAACACATATTTCTCAATATTGACTGATATTGTTCTTTAGATATTATTTCTATGCATTTGCACCAAAGGATCAGTATGATAAAATCAGTCAATATCGGTATTCTGTCATGGTTCTGAGTCCCAGTGCTTTTTTTGTAAAAGAAAAAGGTGCCGGAACTCACACATGTCATACAACCTGCCTTGCCTACCCTACAAGGTTCCATCCAAAAAAGGTGCCGGAACTCTGTTCTGAGCATTCTATGAGAAAAAAAGCCCTGGTTCCGACTAATGAAACACTTCAAAGACATATTCATTTTATTATTTGCAATAGCTACGGTAGGCTAGTGCTTACAGTCTTTTATTTTAAGTTAATCTTATCCTGAAGTCCTACTCTTTGCCTCAGTGTCAGTTATATAAAGTTGGAGATGTTTCTTTAGTTAACATGCTCAGAAGTATTGATCAATCCACCTAATCCTGACTATAGATTATAGGACTTAGTGCTAATACAAATGAATTTCTGCTTTCTGTCCTTTCTAAACCTTGGTTGTTAACTTTCAGTCAGTGACGTTCAACACATTACTTTTTAATGAGCTTTAATACAAGCTTTGAGTAATTTCTGATTTTGCAACCATACAAGTCAAATAAATAGATGAGATAAAATACTAAATTAGGGTAAAACCATGATTAATTTACCATGATATGGCACTATAGAGTTGCAATAGGATAGGTGTTATAGTTCAATATCTAAGGAAGTTAACCATCTCAGTGCTTCTGCTGTAGCTGCAATGAGATCATCCTAGGTGCCTTAAATACTTAAATATTTTATCTTGTCCATTGTTTTTTTTGTTTGTACATATAATGTGTTTTATCAATGTTGTACATAAGTGATTGCATGTCCTCTGTAGATGCCACATGCTAAATAAATAAGTAAGTCAGTTAAATATTTTTTTGCACTGGCATGAAAGACTGTTAATTACACATTTAATACCTTTCTCCAGGTACAAAAATGAAATGACTGAACTCACCATATATATTTAGGCTGATTTAAAATTTATATAGCAGCTTGGTTGCTGTACATATAACAATGTTTGCAGTGGTAAATGGTGTAACCCAAGAAACAAGAGGATCTAAAGGCCTTGGGAATGGACATTAACAACTGGGAACCTTGACCTCTGATCGCTCAGCTTGGAAGCTAAAGATGCAGCATGACCTTCTCCAATTCGAAGAGACACTTGTGCGGCAGGCTGAGGCAAAAAGGCAGTCCCAGAACCAGCGAAAGCTGGGGGCTGGACAGGGGACATATTGTATCTGCCCTCAGTGTGGAAGGGACTGCCACTCTCAAATTGGCTTTTTTAGCCACACCAGATGCTGCTTTAGGACCTCTTTCCAGAGCACGATACCATAGACTCTCAAGACTGAAGGATGCCAATGAATGGAGTGGTAAATGGTGTAACCCAAGAAACAACATGTCACATTTAGAAATAAGGCAAAGTTTCCTTCAAAAAGAGAATGGTTTTTGGTCATAAGTGCCCAAGCAGTTTTCTTGTCAATAAGAAATATTTGCATTGACTTCTACTGAGTTGTTTTTTCAGCTATCCCAAAGCATAGACTAGTAATTCTTACAGATCTCCCATTCCTTGTTTAGTTTTTCCAGATCAGTCAGGGTCAGATAAGTGTGGCCACATAACTGGGCACTTATACAGGTAGACATCATGGAATTTAGAAAAGAAACATAACTTACAGTAATTCTCTGAAACATCTCCACAATTGCACCCTTCCTCTTTAGGAACATGCATTCCAAGCAAACTTTGAACATTGGTAGAAATAGAGCAAAACTACAAGTTTAAATAAGCTGCATGATTCCATTTGTTTTCTCAACTATTTAAGTTGAATCATTTTTCCAGCAACAACTGCATGAAGGATATGGATATATTTTGGCTGTTCCTTCAAATATTTCCCTGTGAAACCTTTTCTCTTTGAGATGGCTCTGTTTTTTTCTAGAATATATTTGAAATGAACAGTGTGGAATTATGCTTGAAATATGTGTATTTTTCTTGTCTCTGCTGGCCAATTCATTTTATCTTCAAATTTAAAACAGCATCATGATAAATATTATTAGCATTATTAGTATGTAAAGGTGACCTTGGGACTGATGGATCATTAAGAGCTCAGTATATACAGCAAAAGGCAAAATATATTTAGCTATTAATTCTATCACCTGAAAACTCACAATTTTAGTATTTTCATATTAAATATATGTTCCCAGCTAGAGAAACTGTTCAGTGATGTCTATATTCTCCCTTATATTTGCTTAAATACTTCTGGCTTGTCAATTATCAGTATTATTATGGGGAACACATAGCAAACCAACAAATTAAAGCACTGTGCTGCGGTTAACAAAATCCCAAAGCTCAAATGAATAGGCATGTCTTAACAATGTTACAATAAATCCAATGGCAATAAAGCCAATCTTTGGAGGAATACAATGAATTCCAGAACAAGGCTCCCAAGCTAAGAAGGCCTTTTTAATCTCCACGTAATGTATGGCTTTCAGGAGGGGGACACAAAAAACCCCTCACCAGCTGCAGATGTAAATACAAAAAGTGTAATGGAGTGCAGAAATGGCCTTTAAGAAGGAATGTAGCAATCATTAAATAAAAGTCAATTTAGTGCTGGGAAGGAACAGGGAATTTTTTAAAAAAACAACACCTCAAGATAACTCTCTTTTGATTCTGCTTTGTATAAGAAGGAGTAGAGAGAAATCCTGGCTGACTGGTTTCCAACATTCCAACATTATATGTTATATTACTAAAGTAGAGTTCCAGTACTCCTTCTGTTTCTTTTTCCCTGATTTGGCCTACCATGGAGCTGACAGAAAATTGCTGCTTCAGAAAACAAGTTTCCAAGGTATTAGGGGCTTTAAATATCAATGCTGTCACTTGGAGTTCAGACCATAAATCAAAAAGATGACAGGTCCAATCCAGCTATTAATTTAGAATGGTTGTGCTGTGGTGAGGGTTCTGCATTATATCCATGCAACAGGCTTTCTCAGTTCTGGCCCTGATTTTATGCAACCTAGTCCTCCTGTAGCTGCAGATGACCCCCCTACTTTAGAGATATTTGAAAACCCAGTCATAACAAGACTGTTCCAATAGGTGTTTAGCACTTGGATGGCCTTCGATGCATTAGTTGTCAGGATTTTTATGAGAGAGCGATGGAGAGGAAGAGAGGGATGTCTATTGGTTAAGGCATCAGACTAGAAACAGGGAGACCGTGCACAAAGCCAGCTGGAAGAGGATAGATAGATAGATAGATAGATAGATAGATAGATAGATAGATAGATAGATAGATAGATAGATAGATAGACAGACAGACAGACAGACAGACAGACAGACAGACAGACAGACAGTGTGGTAACAAAGATAATATAAGCATATGCCCAAGTAATACTGCTTTCATTTCCATTTAGAGAAGATACCTTACTCAGTTTTTGGATCTAGTTGGGGTTTCTTCATTATCTTAGTTATAAATCTGAAGACAACAAAATTTGGAGACAATCAACTTATTGGGGTTGAATACTGGAGAAGCCCAGGTTGAACTTTAACTCTTTGACAAAAGTCACATACTATATAGGAGTTTTGCAGAACTGACATTCAAACACAGACATATTCTGTATGGTAACACTAAGTTCAATCCATGGTGAGTGTCTTTTGCTTATATAATCAAATTATATTGAAGTAAGATTTTCCCGTATTGCCAGATGAAATAAATATACCTTCTATTTTTTATTTGCTTCCATTAGCTTAAGAAATAATTGAGTCTATTAAAACACTTACGTTACAGTTCTCTTGGAAGCATCATGCAATTTATTTTAAATAACATTTGTATTGATACAAAAGTGTTACAATAGCTCTTCTTATCTGCAGCAGAATCACACATCTTCAGTTCTTAGAAATCTGTCAATTGTCTTTTATATTCTAAGCTCCATTAGAAAGTAAGTGACAGAAATGTTTCATTAAGTAACACTGCAAATGGTTCCTTATCCCAATACATACATATCTACCACAATTTAAAAATAAAGTGTAATGTCCACCTATAGTTTTTCAAGTGTTTTCATCTGCTATAACTTAAGAAAAATCAATGAAAATACATACATACATGCAATAATGGAATGGCAAATGACAACTAACATTAACACATATACAGTGTATGTACAGTAACAAGCATCTCTATCAAAATGGTTTCATCTCACCCTGTTTGGGAGAATAATCAGGTCTTTAAGGCTTTCCAGACCATTGTTAGGACAGGAGGTGTCAAATTCCAGGGAGGATAAACTGGCTACATTAAGTCTAGGCATTTCAGCTGAAGAAGTCTATGTGCATATATTTCCACAAGTGTGGCAACAAAATTTGATACCAATTTTAGGAAAGTACATGAATTTCTTCCTAAGAGTGCTAGAATTCTGTACAAATATTCCACACTGAGGCCCCCCTGGATCTTCAAGGAATTCTGTAGTTTCCTCCCCACAATCCACAACACTTCTACATTCCTAAACAGAGGGTGTTTGTATATGTCACTTTTATTCCAGAGAAAATGTGTTTCTGCCTCATTAATTAGAAAGAAGAAAGCAAAGCAGCAAAGCAAGGTTTTTTCCTTTTCTGTTGCTAAGCAGATTTGCTAGGACATGTAATAGGCTAACCAACCTGTTAGAATTTTCTTGATTCAAAAAGAAAATATTTTTTTTATTATGTAGATTAAGATTAAGGAACTAAATGAAAGTCAAAGACAATGGGAGAATAAGAAAAAAAATAAACAAAATACTCTAAACTGCTGCAGGCTTTAATTCAGCAACCACACTTTCATTCAAGAAATACAAGTCTATTTGTATGAATGCAGACCGAACAAAATTTACTAAGGTACATTTGAGATAACCTTATTTACATAAGTAGACAGACCTCTAACATAAATCAAGAAAAGAATCCAAATCTGCAAATAATGCTTCTATTCTCTTGATATCTATTTTCTTCTGATTCTCTAATCTTTTTTTTTCAGCCTTAGACAGATTTCTTCTCTAGTGAAAGTGGTTATCTCATTCTTCTCTAACTAAAGTTACAAGCAAGGAAGAATCAGAACATAGACAAACATGGAACTGCCCCCCTCCCTTTTTGACAGGGGAGAAAGGGGTTCCTGTTCCTGACTGTTCAGAGTTTGAGTTTCCTGAGCTTTGATAATCTCTGCCTGTTTGCTAGATTGTCAGGTCCAACTAAAATTTCATTTAACTCTTGTCTGAATATTTTGGGATGGGATTTCACACCTGTGGGTTCAATTTATTTGCCCACATATTTTTTTTCCTGAGCTTATCCATGGGATGTGGACATTAGTAATGATGTAGCTCCATAATTCATGACACCTTCCTGGATTTAGCAAGCAGGGTAACACATGCATCAGCTATAGTTCCTGGACTAAATACCGGGATGTCCCCATATGAAGCACAAAATAGTACTTTGAATATGAGGTTGTCATGTATAAAGAACAGAGACTAGATCGTCTCTATTGAGAATGGGGCATAATTAGTTAAGTCAGACAAGGTCAGTAATAGATACACATTGCAATAGAAATAGACCCATTACTACAGTTAGGTATTATGTAATCATGGATTGAGATGCCGCACCTCAGTCTCAAATGCATGATCACTACCCCCACTGGTCTCATAAATGTGATAAGGAAAATAGAACAAAAAACCCCATATTTTACTGCACCCTATTCTGCAATTAGCAAGATTGTTCATTTACTACAATCTACTGGGTCTACAAATAGCACTGTAATGAACAGTTCCTTCAACTCTTACCAAACAAAAAAATGATTCAGAAAGTTACTGCAGTCAACTGCACTGAAATACACTGAGAGATTCAGCAAGATCAACAAAGATGCATTTTCCAAGTCTGGCCTGAATTCAGACCAAAATGGGCCAAAATATTTGTTGGTTGGTTGATTTTTCAGGAATCTTTGCAGGTACAATGCTGTGCCATAACACTCTGTCCTCAAGGAGAGTATTTGTGAATAACTTTAGCTGGCATAAAATTCTGAACCCAGAGGGATAACCAATGTTACTCTTAAGACTGAGAACACTACTTTACCAGGAAAAGAGGCATTCATAACTTCTTGGATCCCAGCCCTATTTAAGATAGCTTAAAAAAGCAAAGATAGACAAATGTCAAAGGGAGCACTGCTGGTCAGTTGAATAGGTACAAGGATTTGTCCACAATATCAGGTCTGAACAATAAAATTGTTCCCACGTTTTTTGGGATGTCTCACTGGATAGAGTATCAAAACCAGTGAGCAAGCAATTGCATCCTCATAATTTATAGGATAACTTATAATTTTGTTACAACAATTTGGGATAGCTCAAGTGTGGGAATTATCCAAGGAAGATGATGGCATATAATGGATAGTTGCTTAAGGACAGCTACCATATTTTGTAGTATTAATTGCTACATGATAAGCACAATTATATGTCCTACCCAAGTCCAGTTAATTTCCCAATAAGGAGACCCATCACTTAGTCTGTCTCATTGCGCAAAGCTCCTTGCTGAAAAACCAACAAAAAGCTCAGGATTGACAGAGCAGAAGTAATTGTATGTATTATTGATAATTTCTGGTTTAGAGTTCCTGGCCATCTGTTTAGTGAATGATACAGATCTTTGAGCATTCAAAAACTAATTACATTTTTTTGTGTGTGAGAGAGAGTAATAGAAAGATTCCTAACTTATTGCCAGTTTGGCCTTCCTCATCCTGATTAATAGACTTTTGAAATATTACATTACAACATTGGAAATAACATAGCTGACTGGTAGTCAAGGAAGGCAAGTTTAACAGCTGACACAGTGTAACTAGAAGCAAATCTGTTCACAGGAGTATCAGATAATCACCTTTCCATAACGGATTCTATTAATAAAGCTTTGGCTTTATGATGCAAAGCTCAGATGAACATATAAACACTGGAATGGATAATCAAGTGTAGAATGCCAGAAACATGCACTGAGAAGAACAAAGGCTAGAAATATAGAGCATATGGTATTTATTGCAATACTATGCCAATTTATCTTTTTTTATTAACATACAAGAGGACAATGTTTTAGTTGTAAATACTTAATATTTCAGGGTGAGGCTGAGTTTTGAAAACTTTGGGTAAAGAAGTTGGTTGTTTTAACACTGATACACCTATTTTGGATATTACAGTTTTACATGTGTTTCTCACCTCAAAATGGCAGAGAACTATGCTGCTGGTTTTCAATATGGAGCTGTATGTAATTTAGTTGCCCCTCCCTGAATTAAAGTTAAAGATAAGAGAATTAAAAAACAATCCCTGATAAAATCTAGGGCTCTGTCCCATATAATTCATCCATCAAATATTGCTCAAAGTGGCTTATTTATTTTGCTAATATACTACTTCAAACCCAAAATACTGAATAGTTTACAAAATATTGTATACAGCAAAGGATTGTTAGCAGAAGCACACCAGACCAAAAATTAGATTCCATGAAAGTCTAAAAACATTTCAATTTGGATTGACTTAGTAACATAACCTTGCAGGTCTGATTGTACTTCCCTTTCTCATCCTCATGTGAATTAAGGAGATGCCCGTCTGAGACATAATCCATCCCATCATCTGAACTCAAGCAACACTTCCCTCTTTGCTGCTTTGATAACATATCTTTTATTTTCTTCATCAAGGTTGTCCTTTTTATTCTTTACAAGAATTAAATAAGAGTAGAACACAAGAAACAAAAAAGCAACACAGAGAATTGCTCCAACTGCATCACACAAGAACTTCTACACCTTGGGAGATACCACACCTGTCCTTATAAGCCCTCTAAAAGATCCAGCTTTTCAGCAATCTTTGTAAATTAAATAGATAGGAGGCAGTTGCAATATCACAATATTATTATGCTTGCAATAGCATTCCAGGATGTGATTTTGATGTCTTTACAGAACTTACTTAGATATGCCAAATATTGAATTTGAGAACTTGTTCTTCCAGTGTCTTAGAGAAAAATATTCTTGTTATCTTTTCTTGAGCCCTAAAGAAAGCAATGGTTACCCAAATTTCAGGAGTATATTTAATGCCAATTGGGAATAAATGCAGAGTTTTGGAAAGTGTCATAAGAATTTTCTGCCCACATTTATAGTGAGTGTAGAGTCTCTTCAAGTGATTTGAAATGCTTCTTCTCTACTTTGGCTAAGTTGCCATAGTCAACAAATTCATCCACTAATTGTGGATTGTTTGGTCTATGAAGCCTTCCATTCCTTTTCCAGCTTCCCTGTAATTTCTCACCCTTTCAAGGCATTTTGAGGTGCCATATGAATCTTTGTGTTCTTGCTTCCTGTAATAGCAACAGTCAAAAATCTAAAAAGATTCATGGGCATATGTGAATGCAGTGTTGTGCATCATCACAGTGCTGCAGAATATGTAATACATCTACCAAATAAGTTTTATTCCTATTTGTTGTCCTTTTATATTTCAAGGACTCTTTGAAGTGTATTCCATCATTTCCAACAGGGTGAAATTATGCCAAGGTAGTTTGTGGATGCAAAACTATTAATTTAAGCCAATATAGATATCACATAGGAAAATGAAGTTGCTAAAAATATTGGTAAGATTTTTTTTAACAATTCTCTGTAAATTCCCTCCTATTTTTTTAATTCTTATACAAGCAAATTGAAGCTGATAGGGATTTAGTTGTATGTGAATATATCATCAGGCAGTAGGATGGCATATGGGCACATAAATTATCCTATATTCATTCAATAAATTAAATATTTCTGTCGGGACTATGACTTGAAAGAATTGGACTGCAATCAAGATAAATAAACAGGATGTTTGTGGGAGGGGA
Organism: Vipera berus; assembly: GCF_964194415.1. Lineage (NCBI taxonomy): Eukaryota > Metazoa > Chordata > Lepidosauria > Squamata > Viperidae > Vipera > Vipera berus. Next base: position 81,628,686 of record NC_138202.1, on the reverse strand, counting down.
GCAACGTGGCAAAATAGTTCTTGCACATCTGTTTGATAGGAATGAGACTGAAATATAGATTTAATAAAATAATTGGTAAATGTAGGAATAGCTGGCTCTACTCATAGTTGAAATCTATAAGAAATTCATCAGATGTGGGTTTTTAATTCTACAACTAAACTATAAATACTTATTTTACCAGAAAAAAATCATCCACTGCATTTCCCCAAAGCATTTGTGTTAGTCAGAAGAGTTTACAACGATTCAGTAAACAAAATAACCCTATAAAACAAATGAAGCATCCACATAAAACAGAAACAGGCTAGATAGAAAACTTATATATGAGATATTAGCAGTTACAAGTTCCAGAATTTTAGCAAGTTCTGAATATTAAAGTATAAAATTAATAATCTCCTCCTCTATTTCTCAGGTACCTGGGGTGCCATGCAAGAGAGCATATCATTTGAACTTAGATAAGAAGATACGTGAAAGACAAAAGTAAAATCCATAGAGCAAATGTGAAATTGAGCACTAAAGATAAAGTGAACATAGTCAAAGGTTTCTATTTATTTATTTATAAAATTCATATGCTGCCCATCTCCCTGTGCAAAGGGACTCTAAAGAAAACATTATACTTCATTAAACAGCTGAAAGAATGGAACAACTGTGTCCCCAAGTAAAACAAAATAAGGAAGGAGCCAATCTTTCTAATTATATTCCTATTGTAAACAAATACCTGTATGTAGTACCTAACAACCTTGCTTCTGCAGACTTTGAGGCATATAACACGTCTTCCAATTATTTTTTCTTAAGTGGAAATTCAACCAGAAGTCTCCATCTTAATGGCATTTCTTGTACGGATGGAACTAGTGCAACGAGAAGCAGTTTTTATTGCAGCTGTTATTAGTATGGTTTGCCATACAGTCAGATGTTCAAAATGGATTTGGCATTTGTATCCACCTAGTGTGTCCTTCCCAAGGACCTGGCATAGGCAGATGTTGAAGTTTGACGGTGTTAAAAGTATTGCCATGGGATGTAAGCTGTTCCAAGTAAAGCTGCCCTTTCTAATCAACTGATGGTGATCCTATCTTCAAATGTGCACTGTAAAAAAGACATCTCTCAGAAAGGAAAAGAAGCAGATATCCCATTCAGGAAGATTAGAACAACTTCATCCTCCCACCAATGTGGCTTTTTTTGGAGTTCATTCCCAGTTATTAGAAATGAGCAGATGATTCCTATGTGAAAGATCCACAGTAACCAGGAGATCTTTGAAAGATGCATATTTTTCTAAGTATCCAGATGAAATTAAATTATGGATGACAAAAAAAAATCACCATAGCTTTTTCACATTGAAAAAAAACTACACTTTTTTTATCGGCGTCAATGTGTTTGATATGCCTTATATTCATGGCTAAGCAGGTCTCAGTGTGCTCATCTGGCTAAGTAACCGGAGGTCTCATATACTCTGTAATCAGGCCTAACTGGTTTTCAGCATTTGCAAGCTGGCAACTCTCCTTCTTCAAGACATGCTAGCACTCTCATTAAGTTCCTCATAAAACAGCAGTAAGTTAGTGTACAGACTGAATGAAAACTATCATACTCTGCTGTTCACTACTGTAAATCTGTTCTGCTACTATTTAATAGTGCTGAAAGGTTGGTTACACTTGCATATGAGTTAATCTATACTTAAAAATTATAATATTCAGTCTAGTTTCAATATCAGAACATCTAGTTCTACCCTCATTCAATTATCTCAGTTCATTAGTGAAATTCCAAGGATAAACTTAGGCAACAGAGAAGAGTCATGTTCATCCACACCTTACTGTTGAATGAACATCTATAAGTGACATATTAGTACAATACCTGAGTGGATGATGGTGAAGTTCTCACCCTCTCAGAGATCTACCCTTCCTGGTTTCAGGAAGCCACAACACTGATAGAGGGTACAGGGAATGGGAATGAACCTTAGAGGCAGATTAGTTCTGATGAGTTGTCCTGACACTTCCAGTCAAAAGCTAAATGTCCTTTTGATAGTGGGATGATGCTATGATGAAGATCAGTGTGGGATGCAGGTTCCTGGCTGTCAAAATTCTCTCCAAATTAAGGGGATGTCTGAGATGTCTATGTACTGTAACACCTGCTTCTTATGAGTATACCAGAAGATTCCCTATTTTGTGGTTTGCTTATGGATTGAGTGCCTCAAAGAGGAACCATCTTTAATGAAAGTCATCACAATAACACAGCCTTTTATTTATTAATCAGACTTGCAGTTGCTTATCTTACAAAAAAGTGACTCTGAACAGCATACAACAATCAAATAAAACAAGTATAAAAATATAAAAATCCACATTAAAAAAATTATAAAAACAAACATACAAACCCTAGGCAAAAAGAGGATAACAATGGCCACTGCATCAATTGAATCATATAAACATGTCTCTCATTTCCTGGGAACTCCAGGGCTGATAACATAACGAGGTCTTGAGAGACTTCTGGAATATTTTAAAAAAACAAAAACGGATGGAACTAATATAATTGGGAGGGGAGGAGAGAATGTTCTGTAAGGCAGACTGTATGACAGTGAAAGCATGCCTCCTGGAACCCATCAAAGGTGGAGCCTTTGTTGGGTTCCAGGAGCCGATTTGTTGTTTGGCTGGCATGCATATTTGTTGTATGATAAGAAGGTAGACAACGTGTTTAGGGTGCATATTTTAAGACAGGCATTGCTGAGAGTTTGGAAGAAGTACAGACATAAGATAAGTTGCAAGATACCATTGTGGGCAATTCCAAAACACGCAATAGAAAATATACATGCTGGCTTCAAACATGATTTGACTACGTACAAGGAGATTCTCAGTTTGGAAAGAAATGTTTGGTGTTTGAAATCATATAGCCTCTTGCGAGAAGAGAAGGTTGTTCAAAATTGGTTTCAATATACTCAGTTACGGGCCAGGTGGAAAGAAGACCAGAAAAATGGATTTACAATGACTGATGAAAATTTGATAAAGCAAATTAGGAATCAGGGACCAGCACATATCAAACGGATATATCTTGCATTGATAGAGATTGACTCAGAAACAGAGCTTGTTAAGGATTGTATGATAAAATGGGCCCAAAATATCCAGGAAGTCATCACAATGGACACGTGGGAAAAGATTTGGGTGAGGAACGTAAAATTTACACAAGCTCAAAATTTAAGAGAGAATTTTTACAAAATGTTTTATAGATGGCATTTAGATCCTAAAAAGCTTGCAAGTATGTATCCGAATTATCAGCCTAAATGTTGGAGGTGCGGTGATGAAGATGCAACATATTTTCACATATGGTGGACTTGTAAAAAGGTTAAGGCTTTTTGGATAAAAGTCTGGTGGAACATGCAGAAGATTTTTAAACAGAGGTTAAAGTTTTGTCCGCAATTTTTTTTGTTGGGAATAATTACAGATGCCACAGTGGTGGACACCAAGTTGATGTTGAATTTAATTACGGCGGCAAGACTTTTGATAGGCCAATACTGGAAGAAAGAGGAACTGCCGACCATAGAGGAGTGGACTTTAAAGGTTTCCGACCTGGCAGAGATGGCGAAGATTTCGGCCTATTTGAAAGATCATTCGCAAGAACGCTATATTATGGAATGGAGAAAATGGATTGATTTTATCCAGAACAAGTATAGGGTTAAGAAGTTTTATGTAGCATTTGAATAAGTCTTCTTTCGTGTTTTTTTTCTTTTATTATCTTAGTTTCTTTTTATACATATTCAATATTATTATTATTTGTTTTATCTTATATAAGCTAGAGAGTGATGGATTTTAGAGTTTATAATTGTTAGTATATGATTGTTTATGATTGCTTTTTATATATATACCTTGTATTTAGCTCTGGGAAGTCGGGGGGGGGAGGGGGGGAGGGGGGGAGGGGGGGAGGTAGGGAGGGGGGAGGAGGGAGGGGGAAGGGGGGATTCTTAAAGGAAAACTGTATTTTAAAACTCTTCAATAAAAAAAAAAAAGGTGGAGCCTTAGGCAGTGGTGGGATTCAAATATGTGAACAACCAGTTCTTTGTGTGGGTGCCACTTCCAGAAGTCTGTTCTGGGCCTGGGCAACAAAAAATTAGCTACTGGTTCTGCCAAACTTGTGCAAAATGGCTGAATCCCACCACTGGCCCTAGGTGATGATACTTGCAGCATGCTCTCTCTGTGAGATCTAATCAGGTGGCCTGATGTAACCAGAGAGAAGTGATCCCTTAGATAGTTGGATCCCATAACATGAAGGGTTTTAAAGGTTAAAACCATCACCTTGAATTGGATCCAGAAGCAAACTGGTAACCATTGTAGCTTGTGGAACAGAGGTATAGCATGTGCTGTTCTAGGAGTGGCTGCCCACGCTGCTGCATTCTGCTTCAGCTGATGCTTCTGGATCAGTGGTGGGATTCAACCAGTTTGCACCACTAACATATAACTATTAAATGTTATTAGTGGTCCTGTTTGGGAATCAACACAGCATGAGTTGGACTGTAGGGAGAACCTGGGGCTGTTGTTCACATTCTACTTTTGATAGGAGCTTATCCTATCCAAATTCAAAATAATTTTTGAATTTGTGTTGCAATTTCTCAGTTATTATAGCTTGCTTACTCAACTTCCATGTAATGAGATGGGGTGAGAAAAGACCCATGATTTCAAGGCTTTCATGACAACCACTGACCCTACCACAACAGGCCCCACAGACAGACATATTAATTATATTCTTTTGTACCATTTGCCTTGATGGGAGACACTCTTATCATGGTTCTGCTGCTTCCTAAGTGGGTGGCCCTTTTTGATGTTAATATAGGAGAAGAGCAGGCAGACCTGGAGGGTAGAGTTAAATATGTTTAGTGTTCTTGCATTGCCACAAGTGATTCAGGTCCAGCCCTCCCTGAATTCTGTTGGCCCTTATCTAGCACCAATTTAGTGTTAACCATTAGTTGATCAGATTTTTGTATATAGGCATGAACAATAATTTCTTCCTGAACTATAGCTCAACTTATGGCCCTGTTCTTTTGTGCTTGTCACTAATGAGGGAGGAGTTGTTTTTCTCTCTCTGTGTGTTGTTTCTCTGTGTCGTATAATATATGTGGGTATATGCATAATTCTGTATTTATTTATTTATTTATTGTCATATTTATGTAGTGTATATTGGAGGTGGTAACCCTTTGAGAGCTGTATGCAATGAAATATGTATGCCGATTAGCGTATATTCGAAGTGACAATAAAGTTATTATTCTATTCTTGTCAGTCCAGTGGGCGTGTCCATATGAGACTGAAGTTTAACCCAAACAAAACAAAGTTTCTGATTATCCATAGACCAAATTGTTCTCTGTCTGCTCTAGTGGATAGGTGACAACAGTGACCTTGTGGACTTTCACTCAGCTTTGATAATCTCTATTAACTTTTAATTTACCAATTACAACACTTTGAATGAACTGAAATTCAGTAAGAATTGTTTAGGCTTTGGACCTAAAAATTTCACCAAAATTCTTAGGTCCAGTTGTCTTTTTCCAGGTCTCCCCTGAAGATATAATGAATAAACCTTTACCCTTCTCTTTTACTAAAGCAACAAACTTGGTTGATCATTCAAAATTAAGAATCATCTTAGTCGACTGCATCAAGTAATAACAAACTATGTTCAGATGGTTTAGAGACATTTGAAAGATTTCCCCTCCCATTATACAGAATAACAGAATGTGGAATAAGAAAGAAGAAAATGCATATGATCTGAATAAAAAGATTACACATAAGCATTTCAGCTACATGTTTTAAAGTAATCTTTTATAAACAGAGAGTAGAAGTAGATTTATAAAGTAGATTTTCAAAGTAGATTTATAAAACCATAAATCCACAGATAACCTTGGAAAAAATTGTGCCATAAGTTCAGTAACATAGAAGTATAGAACTTTTATATTATTTAAATAAGCATTGTATCTAAAAGGGATAACCAATGTTTCAATAATATTGAGCCATTTAGGAATTTTCTGTGGTTATCCCAAAGCTGTACCATCTGGTAAAGTTGAATAATCTGGTTTATGATATCAGAGGACATAATGAGAATGTTCGCTATACGTTATAGAATGGGACATGAAAGTTCCATATGGGGTTACCATTTGTGGCAACAACATTGTGTGTGTCTCTAAAACATTATAGTGCATGTCAATGTCTGCTAAGCACTGTAAATGTAGTAGGACAATAGACAAAATGCTGTTTCTGTTCAGTCAAGATAAAGGATGTTTTCAGGGGAGGTGGTGTTATCACTCTCTTTCCCTTCATCATTTTGGAATACATATGAAATATGGGAAACTTGTATGAAATCAGATTTAAGTTGAAAACTTCAGAGGCTTATACATTATGATATATTAAGGTACCATTTGTAAGTCTGGCTTAAAGCTGATGTGGAGTGACACATTTTATCAAACATAAATTCCCTAGCTGCCACTACCATGCTGGTACTATTCTTTTCTTCTATAAAAAAAACTTAGAAGGTGAAAAAAAAGCCTTTGAAGACAGGGACTCCTTGATTTTTCTAACCATGGCTGCAGGTAGCTGGAGTGGAGTGCAATGGGAGGGAAAAGTGTCCATGTCTGTGTGTTTAAGCTCCAGGAAAGGCAAGCTTGACTTCAATAAAGGGAAGTGCAAAGGAAACTGTCAAGGCTTGTTTTAATTTAAAAAACAGGGAGACATTGACTTCAAGCTGTGTTCTCTCTCCAAGAAATACTATGGCTAATGTGTGTCAGAGTGATCTTTACTACTTCTGGGGATGTGATTTTCACAGTTCTGCAAAGCACTTTGACCCTTGTGTGGTGGAGGTTTTCTTTACTGACATGCACACCCACACCTACTGCTGTGATGGAAAATCATATGGGGGAATGATATTTTGTAAAAAAGAAAGAAAGAAAGAAAGAAAGAAAGAAAGAAAGAAAGAAAGAAAGAAAGAAAGAAAGAAAGAAAGAAAGAAAGACCAAGTCATCCGACATGGTCGTCTGGAGGCCGGCTCTCGTCTTCCACATCCAGTTTTGCATCACTGGGGGATCCTAAAAGGGCTGAAGAGTCGCCTTGGAGGGGTGACCAGAAAGAAGGGGCTTTTGCAGATACGCTGGGGAGCCGCAACCCCCCCCCGTTAGTGCCTGCATTCCCTTCGTACCGGTGGACGAAAGGGTGGCCATAGTAATATGGCTAGTTACTAGGCTGCAGACAGCCGAAGTCAAACTTATGACCAGGCAACATTAAAGCAGCGTGGAAGAGACGGGGGTAAGATTCTTCTCTTATACCTTAATCTTCTTCTTTTCACCTAAATAAGCTGCTAAGTACCTTCCCCCCTGTGGAGAGGGAGGGGGGAATTCAACCCTCCCTTCAAATAAGCGGCAAGCAAGCTCAGGGGTGTTTTTTTTTAAAAAGTTGAAAAAAGAAATGGACTAAAAGAAAAGAAATTTCAAAGTACTTGGGGGACACCCAGTGGCTAAACCTGAAATATTTAAGAAAAAACAAGATAAGATTAACCTTGAACACCAGATGTGAAACTCCACCACGGAAGAGTTTCAAAAACAAATCTATGCTATGTGGGAAATATCTTACCAAACTTATCAGTTCCTTTCTGCAGCTGGTGATGAAATAAGAGCTTCTGGAAAAGAATTAGAAAGCATCTCGAAGAAACAAACTCAAACTGTGACTACAACTAATATTTTATTGGGACAGAACTTAACAGAAGAAATTGAACAATCAAATACATTGGCAGAAAAATTAACTATTCAACAAACAAAGACTTTTGAAGACTATAATGGGAAACAGGTGGAAAACAGGTGTAGGTACAAAAACAGGTGGAAAACAGGTGTAGTTTAATGAAGAGAAGGGTGAGGGGTGACATGATAGCAGTGTTCCAATATCTCAGGGGCCGCCACAAAGAAGAGGGAGCCAAGCTATTCTCCAAGCACCTGAGAGCAGGACAAGAAGCAATGGATGGAAACTAGTCAAGGAGAGAAGCAACCTAGAACTAAGGAGAAACTTCCTGACAGTTAGAACAACTAACCAGTGGAACAACCTGCCTCCAGAATTGGTGAATGCTCCAACACTGGAAGTTGTTAAGAAGAGATTGGACAGCCATTTGTCTGAAATGGTATAGGGTTTCCTGCCTTAGCAGGGGGTTGGACTAGATGACCTCCAAGGTCCCTTCCAACTTCTTCTTCTTCTTCTTCTTCTTCTTCTTCTTCTTCTTCTTCTTCTTCTTCTTCTTCTTCTTCTTCTTCTTCTTCTTCTTCTTCTTCTTCTTCTTCTTCTTATTCTTATTCTTATTCTTCTTCTTATTATTATTATTATTATTATTATTATTATTATTATTATTATTATTATTAAAAATTTATTCAGTCCAGGACAATTATATCAACAGGTGAAAATAATGAGAAAATTTGGCACTGTTAACAGACTCCTCAATCCTTCAAAAATGGAGACTGGAGGGCTACTTCAATATGATATAACAACACGAGAATGCTTTGATGACCTTGAGGCAAAGAAGCAAAAAATGACATGGCAAAGGAAAAAAGCAAGAATAAGATTGAAGAAATATGGACATCCTTAAGAGGCCTGAAATAGATAATACCAAAATAGACAGGATTGTACTTGGATTACGAGAGATTGTTTTGATGAGTAGATAAAATACTGACTAATTAAAAAAAATAAAACACAGATGTATGAATACTAACATTGAAATATTGAGCTCTTTAAATGATATGGATTAAGATGTATATATGTTAAGAATGATAGAATGTAACTAATATACTTGGATGTAGTGACATGAAAGGATGTATTAAATGTTGAAACGGAAGAAATTTTGGTTATTTTTTAATATGTGGAAACTATAAATGAGAAATAAGAAATATTATATTGTCCTCCTCCTCTTTCTCCTTGCAATTGGTATCCTAATGACTACCATTCTAATATTGTACTAAATAAGAAGTGTATTTACATTACTAGGTATCGGAGAAAATTGTGTAAAGGGAAAGGAGGTTATTTAGCAGTATGAAAATGAGAAACTTTAAATGTTTAATTTTAATATCAATGTAAAATTAAAGCTGGAAAAATATGTAAGGTGATTGATGTTTTAAAGATGGAATGTTAAAATATAAAATATACCAAAGTATTGACAAATATAAGAAAACTATTAAATGACTGATGGATAGCAATGAGAAGTATGTTAATTTAGATAAGAGATAATATGTATTAAAGGAAACAAGAGAGAGGAAGTATTGATTACAACAATTTGGAGATTTGTAATAATATGTATTTGTCTGAAATGGAACTATTATAACCCAGACACCACATTGCTTTTTAAAGATACTATTGTAATATTGGAAAACGAATTTAAAAAGGGGGGGAAAAGAAAGAAAGAAAGAAAGAAAGAAAGAAAGAAAGAAAGAAAGAAAGAAAGAAAGAAAGAAAGAAAGGAAGGAAGGAAGGAAGGAAGGAAGGAAGGAAGGAAGGAAGGAAGGAAGGAAGGAAGGAAAGAAAGAAAGAAAGAAAGAAAGAAAGAAAGAAAGAAAGAAAGAAAGAAAATCAAGCAGCCAGATCATTCAGACATCATTCTTTCACTGTTAGTAAAAGCCCCAGAATTTGAAAGACAGCATTTCAGTGGCATTACAGACAACTGCTTCCCCCAATTTATCTAACTAAGACTGCAGACTGTTGGAGAGGGAGAGTTAAATGCAGAGTCTAGGACCTGGCTGAGGAATTCTGGGAGTTGAAGTCCACAAGTCATAAAAGGGACAAGTTTGAAGACCCCTGCCCAAGTTTGAAGACCCCTGGTCTAGGGTCTAGAAAGCAAAGGTAAGTCTCAGTGATGGCAAGTAGAAATTTATTTACTTTATTTATTTTATTACATTTATATATATATTAAGGAGCTACGACTAGCCTGAGCCCTGGCAGTAGGGAAATACAAACTTTGCACAGCTCAGTTCTTTTCTGATTCCATTCCATTCTTGATGGTTGACACTAGGTATACAGTCTTCCATGCTCAAAAGAAAATGTTAGCAGAAATGTTGGCTCCTTTAAAGGAAACCATGAGAGACGGAGGGATTCTGGAAGTGCAGAGGTGCAACATCAAGGCAGTGCCTCCACCCATTGCCCATCCCTGCTTAAATACTATTCAGGAGGACCCCTTGATAGCCAAAAGCAGAAACAAACAGAAGCAGTCGTTACCATTCAATACCAGTAATGTTAATACAGGAAGTTAAATGGGTTTGAGTGTACCAATTCTGAGGTAGAACTGAATAGGTTCCAATCTTCCTCCCCTCTAACTAGGGTTACCAGATATCCAAACAGGCAACAAAGGACACGGACAATTTGAAAGGGGAAAAAAAGGTGTGGTGGGGAGGGAGGACCCACTGTTTAACCTTCTTGGCATCCATGACAAAAATTACTATACGATACAGCAAATAAATGTACTTAGGTCTGCACATATATGCAAGTACTCTTTTCAGCATTAGAAAGGTTTTGCAATTGCAATACATTTCCATATTTATTTTCAAAATGTATCTTGGGAATAATGCAAAATTGACAATAACACCCATTACAAATTCTACCCTAGAAATATATACTGAATCATACGAACTACAGATCACAGTGAAATGTGATTTGAAGGGGCTGGATTGAAGCTGATTGCTGGAATCAGGATATATATTAAATAATGCAAATCTAGGTTGTCCAGTCTGTTGATGGATGAGAATAAGAAACAGGCAGACAATTTACAAGACACAACTCACAAAAGTTAGAATGATTGTTGTTGTAAAAACAGTTTCCTCAAAACCTGAAGACACTCAAAAAGCCAGACAATATTTGATCTTAGGATTAAAAGGAGGATACTTCAAGGGGTCCTCCTGAAGAGTTTTTCAATAGGGATGGACAGTGAGTGGAGGGCACTGCTCTGATGCCCCCTACCTATGACATTATATGAAAAGAGGTACAAATCGATAATGGTATGCAGTGCTTTTTTTGTAAAAGAAAAAGGTGCCGGAACTCACACATGTCATACAACCCTCCTTGCCTACCCTACAATGTTCCATCCAAAAAAGGTGCCAGAACTCCGTTCTGAGCGTTCTATGAGAAAAAAAGCCCTGATGGTATGTGAAAGTGACTTTCCAAGACAGGAAGAAGAGCCACAGAACCACACACAACCATCATGCAGAAACTTATCTGTCTGTAGAAACAGAGCTCATATGAGAAGTATTTCAGAAGAAACCTTCTCTAGTTTTCCAGAGTATAAAAGGAAATAAGGGAGAAACACTTGCAAGCTTCTAGTAATGTAATCTTATAATAAAAATAGTAATCATAGTTGTGCTTCTTGTCTGGACTACCTCAAAGAGATAACATCAATCTTCTAAGTCTTAAAGTACTCTCCTTTCCTTATACTTTCCAGGAAATCAGGGAATGCTTTTCGCATTCCCTCTGTTTTTGTGGGTTAAGATACCTTTAGCATGACAATTATTTAGTCAGCAGCTCTTCCTTCTGTCTCCCAAGGTCATTTCTGTATACCGTTACAAAATCTCATTCTAAAGTGTGGTCTAAACTTCGTCTGATAATGCTGTAAGAACTAGGGTGGTTTTTTTTAATAGCTTGTTTTGCATAGGTTTTAAGAGTATGCTAATAATATGTTTTTTTAGTCTATACATATAACTTAAAAAGTAAAAAAAGCATTTATACTGCCAAAGAACAGAAGCCAGAAGAGTGTTTTTTATTTATATACTTCTTTAATTCCCTATGCATTAACGGTTGCAGAGACAGTAAATCAAGGATACTGAAACTGAGAAAATGCAACACAAAGTTAAGGATCTATTTTCTCCTTTCTTCCTTTCAACACTATTTGGCCATATTCCCATTAATCTCTGGGTTATTATTAGATAAAACATACACTCTGCCTTTTCACCATTCTCACCAGCCACAGGCATCACCTTAAATACACTGCAATTGAACATGACATTTAATGTCAAGCTCGAAAGTACTAATGCAATTGCAATTGTCTCTGGGAAAACCTGTAGCATGACCTTCCCTCTGATACCTGTGAGCCACATATTCCCCTTCCCTTCCTTTTATCTTCCTAAATTACTGATTCAGCCATTCTGTTCAGGCAGCACTGACAAATTCTGCACACCACCTCCTTCAAATTAATTTGATCCAATATCTGCTTTGCTGGCTACCATACTTTAGACAGAAATAGACTTTTATGTGTGGCCTCTGGTGGGAGTGAAAAACACCTACAGGATGCTCTGCCACATTCCATTAAAACCTGCAAGAATAAAATTATTTCACCACAGTAACTATATTGAAAATGTTTTGTTTGGTTGATTAGAATGAGACACCAATATCTTAAAAAGGTGACAAACCAACACTGTTCCTTCCTTCCTTCCTTCCTTCCTTCCTTCCTTCCTTCCTTCCTTCCTTCCTTCCTTCCTTCCTTCCTTCCTTCTTCCCTCCCTCCCTCCCTCCCTCCTCCTACCCATGGCAACTGAATATTCTGCAGCTCCACAAATCTTAGTGGGATATGAATCATGTTTTTTTTCCTTTTATGTATTGCCAAGTTTTTATTACAAATAGGAAGTTAAGATTAATGCTTAAGCATAATCATCAACAGTATGTAATAGGATACAAACAAACTAGATATAGGTCAGAAAGATAGAAGGAAAACAATACATAGCTTTTGTAATAAAGTTTGTGCATTTATTTATTTACTAAATTTTTACTTATTTCATCTACATGACTCTAGATGGCTTACAATTAAAACAGAATAAAAATAACCAGAATTAACAACAACAACAACAATATTAAAAAAAACAGTAGCTAAGAAGACTCTCAACCACTCGAGTAATCCATGACCCAGAGCCACCCCTGCTATCAGGGCAGAAGATATTGATGTTGTTATTATTATGGTTGGTCACACAGCCAGCCAGATGTTAAAACCGAATAGGCAGAAATTGTTGTTTGATTGTGTGATATTGTCCCAGAATATAAGATGTTCCAAATAAAACTGCCTTTTACAATTGATTAACAATGATTTTATCAACATTTATGTGATGCTCTAAATGTTTTGAGATTGCATCCAAAGTGCTTATTAGAATTAGTATTATACAGCATTTGTTTTCTGATTTTTTTTGTCTTTAATAATATTATTTTTTTCCTTTGTTTTCAGTCTTTGTACATTTGTGGTTGGTAAACAAATTTTCTTCTAGTAATCCTACAGCTGCTGTCCCTGGTTGCTCAGCCAACAGCACATTTTTCACCAGATATCCAGGAACTCCCATACCTAGCACAATCCTTGTGGATCCAGGCAATGACTGATCCAGTTTGGATTTCGGTAAATTATGTCTCATTACATTATTTATGAGAGAGACACACTTTATCTGGCTTCTCTGATGAGACTTGTCCAGTATGCTTCAACCTCTGGCATAGCTCTCATCTTTCACAGAGCACACAAGCCCCACAACCACATCAAGGGAGTGTCTCACTGGAGATTATAATTATTACTGTTCCACATCTTTTTATTTTTATTTATCACTGATTTTTTTGCCCATAGGGCTCGCAACTTGGGAGTCCTCCTGGATTCATGGCTTACTTTGGAAGACCATATAGTGGCCGTGACTAGGGGGGCTTTCGCCCAGGTTCACCTGGTGCGCCAGTTGCGGCCCTATCTAGACCGGGATGCCCTGTGTACGGTCACTCATGCGCTCGTGACCTCTCATCTGGACTACTGCAATGCTCTTTACATGGGGCTTCCCTTGAAGACCACTCGGAGGCTCCAACTGGTATAGAATGCGGCCGCGAGAGTTGTCTTGGGAGTTTCCTGGTACTCCCATGTTACACCTTTGCTCCGTGAGCTGCATTGGTTACCAGTTGTCTTCCGGGTGAGGTTCAAGGTTCTAGTTATGGTCTTTAAGTCCCTACATGGCATGGGTCCGGAGTACCTTGGGGACCACCTGCTGCCGGCGTCAACCTCCCTCCGCCCTGTGCGTTCCCACAGAGAGGACCTCCTCAGGGTGCCTCCGGTCAGAGAATGTCGGCTGGTGGCCCCCAGGGGGAGGGCCTTCTCTGTGGGCTTTATGGAACCAGCTGCCGGTCGAGCTCCGGACGGCACCGGACCTTCGCTCCTTCCGACGCGGTCTGAAGACCCATCTATTTGAACAAGCTGGCCTGGTCTGATGGGGGGATTTTAGGGTTCTTAACGGGTTTTTATACTGTATTGTTTTACTGGGTGATTATTTAATTCTCTTTTTAATTTTTGTATTTGCTATTTATATGTGCCCTGTTCACCGCCCTGAGTCCCTCGGGAGAAGGGCGGTATATAAATTTAAATAATAATAATAATAATAATAATAATAATAATAATAATAATAATAATAATAATAATAATAATAATAATTTCTACACTGAAGAAGGCTTGCAATAAAATCAAAACCAAAATTAAAACCAGTAATTTAAATAATTAACAAATAAAATGAATGTGTATTCATCATCTTCCTAAATAATGGAAGAAAGTAACATGTATCTCCTTAAGGAGCACATTCCATAGCTTGGAAGAATCAACCTTCCACTCCTACCCCTTCCATCCATGCCTTACCGTCTATTCTATCCTCTCTTCTATATCTATATCTATATATCTATATCCATATATCTACTCAATTATTTCTTAAGCTAATGGAAGCAAATAAAAAATAGAAGGTATATTTATTTCATCTGGCAATACGGGAAAATCTTACTTCAATATAATTTGATTATATAAGCAAAAGACACTCACCATGGATTGAACTTAGTGTTACCATACAGAATATGTCTGTGTTTGAATGTCAGTTCTGCAAAACTCCTATATAGTATGTGACTTTTGTCAAAGAGTTAAAGTTCAACCTGGGCTTCTCCAGTATTCAACCCCAATAAGTTGATTGTCTCCAAATTTTGTTGTCTTCAGATTTATAACTAAGATAATGAAGAAACCCCAACTAGATCCAAAAACTGAGTAAGGTATCTTCTCTAAATGGAAATGAAAGCAGTATTACTTGGGCATATGCTTATATTATCTTTGTTACCACACTGTCTGTCTGTCTGTCTGTCTGTCTGTCTGTCTGTCTGTCTGTCTATCTATCTATCTATCTATCTATCTATCTATCTATCTATCTATCTATCTATCTATCTATCTCTATCTATCTATCTATCTATCTATCTATCTATCTATCTATCTATCTACCTATCTCTATCTCTATCTCTATATCTATATCTATCTATATCATCTCCTCTTATCATTTCTCCATTAGATACTAACTTGTCTGGCTTATTCCCTAAATAATGGAAGAAAGTGACAACATGTACTTCCTTAAGGAGCACTTTCCATAGCTTGGGTACCACAGAGGTGGTAGAAATGGGTCAAGGGTCAGCTTTTTCAGTTAAAAAATGGAATTAAAATTACTGGGAGAAACAACTTCATATATAATATTATCACTTTAATGCCTGAACGTGATAAAGACTTAAACAAACTTTTGTTGAAGGTGAAAGAAAAGAGTGTAAAAATCAGTCTGATGTTCAGTATTAATTCCAACCAGCAACAATATTGAGATTATGTCAATAGGGAAGTAGCCAGGAAAAAAGTTGAAGTATTTCAGTAACAGCATGTATTTTTCTAAGCATCAAAATTCATAGAGATGGTTGCTGCAGACATGAAATAAATAAATGTCCATTACTTAAGAGAATATGGCAGATCTAGATAAAATATTAGCAGTGACATGACACTGACATCTGAGATATATATTTTCATAGTCATGATTTTCCTGGCTATGATTAATGGTTCTGAAAGCTGGACCCTCAGAAAGACTGAACAAAGAAAATCTGATGCCTCTGTATTGTAATCTTGTAGAAGATTATTAAAAATAATTTGGACTCTAAGAAAAAAAATCTTTCAGTACCTACCCAAAGATGCTTTTTCATGAGGCAAATGGACTTTCTTGTTTTTCTTTGAAGACATTTTACTTCTCATCCAAGAAGCTCCTTCAGCTCTGACTGGATGGTGGGGAATAGAAAGATTTATACTCCTGCAGACAGCTGTTCATTTGCATTCTTTTAGCAAGTTGTTAAAGCTACCTGGAGGCTTATCTGTGTCTTCAGGATCACCTGAGTAATGGAAATGGATGTGGAGCCTTCTTGGAACTGTTTTGAAAGGACTGTGTTGTAGACTAGAGATAGATGATGTCATAAACCTCCTCCTCTGTTGAGTGAGGGCTGTTCAATTTTGACATAGATGGCCTCTTTGACCCCTCTTTCAAACCAGTGGTCCTCTCTGTCCAAAATGTGGACTTTGCTGTCTTCAAAACAGTGGCCTTTGTCTTTTAAATGTAGATGGACTGCTGACTCTTGTCCTGTTGGGTTTGTTCTTCTATATTGTGCCATGTGTTTATAAAGTTGTTGTTTCATTTCCCCAATGTACAGATCTGCACATGGCTCACTGCTTTGTACTGTCTACAACACACTCCTTTCAACAGTTCCAAGAAGGCTCCACACCCATTTTCACTACTCAGGTTAACCTGAAGACACAGATAAGCCTCCAGGTAGATTTAACAATTTGCTAAAAGAATGCAAATGAACAGCTGTCTCCAGAAGTATAAATCTTTCCAATCCCCACCATCCAGTCAGAGCTGAAGAAGCTTCTTGGATGAGAAGGGAAACATCTTCAAAGAAAAACAAGAAAGTACAGTTGCCTCATGAAAAAGCATCTTTGGGATAACTATGACCTGGATGACTGAGAATCTCCATAGACATTCAGGACCAGAAAGGTAAAATCAGATTGTGAATTGGAAGTACTAATCCTGAAGCAAATGCTTAAATATCTTGGACATCAAATGTGAAAAACCTGATGGTTGGAAAATCAAAGACAGTAAAAAAATAGTGAATGGAAAACATGCTGCATGTATATTATCCGTATTGGCACAAACATGAGCTTACACAAACTCAGAGAAGCAGTTACTGATGAGCAATTCTGATGAAACCAAGTGTCTGAATAATGGAACAAGAACAATAGTGAGAATAAATGAAAGATAAACTATGAGTCCCACTTAAAACTTACCATAGAGGAAAGAGGATTTGTTTTGGAATATTTCAGCCTGCAGAAGATGTCATGAATGATAACTTTAAAGGAGATACCTTTAAAAAGCAGTGGCCCAGTTCTCAGAAGAGCAAGAGAATGAAAACAGTTATTTATATACATTTTAGAAATTGAATTGTGAAACCGCTACAAAGATATGTTTACAACAAAAGGCAGTGTAATACTAATGCAAAGTACTGTGGGACACTGTGAAGAAAAAAAAGAAGCAGAGCAAGAAAATTGTAATCAAATCTGTACACATCAGACAAAAATATGCATGAAAATATGCATAATCTTCATAGTTATATTTTCTGATGAAAAATTGAAAAATATGGGACAAAAGGAAACTATGATTGGCAAAATAAGAAACTGTGTGGAAAAAAGTTTAACAAGTTTTTCCCCTTTGTAACTACATATTTTACCCATGCATCCAATGAATGCATAGAACCTTCCATCCATATTCCATTTCAGAAACAGTGAAACAATATATG
Source organism: Vipera berus (assembly GCF_964194415.1). Taxonomy (NCBI): domain Eukaryota; kingdom Metazoa; phylum Chordata; class Lepidosauria; order Squamata; family Viperidae; genus Vipera; species Vipera berus. Next base: position 81,611,092 of record NC_138202.1, on the reverse strand, counting down.
AAAAAAGGGAATCTGGCAAATTGGTGTAAATTTTATTTATTTATTTATTAGATTTATATACCGCCCTTCTCCTGAGGGACTCAGGGTGGTGTACAGGGCAATTAAAATATAACAAACAAAAGTTAAAAATAAATTAAATTAAATTTAGCCCCAAATAAAATAAATTAAATTATGAAATTAAAACCCCAGTTCAGGCTGGCAAGCTCGAATAACCAGGTTTTCAGGTCACGGCGAAAAGAGCAAAGGTCAGGAGCCATCCAGAGCTCCACAGGCAGCTGATTCCAGAGGGCAGGCACACCCACAGAGAATGCTCTCCCCCTGGGGGCCGCCAGCGGCACTCCCTGACTGATGGCACCACGGCCACAGGCCTGATCCAGGAAGCGGAATGGAGTCCAAGCCCAGGGGAAAAAGCATACCCTCGCAGATCTCTCACCTCCGCAGAGAGTAGCAGATGGTAAATCTAAGCCATCCTCTCACAGCGACTCATCACCCCGGGTCCTTCTGAGTCTTTGGGGTCACAAGAGACAGGATGCACTAAGCAGCAAAAATATGTCCAACGGGCACAAATGCCATTTGATGACACGGTTGGAGAGATGGCCTGGCTGGAAACAAAGTCCTTCTCCATACAGGCGAAAGGGGCCAAGTGACAAGCGGGCATGACCCCGAGCAATGCCATGCTGACAATCCTGTGTCCAGCACACCCCACCATGAAGGGGAGGGCCATGGAAGCCACAACTCCAGGGTGCAGTTGGCAGGCCAATACTAGCCAAAGACAGGCCAGCACACTGCCCCCCAGCCACGAACCTGGCAGACAGCCAAAACCATCTCAAGTCCCTTGAAGGCAGCAAATCTTGACCAGCATAGGAGTCCCCCACCCAGGTCTCCTCCTCGCCAGCCTCCGATAGTTGCCTTAGGACAGGCAGGGAGACAGGTTGAAGTCCCCCGCCGATCTTCCGCCAGGCCCTGAACTTGACCTGGCTGGCCTCTCGGGACACGGGCAACGTGAAGATGGCGCACGCCGCCTGGCAGCCAGCAGCAAAGTCCGTCGCGCACACGTGCTCCAGGCCGCCAGGTATCCATGCCAGAACAAGCCGCAGCACTCCAACTCACCCCCATGCCGCAGTTCTTCCAGCCGCTCCAAGCCGCGGCTCTATCAGCCCCCAAAATCAGCTGATCGGGGCATTTCAAGTCGCGGCTCTTCAGGCCTCAGCCGCGGCCTCTCAGCAGGCCACCACAGTTCCCAGGCCCCATTACGCCGATACAGAGGGCAACGTCGCCATGAAAAAAAAGCGGCGGTGAGGCAATCTGTCTGTCTCAGCCCTAGCACGGAGGCTAAAGAAATGCCTCCCTAAATAAAACATGCATATAAATCCACTGATATAACAGCTGCACTTCCCTGACATAAATACATAGACTCTTGGTTCTGAATAGTATAGTTTCAGTTTGTTAAATCTATAGAAATTCTGCCACCAAGGGGTTAAGATATGCAAGGTTTATAGCATAGGCTATTTTGAATAGATTTGGCAGTGGATACTGTTTTCTACAGAATGACAGGGAAAAATGAGGTGTTGGACTCTGACAGAGAAACTCTAATGTAATAAGAAACTGACAATGGTTAAATAAATCTCCTGGCTCTGGTTTCCAAAGAATAACTTGACAAGACCTTCAGTGTGATTTGGACTCTTAAAATGACCTCTCCATTCTAGGGAAAATGTTCTTGAAATGTCTTTCTCAAGGGAAGGGAAGGGAAGGGAAGGGAAGGGAAGATAGCAATAGAATTGCACTTAGATTTATTTACCACTTCACAGTACTTTACAGCCCTCTCTAAGCATCAGCAGAGTCAGCATATTGTGCCCAACAATCTGGGTCCTCATTTCACTGACCTTGTAAGGAAGGAAGGAAGGATGAGTTAACCTTCAGACAGTGAAAATCGAACTGCTGAACTGCAAACTGCTGGCAGCCAGCAGTGAGCAGAAGTTGCCTGCAGTACTGCATTCTAACCCCATGGTGTTTCCACTGTAGCTGCAATTATCTGGGACCTTTCAGTCTATACATAGCTCAATAACCTTACTATTTTTTTTAAAAAAAATAATTCTTCTTAATCAAATTGCCTTAGCAATAATTGAACAAATAATTAATAATAATCATATTATTATTAACTATAATTTTTACATAAAATTGACCATCCAGGTAAATTATTGGTCTGGGCTTTTAAGAATTTTCTTTCTTCTTCTGTTCAGGTCTATCCAATTCTCAGAGGATGCCTGAAGAGGTTGTTGCAACTTTCTTGGCAAGGTTTTTTGTTTTGCTTTTTGAAGTGGTTTGCCATTGACCTGGCCCAAGGTCACCTAGCTGGCTTATAACTAGCTTAAATATATACATGGTATTCATGTGTCAACTTCTACATGTCAGCAGGATGTTTTTCTTCACACAGTAAAAAAAAAGGAAAAACCTTTGTGCTTTTACTTAGCCTCTTAGAACCAATGACATAAAGACTCATATAGGTTTTGGCAGTTGGGGAGAATATAGTCATTTGAATTTAATATTAATACCTTTGTTTTCCACTGTGAGAATAAGATTCCTCCCTATTCCACATTGACAAGGTAGACAAAAAAGTATACATCATTGCTTGTTCTGTGATGTTTATTCATGGAATTCTAACGAGAAGAAAAAAAAGAAGTAGGGTAAAAAGAGAAGAGAATAAGCAAGACAAATCAGTATCTAATGGGGAAATGATAAGATGAGATATAAGAAGAGGATAGATTAGATGGTAAGGAGAGAGTGAAAGGGGTAGGAGTGGAAGGTTGATTCTTTTTTCTTAGAATGCCCAAGGACATATCAGTTGGACTGTAGAATGGAAAGGAAGTCTCATCTGCCATTTGATTTTAGCAATTAGTGCTGGAAGTCTATAGTTCATGCTTTTAGCTATGTGGAAGGGGTTTCTCTAAGAATTTTCTTTGAATTCTCTGAGAACAAGCCTTGTGGGTGTGCAATGTTGCTCAGTCACGAGTGAGACTAGCCAAAAGGAATCAGTGGCAAGCTGTCCAGAAAGATCTTGATTGGCCCAAAGATGTTGGTTTGTTCTTTTTTTTTAAAGAACCTAAATTAAAATGTCAGTTCCTGAAGGCATTTTTATTTACAAAATCTTTCTGTTTCTACATGGGATTCATAGGTATTCTGAAGAGAAATGAAAACAAGCTTTTTGGGGGGCAGATGGTTGATCTTTTGGGTAAATAAATATATAGGTAAAATTTCATAACTGGTTGCAATTCCCATACATTTTATTAGATCCTTGCAACATATTCTCAAAATTCCAAAACTTCTCTATGCAAAAAAACTAAATTCAGTTCCAGTTTCCACTGAGTATAATTATTCAAAAATTAAGCAAAGGGAAGTTCAGACTTTGTCAGTTGTTTTTAAAATAGAATAAAATGTAGAACTACTTATCTAAAACTGACTTAAGAATAGTCTTAAGTCAACCAAAGCAACTTGTAACTGTCACAAAAAAGCTGTTAGCAAGATGTCTGAATAGGTTCACAGCCTGTAATATACAGCTAAAATTGTTGGAATATTTTCTTCAAAAATGTCATCCGGTTGTTCAACTGTTGGTTTGCCTGAAAAAAAGACGACCTAGACTAAGTGAATTATTATGATAGTTAAATTCAGATTGGAAATTCAAATGTGTCCTTCTGAAAGCTAATCAAAAAAATTAAACTGATTTTCTTGTTTGTTTCACTGCCCAGTTTAGCAACCTGGTCTGATAATCTAAAGGGTCATCTATGAGTGTCTACATAGGCTTTCCTTCACACTGAGATCAAGGTGTAATTATTGTTATTGTTATGGTTGGTTGGTTGGCCAGCCAGATGGCTAGACTGGATTTGATATTTGTATCCACCTATCAAGTCCTTCCCTATTATGTGGGATAAACAGATGCTGTTTGGTGATGACAATGATGATGTTTTAAAAGATTTAAACGATTCAACCTTATCTTCTGGAGACCCAACAGTAGGCATACAACTAAATGAATAAAAGGAATGTGCAATGCAACACAATCTCTTCCTTCTGTTTATGTGGCATCACACACATATGAAATTGGTAGAGCTTGCCTTGCAACACTTGATTTCCCCGCCCCGCAGTCACATCTATCCCAACATTGTATAAGATAGGATTCATGTACTCTGTTGCAGAAGAAAGTGATACAAATAAGCTGTTAAAAAGTACTGGCACACACATGACTTTCAGTTTGTGTTGTAGCGACATGGCTGAGAGATTGCGAGGCTCCACACCCCACAGCTGGTTTCACTCTGCCAGGGAACCCTAAATGGGCCTAAAATCTCCCCAGAGAGGTGATGAAGAAGGAGGAGACCCCCATCAATCATGGAAAGATGGTGGTTGATCTGTTTGATCCAGGGAAAGCCCTCCAAACTGGCAGGAGAATGGCTAGCTGCACTTCCATGACTAGCCCAAGCTACTGACAACCGAAGCAAAAAGTACCAATTAGAACAACGTATTTGGAACTGGGTAAAAATATTGATCTTTTCTCTTCTATTTTACAACTGGATTGCCTGGAAAAGAACCCCAAGAAGCAAAAAAACCACCCCCAAAAGTGAAAAGGAAGGGGATTGGAGCCCCTCCCTTCCATAGATGGAAGCGGCATTTTAATTTTTATGGGGGACAGAAATATATTAAAGTGGAACTAATATAAAGCTATAGTTTGAATAAACAAAACTGAGGAAATTGTTAAGATTTTCTCTTTGAAAGAGTACTGGGATGAAATTACAAGAAAATAACTTTTTGTTTTAAAAGTTGGAAAATGAATATTTAATGACATCTAGTGGTGAATCAGAGTATAGCACTACAACTGTCTTGACTGAGAAACTAGCAAGACCCCCAGAAACAGATAACAACCTGTTCCTTTGATCCCCAGTGACTCTTAGTTTAATAGAGAACAGCTGGGAACAGAGGAAAATACATTGGGCTATCTACCAAAGAGTGAGAACTACAATTGTTATAAAAACTGTTGACCTCCCTGGATTATAAACATCTAATGAGCTTGGATTTTTAATCTTAAGAAATATTTTCCGAGAAAGAAAAACCTTGACTTTGACTACTTTTGTAGGGGGAGGCTCTTGGACTGTTCTTAGGTGGTTGAACATTTTGGACTGCAAACTTTGACTGATTGATAATTGCTGTAACCCTGTTATAAAACATTTCTTTTAATGGTGGATTACCAATTGGTAACACATTGGATTATAAAGTATAAAGACCATAAGAACTATACAAAACTTTGCTGCATGAACCTTAAGACTTGTTGTATTAGTTAAGGCTAATACTCAGGGATTATAGTATTTTTGATAGAATATCTGGAAGGGGGAGATAAAATGGATCTAACCAAAAGTGGTAGAAAACCACATCCAATATTTTCATCTGAAGCTCCAGCCCAGTATATCAGGGATCTGCAGGAATGGCACCTCAAGACAAGGCAAACACCTTCCAGGAGGAAATTTATGCTGTGTTGCAATTAATTCAAAAGACAATGCTTTCACATAAAGAAGACACAACAAAAACCATGATGAGATTAAAAACAATTTAGACAACATAAATGAGCAAATCTTTAACCTAAACTTACAATTTAAAAACTCTCAGAAAATGAGGACAAAGAATGAACAAACAAGTTAGAAAACAGAACATAAACTAGAGGAAAGTGACCAAAGATGGAGGCTACAAAGAGAACTACAGTCTGGCACAGGCAAAGAAAAATCTGCAAGATTTTTTTATAATACTGAAAATGGAAAAGGAACCTTATCTTTCAGGACTTCAAAAAGAAGATCTGATAAAATGGAATATAGAGTTATCAGGAGAATCACTAGAGTTTTGGAGACAAAAAATGGAAAGAGAACTTGAGGGAGAAGGAAAGTAGGAGTGGTTTAAAGAATACAAATGGGCGAAATTCCCCTCAAAATACTCCAACTAAATTGTCTCCCCCATTCCAAACAATATCCATAAAAATACAGAAAAAAATCCTTGGTGATTTGAATACACTGACTTTGCAAGTGGCTTGGCAAAGGAAGGAGGCTAGAGTTAGACTTAAGAGAACAGATGATTTGATTTACCACATGGGGTATTACATGACCAAACATTTGTTTGAATATGGTTAAAAGAATAGATAACTTTTAGATATAAATGGATTTTATAGTAAGAGGGATTTGATTTATATTTAGAATAGCACTTTTTATGATATAGGAAATGTAAAAATATTGGGATGGCTTATGTCTGGACATTTAAATGTAACCAACCTTTGTCATAACTGACAAGAATATTTTGAATACTGATGGGAAACAAAATTTAAACAAGAGCTTGAAAAACAGGATTTACATTGATTCAATAAAAAGACCTTAATTGCAAATACAAATAAAATATAAGCTGGTTATAAAATATGGTATATACCAATATTATTGTTATTTGTATAAACACTAAAAATGTTTATATCTAATTTTGTATGCATCGATAGTACCAAGAACGGTATTTGCTTAATGTTGGTAAAATGAGAATATTACTGGAAGAAGAGAGGATCAAGGAAGTATATTACTATCTAACATGTTAACTATGGAATTATAGAATTATAATTATAGAGAAGTATGTTAGCCTAAAAGAGTGTGGCTGGCCTCAAGTCCCTTGAGAATTTTCATGGTTGAGTGCAGACTAGAATAGTCCCTAATCTTAGTCTAACAGATATAATTAAAAATGTTATTAATTAATCCTGAAATGAAATGATCTTCAAATTCCATGTGATATCACTTGAAACAAGAGAGAAATATAATCATTCTCATTTCAGTCTTTTCTCTTACCATCTAGTTAGGCTTAAGAGTTGGGTGAGTTGTTTGCGATCTTTGAATAATCAATAGGATAGCTCATTAAAGAATATAAATAGCTAACCAAAACACTTGGGTTATTTCTGCTCCAGTATTCTGTCTAGCATTCTGTTGTGGCAGAATACAATGACCTGTCTAAAAAAATGTTAGTGTGGCATGATAACAGAATTGAAAGTTATCCCAGTTCATGTCATGGTCATCTGCGGTATGGGAGACAAGGGAGTAAATGACAAAATGTGCATTGCAGCACTGTAATGCCAACTCTGCCCTTCTGTACTTGCATTGTAACTGCAACAATTATTCATTTCACAGCAAGTCAGATACTAAAATGTAATCTTGCTCTTAGCTAAGCCTGAGTGTCACTCATCCAAATGGATCCCAGAGTTTGCTGCAAGGATCAACAGCCTGGAATACTCCACTAATAAGATGTAATTGCCAGATACCAACAGCAATTTGCACCAGTTAAGCTACAGCTTCTTTTTAATTTCTTTGCTATTTTACCGTCATCTGATATAACTACTGTGTTTCCCCTAAATAAGACCAGGTCTTACTTTGTTTTGCCTCGAAAAGAGGCACCAGGTCTTATTTTTGGGGTAGCCCTTACCTCACCTCTACCACCAATAGCTCTACCCAGCCGGTCCACTTCTTCTGGGCCCATAGTTCTGTAGCTGAATTCTGGCCTGCGTTTTGAAGTCAGGCATTTCCAGAAGGCCTAAGCAGTTTGGTGCTCAGCTGCTGAGGTCTTGCAGAACCGACCTATGGATTGAATCCATAGCTCAGTTCTTGGCTGCACAGGCCTTCCAGAAAGCCCTGTGACTGAGAAATGCAGGCCTAGCTGCAGAAGAGGCTTCAGAAGAAGCATTATTTTCTTTTCTTGAGAAAAAAAAAGACATACTATAGGCTTCAGAAACCTGTGGAAGGAGGAAAAAGGCCTCTATCAATAGCTGCTTATCAGTGCTTTGAGTGAGGTCAGCTCAGAAAGCTACTTGCCTTCTTAAAGTCACCATTGCCCTGGAGCTTTCAAAGGATCAACATTAACCTATCACTCCTTCATCTGAACTTTTCAGGCTTCCTGGCTTGAACTCATCAGAGGATTCGCAGACATTTGGCACAGTGTGGTTATATGAGGCTGTTTACTGCATGCTAGATTTAAGCCATTTGAAACAGCTGATTGGATTCTATCAACATGAAATGAACACAAATCATACATCTGTGGAGGAACCTCTAGAGGCTGTGCGAAGGAGGCAACATACTGCAAGGGCTAAGCTCAGGTCTTGAAAGGCCAGCAGCTTCCTATGAGCTATAACTGGAAGTCCCTAGGAGGCTTTTGTCTGCTTCATGATCAAAATGCCTAGGACTCAAGTCTGATCTGCTAAGGAGATCTGGACTCAGATTGCTCAAAGAGCTTCTCTGGGATAAGCAAAGGCTTCAAAGTAAGGTTGCAACAGCTTCCCATCAATGACATTAGCTAAAAATGCAATAAAACCCTTAAAATGATGTTTCTGTAGAGGACAAGCAAAACTTTTATGTAATAGAATGCTAAAAGTTGGCAGTTTCCCCTTAACTAAGTCAAGGTGGAGAGAAAGGTTTAGAATAAGGTTCTCTCTCTCTCTCTTTCTCTCTCTCCCCCTCCTCTTTAGCTGGTTCCAAAATCATTTATTTTCTTTTTGCAATATCTGCATGATCAAACTTGCCTAATTCCACAATAGGCAAGTGATTATAGGGCAAGAAGACACACCATTCCTTTATTGTCCTGAAGCCCACTGTAAAAAAAAGGCAAGCTCCGCTCATCTTTTCTTTCTATGCATCTTTCTGTTCATCAAAATCATTTTCTGACTTATGCTGGTTCAAGCAGTGCCATCTAATTTACTTGCCCTGCTTTGTTTCATTGCAGGCAAGTCCTTTCACTCCAGCTGACTACTATGAACAATGACAGAAACAACCATTTTCTTCTGATCACTGATCACTCTCCTCCATGGCCATTTTATTATTTTGCAAGTGATTTTCTTTCTTACAAAGTTCACTGATGAAACAATAACCAAAAAGATGGATTCCTAAATGTGAAGCCCATTTAACATTGAAAAAAAATATATGATAAAGGTTTGGTCTTGTCCATCCTTCAAGAGGGGAACCCAAAGACAGAATATGAGGCCTTCACTATTGCCAAAGCAGAGGAAGAATTGAAATCTGGAATGGGATATCTTAATCAGATTTTACTTCCAATGAGTCTACACATTAAAGTGAAGCAATTTAAGCCTGCAATTGGAAAAAAAGCTTTGTGTCCCCAATGTGGGTTATTCAGGGGCAAGTTCATTATACTTCTCACTTGTGCATTCAGTCTGATTGGCATTCATAATAATATAATTCAAATAAACTTTCAACAGAATATCTGTGTCTTTGCACCATCTCTCTGCAATGGAAGCTTAACTCCACAGGCAGCGTTGGAAGTGGATGGATGAATAAGAGAAAAGATTGTATGAAAAAATTGCCCTGTAGTAACCTCAGGTCTCGTAGTCAATAGTGAATCGCTCAGGACAAGCAGAAGGGAAGTGGCTTTCTGTTCAGTCTAGGAGCTTCAACGCATTATGCAGAAATATACCTGCTGGATTCTATGATCTTCATCTCAGTAAGTGCACCCAGAATTATGACTTGCTTAGCATTATGGAATTCTCTTCCTGGGAGATTTGCCAAGGCATAACAAGAGGTTTGCCTTGGGAACATTAAACTACAGAAAGACAGAGTTGGAAGCCACATAACCACTTGAACTTTGTCATTTTTTTGAGTAGGATATTGTTGGTAAGAGATCCAGCTCAATCTATCACATTTAATAATGTAGCATTTATTTGACATTTTCTTTGATCCAATATTTCAGCCTCTTTACAATTCTCTCCAGCTCCAGGTTTACAGTAGATTTGAGGCCTATGACATCTTGGAACATATTATTTCTCTAGTGCATTTTATATTTATTTTTGCAACTAACAAAACAACAAAGCATCTGCTATTTCCTATCTACAGTATCTGCCGGCTTCTTTTATTTGAATCCCACAGTTCTCTGGGTTATTTTGTATGATACCATTATTGTTATGTCGTTGGCTCTGGTGAGCAGGAACGAGGACACAGTGTTGAACAGAGAGTAACTCCTTCTTTATTCTTGTTATTACTGAGCTTGGCTTTGGCCGCACTGGCCACAATATATATATATAGTCAACCCATACAGGAACAACCAATAGGATTAAGCCCTTGCTTGCTGCCTAGGGCTGACCAATTGCAGGACCGGAGATGGCCTGTCTAGATTTCTGGGGAGCCGTTAGCTCATGTGGTGTGGCACCACAAACTCAATACATAACACTCCTCCCTCCTAAGATCAGACTATAATTTCCCCAACCGGCTTGACAACAGTCAAGACTATGAATCACTCCCAACAACCAAAATAACATAATAACAAAAAATAAAAATGATAAGTAATAATGTTTATACATTCAATGAGTCCATTACGCGACCTTTACAGACGTCCCTTGTAATAGGACTACAGTAAGATTAAAGAACGTCTCAGTGAAAATGCTTGCACCCAGACAGTTCAAATTACCCCCTATTTCAGTAGGTAGTGGTACATTTGTCAAAACATTGTACAACACTTATTTTACAACATAGTCAGTTAAATATGCCGGAGGTTTGTGTATCCAGGAAGAACGCCTTGGGGTTCCCCTCACTTTGTGGTCTACCAGCTTATTCAGCGGGCTGGGTAGACCCAAGTTCCCTTGTGCTCCATTGTCCAGGGGAAATGGCATGCTTTGGCTGGCCTCACCCGGTTGGCCCACCCCAGAGTCAGTCTGTTCTGCAGAGTAGGCACAGCAATTGCTGAGATTCGGCTGGCTCGCCTGGTCAGGGGTTTTGGTCTGGAGGCTTCTGCTGCCACTTTAGTCCAGTTTAGTAATGTCTCCCCCAATGTAGCTAGGCAGGACTTTTACCTGTAGCTGTGCAGGGAGTGGAATGCTGGCAGAGCAGAAAATCTGCCAATCTGTGATGCCAAGTCACCTGTAATGATACGCATGAGTGCGTCCTTTGTAGTCCTCACCATGCATTCGGCTTGTCCGTTCGAAGAGGGATGAAACGGTGCAGATATAGCATGAAACTCAGCAGCAGTGAATTGAGCCCCATTATCAGAAACCAGAACGTCAGGCAACCCATGTGCTGCAAAGAGTTTTCTCAGCACCTGGATGGTCCTAGCAGTAGTCATATTAGGAACTGGAGTGACTTCCAGTCATTTTGACTGACTATCTACAACTATCAGGAAAAGTTGTCCCTGAAAAGGCCCAGCGTAATCTATGTGAACCCTGGACCAGGGGGTATCTGTTTCTTCCCACCTGTGAACTGGGGCCTGAGGCATTTCAGGCCTAGATTGCTGACATGTATAGCAACTATGAACTTGATCCTCTACAGCCTTATCCAGACCAGGCCACCAAAGGTAGGTTCTAGCTAAGGCTTTCATCCTTACAATGCCAGGATGGCCTTCATGTAGAGAGTGTAAGACTCTGTCCCTCAATGAAGTGGGAATTATGACTCTGTTGCCACATAATATGCAGCCCTTGTGTATAGACAGCTCAAGTCTCCTGACAAAATAACTTTGAAACTCAGAGCCTGGACTTTTTTCCAGCCAACCTGTGTACACCCATGGCAATACTCTGCCCAGAATTTTATCTGTGGCAGTTTCAGCAGCAATATCTCCAGCGTGTAGGGGAAATTCAGGTAAGTCCTGAATGGACAATATTTTAGCAGCAAGAGCAGTGTCAGGATCCGTTAGTGGCAGTGGTAGCCTGCTGAGGCCATCTGCATGGCCCATTTCCTTCCCTGGTTTATGAATCAAATTAAAATTGTATGCAGACAAAAATATAGACCATCTCAACATTCTGGGGAATTGTATGTGGGGAGTTTGTCTGTCGTGAATAACCCTAAAAGAAGTTTGTGATCAGTGTAGACAGTGAAATCCCTGCCATATAAATAATCATGAAATTTCTTAACACCTGCTACTATGGCCAAGGCTTCCTTATCAATTTGAGCATAATTGTATTCAGCAGAAGATAAAGTCCTAGAGTAAAATGCAATAGGAACCTGTTTCCCATTTTTCTCTATGTGACTCAAAACTGCCCCCACCCCATAGGGTGATGCATCACATGCAAGGCATACAGGTTTAGACTCAATGTAATGAGTGACAGTGGACTTTTCTGATAGAAGGGCTTTTAGATTCTGGAAACTCTTTTTGTGTAAGGAAGTCCATTTCTAAGGGGTTTTTTTGTTAAGCAGCCTGTGGAGGGGCTCTGCAATTGCAGCCTTATGAGGTAGAAATGTGTGATAAAAATTCAGGAGGCCCAAAAATGCTTGCAGCTCCCCCTTTGAATTTGGCCTTGGAGCCATTTTGATGGCCTTCACTTTTGAATCAGCGGGGTGGATTCCATTAGCATCGATACAGAATCCCAAAAATTCCTTAGATGAGACCCCAGTATTACATTTGTTTTTCTTCAACTTGAAGCCTGCAACGTGAAGTCTCTGCAAAACAGCCCTGAGCCTATTGGCCAATAATTCTGGGGATTCACCAGCAATGAGAACATCATCAAAATAGGGGCAGACACCTTGAATACCCTTAAGTGTGTGTTCCATAACCCCATGAAAAATACTGGGTGCCACACTGACTCCAAACTGTAAACGCTTGACTTTGAAAGCTCCTCTGTGAGTTACTATTGCTGAGCCGCGGCTGTGGCCTCATCAACCAGCAATTGCTGATATGCTTGTGCTAAATTGAGTTTAGCAAAAATGGTTCCTCCTTGCAAAGAGGCCAAAATATGGCTGACTACAGGAACCGGGTAAGCATGTTGACTAAGGGCCTTATTTAATGTGAATTTATAATCTGCACAGATGCAAACTTCCCCGTTGGACTTCAGTGGAGTGATGATAGGAGTTTCCCACTCCCCCCCATCAACAGGCTGTAATACGCCCTGTTCTACTAGCTTATCGATTTCAGAATCAATTTTGTGCTTTAGGGCAAAGGGAACCCTGCAAGGCTTAATTTTAATAGATACCACGTGAGGGTCTAACTTAAAAGAAATTGGTGGGCCAGTGTAAGTCCCTAGGTTCGACTCAAAAACATCCGCATATTCCTCACAGACAGCCATGAGGTCTGCCGTTTGTGTCCGATTAATGCCCGTAATTTGAATGCCTAAAGCATCAAACCAATCAAGTCCAATACGACTCATTCTTTGGCCCTCTACTACTATTACACCCAGGTGCCCCAAAAACCCTTTAAATTTGACCAGTAATGAGGCTTCCCCCTTAAATTTAACGTGAGCATTCTGGAAATCCGTTAAAATAATATCAGAGGGCCTTAGTTTAGCCCACTTGTTGCTGCGCCTACACACACAGTTGAATGTGTCTTGTGAAATGATCGATACTGCTGAGCTGGAGTCCAATTCCATCTTAAATGGAACTCCTTGTAGCTCTACTGCGAGCTTGAGTTTAGGCTTGAGGGGGCGACGAGCCCCAGTGTGGCAAATGCTTCTCCGGCTTCTGAAGAACCCCACACTAACTGGACCCTGGGCCCCAGTACCTCTCCTAGTCGGTTCCTCCGACTGGTGTTTGGGTGGCCTGTCTCTCAGGCAGGCTCTGCAAACCACCATGATGTGGCCGGTCTGACCACAAGCTCTGCACGTGGCCGGGCGGAATCTGCAGTTGGCACAAAGATGGTTGCCTCCGCACCCCTTACATCTAGGTAAGAGAACTGCCTTGTAATCTTATTTTATTTATTTATTTATTTTTGGGACTTATATGCCGCCCTATCTCCCGAGGGACTCAGGGCGGCTTACAACAATAAAAACATCAATACAAAAATTAAAAAACGAATTAAATAACAGCCCCAAAATAAATTAACTACAGTTAAAATTAAAACGTATTTAAAAACCCATCATCAATCCAGGTCAGCCTGATGGAAGAGAAAAGTTTTGAGGTCGCGGCGAAAGGACCGGAGGTCCGGGGCCATCCGAAGCTCAAGGGGAAGCTGGTTCCAAAGGGCTGGTGCTCCCACAGAGAAGGCCCTCCCCCTGGGGGTCGCCAGCCGACATTGTCTGGCCGATGGCACCCTGAGGAGGCCCTCTCTGTGTGAGCGCACTGGGCGATGGGAAGTCGTCCCAGGTAGCAGACGGTCCTGCAAGTATCCCGGGCCTAAGCCATGTAGGGCTTTAAAGGTAAGTACCAGCAGCTTAAATCTCGCCCGGAAGACAACTGGTAGCCAATGCAGCTCACGCAGGAGGCGTGTAATATGGGAGTATCGGGATGCTCCCATCACTACCCGCGCGGCTGCATTCTGCACCAGTTGAAGCCTCCGGGTGGTCTTCAAGGGCAGCCCCATGTAGAGAGCATTGCAGTAATCTATCCGAGAGGTAACGAGTGCATGAGTGACCATACTTAGGGCATCTCGGTCCAGATAGGGGCACAACTGGCGCACCAGGCGAACCTGGGCAAATGCCCCCCTGGCCACGACTCCAATATGATCTTCAAAACTGAGTCGTGAGTCCAGGAGGACGCCTAAATTGAGCGCCTATCAACAGGAGGCAACACCTCTCCTCCCATAACCAAAGATGGAACCTCTTGGACGAGTCGAGATGCCGGTACGTAAAGCCACTCAGTCTTGGCCGGGTTGAGCTGGAGCCTGTTCTTCCCCATCCAAATCCGTACCGCTTCCAGGCAACGGGACATCACGTCGAGGGCATCACTGGCTTGGTTCGGGGTGGAGATAAAAAGCTGGGTATCATCGGCATATTGATGATACCTCACCCCAAAACCACAGATGATCTCACCCAGCGGCTTCATATAGATGTTGAACAGGAGGGGCGAGAGCACCGACCCCTGAGGCACCCCACAATTAAGGGGCCTAGGGGTTGACCTCTGCCCTCCTGTCAACACCGTCTGCGAGCGGCCCGAGAGGTAGGAGGAGAACCACCGTAAAACGGTGCCTCCCACTCCCAACCCCGCAAGACGTCGCAGCAAGATACCATGGTCGATGGTATCAAAAGCCACTGAGAGATCTAAAAGGACCAGGACAGAGGAATAACCCCTGTCACGGGCCCGCCAGAGATCATCCACCAGTGCGACCAATGCCGTCTCCGTGCTGTACCCGGGCCTGAAACCTGATTGGTATGGATCAAGATACTCAGTTTCCTCCAGGACCAAAGGGAGCTGCCGTGCCACCACGCTCTCAACAACCTTTGCAAGAAAGCGAAGGTTGGAGACAGGACGAAAGTTGTTTAAAATAGCTGGATCCAAGGCAGGTTTCTTGAGGAGGGGCCTTACCACCACCTCCTTCAAGGCGGCAGGGAAGCACCCCTTACTCAAGGAAGCATTTATAACTGCCACGAGCCAGCCTCGTGTAACCTCCCGGGCCGCATAAACCAGCCAGGAGGGACACGGGTCCAACAAACATGTGGCGGCACTTAATTTCCCCATGATCCTGTCCACTTCGTCCAGAGTCACAGGATCAAACTCCTCCCAGATATTAATGGCCAAGCCCATCGTTTCCCCCTTGTCAGATACTGCCCAGTCGGAGTCCAAGCCAGCCCGTATCTGAGCGATTTTATCCACCAGATACTCACTAAACTCCTCGGCCCGTCCCTGCAAGGGGTCCTCTCCCGTCCCCTGATTTAAAAGGGAACGGGTCACCCTAAACAGGGTGGCCGGGCGGTTATCTGCGGATGCAATGAGGGTGGCGAAGTGAGCACGCTTCGCCACCTCCATTGCCACAAGGTAAGATCTAGAAAAGGATCTTAACTGTGTCCGGTCAGACTCGGACCGAGTGGACCTCCAAATGCTCTCTAGGCCCCTTCTCCGGCGCTTCATCTCCCGCAGGTCCATGGAGAACCAAGGAGCAAGCCGGGATCTGCGCCGGGTCAGAGGCCGCAAAGGCACAACACGGTTGAGAGCCTCCGAAGCCGCCCGTTGCCAGGCATCAACTAAGGTCTCGACCGGGCTGTGGGAAAGGGAGGAAGGAATAAATAAATAAATCGTTCTCTCTTTGGTGGTTTCCACGGTTTTGTGCGTTTGGTTTTCTTTGGAGCTTGTTTTTCATCTTCCGACGATTGCCCACCATAATTGGCGACCTCAAGATGAATGGAATTTTCAACCCTTGAAGGTTTGATAGGCTGCACTGTTTGCACTGCATCCCCGGCAGCCATGATCTCGTCCTGTGCCTTGGAGAATGTGAGATTTGGTCTCACAAACAACCTCTGCTGTAGTGTTCTGTCTTGAAGGCCACAGATGAGCCGGTCTCTCAGTCATTCTTCTAAATTCGAGAACTTGCTGAACTGTGTGGCCTGCCTTAGGCCCGCGATAAACTCTGAAGCTGTCTTTCCGGGTAGCTGCACTCTTTGGTCGCATTTAAAACACCATGCCATCTCTGACATTTTGGGCTGGAAATGCCCCGTCAGCTTCCTCTTAAGATCTGCAAACAATACTGCTTCGATGGGCGTTGGTGCGAAAGGTTTCTCAGCAAGGTCGAAAGTTGCTGGTACACACATGCACAGCAACGTGGCAGCTTTTAGGCCTTCCTCTGCAATTTGGTTTGCTCGTAGATAATTCTCCACTTGCGAGAGGTAAGATGGCCATTCTTCAGGGTGTTTGACGTCAAACTCTCTGAGTTTGCCGACCTTCGGCATCTTCTCGATTCCTGCATTCTTGGATCCTGCTTCTTAGGCACAGGGAATGCTTCCACTGAGCACGCAGCCACTAGTGTGGTGTTACTAGCCGGCCTAGAGAGGGGGAGGAAATACTCCAGCAAGTATTGCTGACCCCTCATTGACTTCAGCCCTTTTAAACGGTGAAGCAGGATCCCACCTTTGTCGCCACTGTTATGTCGTGGGCTCTGGTGAGCAGGAATGAGGACACAGAGTTGAACAGAGAGTAACTCATTCTTTATTCTTGTTATTACTGAGCTTGGCTTTGGCTGCACCGGCCACAATATATATATAGTCAACCCATACAGGAACAACCAATAGGATTAAGCCCTTGCTTGCTGCCTAGGGCTGACCAATTGCAGGACCGGAGACGGCCTGTCTAGATTTCTGGGGAGCCGTTAGCTCACGTGATGTGGCACCACAAGCTCAATACATAACAATTATCATAATATATTTTTTTATCTTTTTCTTTCCTATTAGGGTTATATTTATTCCCAATTGGAAAATATAATCTCTAAGGTTAAAAAACCCCTCATGTGCTGCTGATTCCTTATTAAAAAAGGGAACAGGAAAAAAACTATCTTTGAATATTGACTATGCAATAGAAAAGTGTGGCAATTTCCCAGGACTTCTGTGGTACCCAAGACTACTAATTTTGAACTGATTAGAAATTGAATTGCCAAAATTCCTGAGAGAAATTCACAATGAGCTCAGTTGATTTTAGGTAGAGGTGTGATAGTCATTTGAAGAAAAAGAGAAGACTTAGACAAATGAAGAAGTGGAACAGCAACTTGCCCAAAATAATTGTAGGAAAGTAATAAATCTTATGGGGAAATGAATTTTGAGCTGCATGTTAACAATAGCACTAATCTTATTACACATCTCAGAAGTTAAAAAAAAATAACTAGAGCGGTTGGGCAACCATTCATGTTTATTGCTATGGGATAAGCTGTATTAAGGGAGCAGCATTTCTTTCAACATGTTCCCCTGTCCAGTTTTTAGAAGACTACCTTGGCCTGGGAAGTGGAAGACCCTTCATCTACCACATCTTCAGCTTATAATTAGCCAGAAATTTCAGATGAAATAGATTGGGGTTCTAGTGAGGTTTATGAGGCTGTTTTTTTTTTTTGTTCTGGTCTCTTCCTCTTCCTCTTCCTCTTTCGTCTAGTTTTTGATGTCCTAAATTATTTTGCAAACTTTGTTCTGTTTACCATTGTTCTGATTTCTTTATCTATCCTTTAAAGGTTTAGGTGAATATATAATAATTAATGTATTATAATAATACATATTAGTATTACATGCATACTAATAATAATACATAGTAGTATTACATACGATGGAGTTGTTTTACTAATGTGCCAAAAGAACTAATTTCACTAATTAATACTTATTTTATTTTTATTCTATGTGAATACTTCAAGCAGTGTTGCCAGAAACCAAAATAAAAAGAATAATAATATAAATATAATAGGAAAGTATCATTTTTCATATTTCTGCACCAAGAACTATTCATAACATCTTGCTGTATTTTTTTTTGTTTCCTAACTGGCCCAAAGGTTTATGCTTATTACATGCTGTTGTTTTAATGATTCTACTATTTATTGAAATTGTATTTCTCCTATTTTTTCCACCCTAAAATTCCTGTGCCTGCTCTGGGGTATTTTAGAGAGAAGGAGAATTTTTTCTAAAATAAAAGTATAATATTATTCTTTCAAAATGCAGGAAAAGAAATCCTATCTGATCAGACAGTCACTGTCTTTGTGGTTTCTTGCTTATTCAGTAATCAACGCTAGGTATCTAGGAGACTGATTTTGACATTTAGACTCTGGCTTATTACAGTCAAGCAATCATTAGCAAAGCTAATACAATCTTGGGTTGTATAAACAGAGGCATACAATCAAGATCACACATAGGATTAGTACAACTTTATAAAGCCCTAGTAAGACTACACCTGGAATACTGCAGCCAATTTTGCTCACCATATCACAAAAAAGATGTTGAGAGATTGTAAAAAGTCCAGAGAAGAGCAACTAAGATGATCAAAGGCCTGGAGACCAAAATGTACAAAGAACAGCTGCGGAACTTGGCTTTGGCCAGTCTAAAGAAAAGAAGAAATAGGGGAGACATGATAGCAGTGTTCCAATTTCTGAGGGGCTGCCCCAAGGCAGGGCAGGTTGTTTATCAGAGCACCAGAGGGCAGGACAAGAAACAATAGTTGGAAAGCTGATCAAGGAAAGAAGCAACCTGGAATTAAGGAGAAACTTCCTGACAGTGAGGACAATCAACCAATGGAACAGCTTACCCCCCGAAATCATGGGTGCTCCATCACTGGAAGTTTTTAAAAAGAGACTGGACAATTATCTGACTGAGATGGTATAGGACCTCCTGCTTGAGCAGGGGGATGGACTAGAAGACTTCCAAGGTCCCTTCCAGCTCTATTCTATTCTATTCTATTCTATTCTATTCTATTCTATTCTATTCTATTCTATTCTATTCTATTCTATTCTATTCTATTCTATTCTATTCTATTCTATTCTATTCTATTCTATTCTATTCTATTCTATCCTATAGGATATGATTGTTTGGGATTATGAGTTTAAAAATCATTTGCATAGTTTGTGCTGCTGATTTTATTTAATTTAAGGTGAATGACCTGTGAGGTTTAAAAGAGATGTTTGCAATTGAATTCCAGGTGTTCAACTGTTTTTAAATGCTAGGGCAGTGCTTCTCAACCTCAGCAACTTTAAGATGTGTGGATTGGAGATTTGTTGACTGGGGGATTCTGGGAGTTTAAGTTAACATAACCTAAAGTTGTAGAGGTTTAGAGACATTATTCAAGGGATATGTAGGGCTTTGAAAGAGTGTGCAGTGGTCTGGGGACAGTGGAGTGGCCCTCAAACAAACCTTTGAAATGAAGGAGACTCCCTATCGCAAAGGGGAGAAGGTATGCTGTTTCATATTGGTTGACAAAAGTGATTTCTTCAAATACACATAGGTCATTCTTATACAATTGACATTCCTGGTTGAAATGCATCAGTCCTGCCTCAGTGTTTCAAGAAATGGGGCATCTTATCTCAATCATGCAATAAGCATCAAGGAAAAAGCTTTACACATCCATAGGGAGACATAGATTTTTCTTTTCTTTTTTTCTTTTCTTTTTCTTCTTTCTCCAAGCTACATTTTGGAGGTAGTACTTCTTCTTATTGCATTCAAACTGTCAAAAATCACTTTGTGTAGATTGGATGCTGATGCCAATATGCAAGGGAATTATGATTCTTCTGGAAGAACATGCCAGAAGAATTAATAATTTGCTTCTCATGGTGAAACCCAATTCAGTCCAGGCATGAAACATTTGCAAAACTGACAACTACTGTGCAATAGTTGACACTTCCTTGTCTGGCAAAAAGGAGAAGGCGATTAAAGGCGTGGGTGTTAAAATCATTAAAACAACAAGTAAGATTGTCTGCTGGATTCACAAATCCCATACACTCAGAGTGATCTGTATCTGTGTAAAGACAAATTGACCTATCATGCAGATTATAAGTCTCTGGGCCAAAAACTGTTCTGAGGAGGGAGATTAGAATAAAATCAGGAACACAGAACTTACAGTATATACTGTTTCTTCTTCTTTGCAAAGAGTATGACAAATGTTTAATCCCAAGGTATTTTATACACAGATTTTGCCATCTCTTTCTGCAAAAGCTTTCATCACGGAACATTGCTTTTTTCTCAAAAATCTGCAAACAGGCAAATACCTGAAACAAAACAAGTGCATGTATACAAAGAGAAGCTAACCTAGAAAGCCAAATATATATATTTCTGTCTACTGACTGCAAAGCCAACAAACAACCCTTCCAAACAGTTGAGAAAAAACAGATGCCTGAAATTACTGCCCTGTGGATGACGTCTTGCCAACTTGAAATCTGTCAGAGGAAAGCATCAGCAAAAGATCAGTGGCCCTTAGGGTCCCTACAAAAAACTGTGACAGTCTGACTTCAAGCAAACATATATTCCATAATTTATAGAAAAGTGCATGTAGTATATTAGCTTTTATTTTTCATTCCATCCTAAAGCTTCCTAAATCATATGGACAGAATGTTCTAAACAGACATATAGGATGGTCTGTTGGTTTGTTTATTTATAACTTAAATACATAAAAGCCATGGTGGCACAGTAGTTAGACTGCAGTATTTCAGGCTAATTCTGCTGACTGCCAACTGCCAGCAGCTTGGCAGTTCGAGTCTCACCAGCTCAAGGTTGACTCAGCTTTCCATCCTTTCAAGATCAATAAAATGAGAACCCAGATTGTTGGGGGCAATAGGCTGACTCTGTAAACCACTTAGAGAGGGCTGTGAAGCACTGTGAAGCGGTATATAAGTCTAAGTGCTATTGCTGTAACCCCCCCAACTCAGCACTGACTTTGAGTGGTACATAAATGAAAAATAGAGACAATGTCTACAAACAAAATAAAAAAATATACATTTCCCCAAAAGAATGTGGGGAAAAAAAGAGAATCTAAAAGAAGAAAAACCCTATTTTATAACCCTATTTTATTATTTTTTATAATCACAAATCCTTAATATTTTATAAGTTCTTTCCTCTTCATCTGCATAGATTTGTTTGGGGTTCATTGTCTCTTTGATATATAAAGCTATTCCTCTTTTCTTTTGTTGTGGTAGTGTGAAGTGAAGTTTCCCGATTTTCAGTTCCAACAGTTTGTAATGTTGTCTTTTAATATGTGTTTCTTGAAGACAAACTATATCCATTTTTAATTTTCGTAGTCAATCCATTTATATTCATTGAAAGAATCCCATTTTCCTTTTCTGTCTTCTTCAATTATATTTAGGTTTTATTCTCCTAGTTGTTCTTATCTGTCTTTGTTCTCTTGCTGTTGCCCCTTCTTCTATGTTTATGTTTTCTGTTTCTTCTTCTTCCCTTAGTTTGGCTGCTCCTTTTATTGCTATCTCTTCCTGGTTTTTTGCTTCTCTTTCTACATAAAATTCCGGACTTTCCCCTTCAAAAAAAGCTTTGTATCTCTCATAAAATTCCATTGCCTTCAGTGCAGTGTCCAATCTGTATCTGTCCCAATTAATTAAAATCCCTTCCGGAATCAGCCATCTGAAATTCACTCTTTTTTCAATTAATTTCCTGGTCAGGAATTGATATTCTCTTCTTGAATCTCTTATCGTCCTGGGGATCTGCTTCAGCACTATAATTTCCTTTTCTTTATAATGCAGAGGATCATCTCTGGATTTTCTCAATATCTCATGTCTTGTAGATCTTTTGACAAATCTAACGTGTACTTCTCTAGGGACTTTATCTCTCCTTTCATAGCTTGAACTGACTCGAAATATCTGATCTATCTCTCCTTCCATTTCCTGTTTTGCCGTTTCCAATGCATTAGCCAATAGCTCTGTCATTGAATCCATGAGATCCTCTTCTTTGTCCTCCATTATGTTTTGAAATCTTAAAAAAAAGATGCCTTTTCCATTTCCAAATCTGCCATTGAATCTTCCAATTCTCTATTTGCCTGCATCAGCCTCTGATTTTCATCTTTTATTTCTTCCATCTTCTGATCAGGCTCCACTGAATTGTCTTCTATTTTCTGAATTCTTCTATTTTTTAATTTTGTTCATTCTTTGTGACCATCTGTCGGAAGCTTTCTAGTTGAGAGTTTATGTTATGAATTTATTGATTTATTTTTTATCAAAGTTGTCTTTTGTCTACTCATTGTTTTTCCTTGTATCTTCTTTGTGGGAGGAGATTGCCTCTTGAATCGCTTGTAATGCCACTTGCATCTCCTTCTGAAAATTGTTAGATTTTTCTTGTTGAAGCATTGATTCAATTGATATCTGATACACAGGGCTTGCAAGGTGGAGAACGGGACTGAGGGTGTTAACTAAATTTGGAACACTCATTTTTAATTCCACCCCCCCCATTTTTTTATCAACTCTAATTCTTTTCCCAGATGTCTGCCTTATACCAAGCCATTAGTCTTCTATTCAATACAACAATATATCATTTAAATTTGTCTTAAATAATTCTTATAGTTCATGTCTATAGTCCCTATAATCAAATAAACTCCCTGAAAAAGAAGGGAGAACAAAGAAGAAGAAAAAAAAATGTAATCAAATTCTGTTTGTGAGGCTCACTTCTGGAGCAGTTGTCCAAAATCCAAGATTATCGCTCAGTCAAAATTTATAATCTACAAGGTCCTACTATTCCAAAGTAATAGTCCATAGGGCCTTCTCCAAAGAAAATTGCCAAGCTTCCACTGTCCTTAAGTAGTTCTGAGACTAAAAGTTTATAATCCAATAGGCTTCACAGGCAACAAGAAGAAAAAGAGAAAAAAAAGAAGAAAAGGGAAAAGAAAAAAAATGGAGAGAGGGAAAAAAGTTTATAATCCACTTCTATCTTCTGACTCCAACTCTAACTGATTGTCCCAAAATCCAAAGTTGCCAATCTGCCAAAATTATAATCCAAAATGTCCTACTGTAGACAGTTCTTTGCCATTCAGTCTTTCTCTAAATAGTTTATAAAATTAAAATTACAGATCAAACAATGTTTTTAATCCAAGAAAGCCAGATGGCTTCAGAATAGTTTGTAGTTTTAATTGTAATCCATCCTTCAGAAAAGACAGCCCCCAAAGTTTTTTCTCTTTTTCCAGCTGCAATCTACAAGGTTATGAAGTCCAGAAACATCAAAGGGCTTAGTCTGTTATCTATGTCTAGCCTTCAGGCCAAGTTCCTTCACCCTAGAAAAAATATAAATAGAGCTTGGTGTAGTTCTTTTTTTTGCCACTAGATGTCATTAGGTATCCCTTTTGTAATTTTCCAACCAAAAAAGTTTTTTTTCTTTAAGTTTTGCTCTAATACTCTCCAAGAAAGGATAAAAAGAAAAGAAAAGAAAGAAATTATAACTCCCCAAACTTTTTTCTTTCTTTTGTGTCCAAATTAATTTTATAGTCTCTCTATTTTCCCCCAAGAAATCTTAAACCTCTGGTTTTATTCTGGGAGGGGGGTGAAAAAAAGGAAACTCCCTCCCTTTAGTTCTGGGAGTTCCCTTGTTTTCAGATCATTTTTTCCCCCAAAAAACAGGTTTTAAAATCATAGAGGGAGGAAAATAATTTCACGCAGATTCAAACATGTTGCTTGCACTTGTTAAATACTACTTTTTTTCTCCTGAGGTCAGCAGCTTGCGACTAGCTGTATGGGTTCAGTCAGTCTTTCTCCTGTCAGTTCTGAGGGCTTCTTTGGATCAAGTGGGTTGACCGCCATCTCCCCACGATCAAAAGGGTCCCCTCTTGTTTCGTCGCCTCTCTGGTGGTTCCAGATTTGATGTTGTGGTGAGAAAGATGTAGGAAAGCAGGGCTCTTCCTCCCACACCTGATTTTTTCCTGCTGGGGGCCTAAAAAGGGCCTGAAGTCACCTCGTAAAAAAACAAACCTATTTTAATTCAACAGGATTAGAGCAGTCAGAGCCTGCAGGAGGATATAACAGCAAATGTAAAGCAGACTTTATCTGTTAAGTATTTATAAGATTCTTCACAGCAGATTACATTAATAGAATGTTCCAAATCTGAAAGAAACCCAACATTCCTCTTTTTTATTCTTCTGAAAACTAGAGGGGTCCCTTCTGAGATTTTTTTGTCCCCCCTTCACCTTTGAAGTCAAATTTTCTTTATCAGGCCATTGTCTAGACTGTGGCTCTTCCTCCTGCCTCCCAAGTTTGTTCCCACATACCATTATAGGCTGAAACTGCCTACGGGGTGTCAGTGTAAAAGTCAAAGTCTTTTAGTTGCTTGATTTCTCTCTCCCTCCTCCTCCTCCTCCTCCTCCTCCTCCTCCTCCTCCTTCTCTCTCTCTCTCTCTCTCTCTCTCTCTCTCTCTCTCTCTCTCTCTCTCTCTCTCTCTCTCTCTCTCTCACACACACACACACACACACACTGATTTGCCATATCCAAAATTGGAATTTTATGTAGGTAGTCTCCACGTTATGACCACAATTGAACCCAAAATTTCTGTTGCTAAGAGAGACAGTTGTTAAGTGAGTTTCACCCCATTTCATGACCTTTGTGGCCACAATTGTCAAGTGAATCACTAGTTTCACTTGCTTCAATTGTTAAGTTGTTTCGTGAATCTGGCTTCCCCACTGACTTTGCTTCTCACAAGGTTGCAAAAGGTGATCACATGACCCTGGGACATGGCAACTATGTGTCAGTTGCCAAGCATCCAAATTTTCATTGCATGACCATAGGGGTGCTGTAACGGTTGTAAGTGTGAAAAATGACTTCTTTTCAGTGTTGTAACTTCGAACAGTCATTAAATAAACTGTTGTAAGTCAAAGATTACCTGTATATGTTCTTTAGTTAGTTTTCTTTTTGTCTTCCAGTTAACTTCCTTTCCTCTAGTCCAGGGGTCAGCAACCTGAAACAGTGAAAGAGCCACTCGGAACCGGTTCCCTCACAAAAGGAAAAACTGGGAGCCGCAAAAAATGTGTGCACATGTGTGTACATGCGTGCATGCGCAGAACAGGGTTTGACTGAAGAGTGGAGCCAAGGTGAGATATGCACCTACCCTGCATATTTGAATTGGTTGAACATTTTTAGTCCCACTTTTTTTTTTTTGGACTGCACATGGCAGAGGACTGGGAGCCGCATGTGGCTCCAGAGCCGCAGGTTGCAGACCTGTGCTCTAGTGTATCTCTGTTCCATTGCCTGTTCTTTAGGACTGGGGCTATTTAAAGTATAACCTAGTATCACATGTTTCAACAAAATGTTTTCGCATCTCTTCCCCAAATCTGAACCTTCATTTACCCATCTAAGCATCTCAGAAGATTCTGATTGTTGAACCCTGCAATCTTCCTGCTATCTATCTATTTAGCTTGCAACTTGAATCTTTTCCAACTTTCCTCCAGAACAACAATAACAAACATTGAAGGTTTTCCTTTCCCCAACTTGTTAGGATATTAGTGGATTAAGAAAATACAGGAGGAGGGATTTTGATAAGATTTTAATTGCTTAAGGACCTGTTTCAGGAAAATTTACCCCTGGTTTATTCAAAAGCCCTATCCTTCTGTTAATGATTTTATTGAATTTTAAGTGATGAGTGGGACTTCTAAGATGATGATGTGGGAAAGGTAATGCACCTTTATTATGGCATTTTCAGAGCACCAGGGAGCTTTTCTTGAAAATCAACAATAGTTCTGTCATTTTGTTTTCATAGCAAATGATATTCAAGATGCATTACTGGGTAAAAAAAAAGGTGTTCAACCTGGGTCTCATGCTGTTTTTGCTAGAGTAGACCTATGTATTATAGACAATTCAATTGTAGAAATCCAGATGATCATGAGATGGCAGTAAGGAAAAAGAGAAAAGTCTGTTTGCTCCCATCTTGTGATCATCTAGATTTTTGCAGTTATGATACACAATGGTAGTGTTTTCTACTTTGCCCTTAGAACAACATCATGTCATAATGGAACATTGCTCAGGGAACCATTGGAGGAGAACATTGCTCTCAAGACACTAGAGGAATGCTAACGGTGCTGCAGGAAAAAATAAAAAGAAGTGGACAAGGGAGAATTTATAGTTTCTGCTTTTCAGATAAAACTACCATCTCTAAATTTAACGTATATACTGCCTACTTTGGAAACGGTAAAAAAATATTTTAGTTTTCTTGCTTTTTGATGGATGTACTTAGTAGAAGACTATTAGTGACACAGCAAAATGAATGGCAGAATAGAAGCATTAAAATTACTGGATGCAGAAAGGATACAAATTAAACATAATTTTACAAGGCAATAAGGTTGATTTTAGGACATGTTGCACAACCATCCTAAAGTACGAACAATGATGTCAGCTTTAAAATTCTGACTTTCAGTATCCTAGGGATGTCAGATACTACGTAAAGAATGCTGAAAAGTACATCAAATAACAGTACAAACATTGTTCTTCTACTGATCACATAAAGATAAGTTATTCATTATCATTATTAATGGTAATGTCACTGAAGATATAGGAATATTTTTTTTCTTTTATGAAGGACAATGAACTTATGTTATTTCATTTTTTTTAAAAAAAAGCTCAACAGATGCCTACGGGTAAAAACAATATTGTAAACTAATGAAGTTTCCTCTGATGAAATGTTTAGAAGCACTTTGGAGAGGAGACTGACAAAATTCATTTGCATAGTTTGTGCTGCTGATTTTATTTAATTTAAGGTGAATGACCTGTGAGGTTTAAGGCATTGTTAAGAGCTGTAAATATAAAGTGCCTTTTGATATTTCTTTAATGCAAAGCGAGTGATAAATAAAAGAACTGAAACCAAAGAAATGAAGTCAAGCTTTACATTCTTTAGTAGAAATCTGTGGAGAGATGCTGTGACTTGAATAAACTATGGAGCTCTGGATGAAGTATATCAACTGAGTCATTAAAAAAGGAACAAGTCACTTAGTTAATTTTGCTCTTGACTACACAAATCCAATTTCAAGATATAATTCACTCACAATCTGCAGGAGTCACTTCTCTTTAGGTATAAAATAGGCATGTAAATGCTTCATTTTTTTTCTGCTAAAAGTGAAACCTATTTATCCTAGTAAATATATGAATGGAATGTTTAAAACACAAAAACAATTTTGTGGATCAGATGCAGCATAATGGCATTTTCAATTATATTGTTATTGCAGAGATGATGGTTGTTGTTACTGTTATTAGCTATTAGTATACCTGGGGAAAAGTCCATGGTTTTTGCATACACAGATATATAAATATTCTTCCTGGACATTGTGAAAAAAAATATTGAATGTTCACAGCAAGACTAAAGCATTACAATAACAATATTTTGGGTGTAATTTAAAAACATCTAGAGTACCACTTCAACACTATCAGCACTATCGGTTTGTGGACCAATCCCCATTTCTCAAATTTTAGATCAAGTACCAGATGAGAAAGTATGGTCTCTACACATCTATACCGATGGCAGCTAATAATAATAAAAAAATTACATTCTAGACCTCTAATATTATTTTATTATTTCTTTACAAAACAGCAGCTAGTGTTATATATTCCCTCTGCGTATCTTGCATAACAAGGTGCAACATATTTAGTCATAACTCATTCTGGATGCAGTAATATGTACATTTCTAAAGTGGTCTGACTATGACATATTAGAGATACAAAACCTGCTGTTGTGTGCAGTAGAATGAGGCATTTCAAATAAAAAGGAGAAAAAGACAGAACAAGCAAATCAATTCCAAATCCCACTTCTTCACTGGAGTGAAAATGTAACTGTTCTAGTTTTGGGGGGGAAATCAGCTCTTTGGCTGTCACAAGTCTCATAAATGTTTATGTAAAGGTGTGTTTTCTTTGTGTCTCAAAAGGTTCTGCAGGAACTGATCCTTCACTACCTGTTTGTAAATTACATGATTCTCACTGAAGCTGGGATCTGACATCGAGCTAGAAAGAAGCAGTCAGTGTCTTCTCAGATCAATACATTTGCATGGCATGGTATAGAATAGGAGGAAGAAAAAGAGAAAGGATAAAAAAAGTTGAGTGAAATATGAGAAAAGCCCCTGTTATCTCTCTTGCTGGGACTTATGGAAGAAAAGATTTGCTATCATTGTGGAAACCTGGAAGGATTAGGGACCTCAGGGCTATATCTCTCCCACTTTCCATTACCCTATTATAAAGTTAGAATTATGTAACATCCCCTTCCTGCTATAAACCCAAATTTTCTTAATTAAAAATTGTTATTTTCATTTTAGGGTTTAGGTACTCAAATGTTGTGTTGTGTATGAGAGAGGAAGAGGAGGAGGAGGAGGAGAAGGAGGAGGATATACAGGTAGTGCTCAATTTACAACAGTTTGTTTAGTGACATTCAAAGTTATGGCACTGGAAAAAAAAGTCACTTGTGGCCGTTTTTCACATTTACAACCATTGCAGTGTCCCCCATGATCTCATAATCAAAATTCAGATGCGTGGCAACTGACTCATATTTATGATGGTTGCAGTGTTCTGGGGTCATGTGATCACATTTCGTGAACTTCTGAGAAGCAAAGTCAATGGGAAAGCCAGATTCACTTAGCAACCATGTTACTAACTTAACAGCTACACTGATTCACTTAACAATTATGGCAAAAAAGGTTGTAAAATGGAGACAAATACTTAACTGTCTCACTTAGCAACATAAATTTTGAGTTCAAATGTGGTCCTGTGTATAGTTTCAGAATTTAGAAAGGCTGCAGTAAAGGAATAAAAGCATTGAAAAAATGCTGTTTCTGAACAAGCAGAGACCTTCACTATAACCTTAGTCTGGAATTAGAAGTCATTTTTTAAAAAAAAATCTTTCTAGCCATCAAAAATAAATGTAAAAGTGTGTGCTTCTACTGCTTTATATCCCACCCACCCCCATCAAATCTTATCTGATCTGCATAAGATTCAAAAGTGATTCCTGTCTCCATTTCAAAAGAATCTCATAGTGCTGGAATATAGTTTAGATTTTGTGAACTACTTTATTTTTCAGGCAAATAAAATGGTAAAACCTTAAAAGTCCTAATTATATTAAATGAGGAAGACACCCTTGAGATTTCATAAGAATCAGTGGAATCCTGTAAAAGTCTTAATATAGTTCTATTTTGATATTTAATGGTACAAATGAACAGGAAAAAAGCAATGTAAGATTTATATTGTGCATAATTGTTTATTTTCTTGTACTGCACATAGAGGCACACTAACTTCTACTGTTATGTACTATGTACTAGTATTATTCACCTCTTCAGATAAAATTATAAAGGTCATGAATTGGAAAAAAATAAAGATTAATTGTACCTTTTCTCCTACTCTATGCCAGAGAAAGTGAAGTTATTTAAAGGACTTAGACTATACCTAAATTCAGAAGATTTATGTATGATTCATAGAGCATAAAAAATCATACAGACATAGTGACAAGAATTTTGTTTATGTAATTTTTCTGTAGGAAAGCATGGTCTTTTCACTTATCTCTAAGGGAATGATTAAGCTAATGGTCTACCTCATTTAGGAAAGAGAACATTACTAACTTGCTTTTGAGTACTTTCACTATTATATTCATTTATGACTTAAGCAATGTGGTTTGACAAAGCATTTTATCTCAAGTAGCATCTCTCAGGAGATTAATGTGCTATTAGACCAAATGAACTAAATGAACATTTAAAAAGTTTTAACTCTTTGCCAGTTACTTTTAATTAAATCATAGAAAATGTGAGGAAATTACCCAGAAATGCCTGGAATACTTTAGAAGGAAAGATTTTTATAGACAGGAAGTTGTTGGTCTTACACAACTTCCAGTACTCCAACATAATTATAATTTATAGGTAATAGTTTTTACTAAGAGTCCTAAGGAATCAAAGGTTTGTGTACCCATAATTTGCTTCAGTAGTTTTGATTAACATTGGGCTGGGGAGGAAAATGACCTTCCTCCAATCACCAAATAGGATGTGGTGATGCAAAGTGTAGTGGTTTCCCAAAATTCTGGTAATGTTTTAAATAACTCCAGCAGAATTTCAATATGCCAACAATCCATCCACAGTTACTTCCTACAAACTGACTTGTTGTATTTCTGTCTGAAGTTGACTAATCTTAAGGCAATATCTGAGAAATGAATGGCATATTTATATCAGGTAGTCCTCAACTTACAACAGTTCATTTAGTGACCATTCAGAGTTAGAATAGCACTGAAAAAAGTGACTTATGACCATTTTTCACACTTACAACTGTTGCAGCATCCCCATGGACACATGATCAGAATTGAGATGCTTGATAACTGACTCATATTTTTGACCGTTTCAGTGTCCCAGGGTCATGTGATCATCTTTTGCAAGCAAAGTCAATAAGGAAGTTAGATTCACTTAGCAACTATGTTACTAACTTAATCACTACAGTGATTCACTTAACAAGTGTGGCAAGAAATGTCATAAAATGGAGTAAAACTCAGTTAACAACTGTCTTGCTTATCTACAGAAATTTTGGGCTCGATTGTGGTCATAAGTCAAGGACTATCTATAGTTGTGACTGAAAAGAACTTGCTTAAACCTGTAGAGCCACTGTTCATTCTATAAATTGATTAATTTCAATTAATATTCCACAGCTTTTAGTGGTTACTATCAATTATACATGTGGACATATTTTTGTACCTATGAGAAATTGTCACTTAATAAGTAGATTTGCAGACATATAGCACGTGAACTATTGTTCATTTTACACTGCTTTTATAAAATTGCCCTGGATATAGGAATTATTTTTGTTTCTATTGTATTGAAAATGAAAACAGATTTGGGTGACTTTTCTTGAAGCAAAATGAAGTGGAATAGGAAATCTTAACTATGCTTCCAGGATCAATGGCCAATTTTAAACATCAATAGTTATAAAATGCCTTAAAAACTTTGAATATAATTTATAGTGGATCAGTGGGAGGGTATGTGGTTGAAAAGATTGAAATTTTACACTATGTTATACTGTGGTACCTTAATACTTGATTGCTTCAAAACTCATTGAATTTGCTACTTGACACATTGTGATATGAAAATATCCCAGTACTTGGTGTTTGTTTAGTACTTGATGTGCTGTGATAGGAAGAGGGGGACAAATGCAGAGAACAGACAGGAAGTCAGCCATGTCGGGAAGGTTGCTGCAAAAGGAAGGGGATAGCCACAGAGGGAGGCCAGGAAGTCAGCAATCCTGGTAAGGTTCATAGGAAAAGGATTGGACAAAAAGTTCTTCCCACTGAAACAAAGGTAAGTCATGTAATTTGTTTAGGACTCATCCTTTTTAATACTTGTGGCACCTCTCAGAACCAATTAACACTGAGTACTGAGGTACCACTGTAGTCTTAAAGATATTTTTTATAAAATGATGTATTGTTGGTACACTGGAAAATCTATCTAGAATGTATAAAGGGTCTTCAAACCTATGGTAGAAAAGTAATCAACAAGAAGAGACATTTTATCATACTTGAGCCAGAAAATTTGAACTGAATGATATACAGTAATGCAGAATATTTTAAAGACTCATATACAATTGAAAACAGAGAGTTTTCCTTTGGGCTTGACAGAAAATAAAATAAGAAACTTTGTTTTCCATACAAGCTGAGATTATTCTGTGCAAGGTTGAAAGTTCTGACTTTACTCATAAGGGAAGAATGGATAGTGAACAGGATGGACCTTGCTGAGATGGCTGAATTGATGGCTTTAATTACAGATAGGACAGTATCTAAATTTAATGATGATTGGAATTCATTTATTGACTTTTTGTGGAAATTAGACAAAAATGATGTTAACGGTTAGAATAAACATAAAAGATTATAAAGAAAATATAAATTTAAATAATAAATGTTATCATTTTATGTACCTCTATTGGCCATGGAAGTAATATAATTCCTAGGATAAATTAATGGGAATTCCAAAGTGAGAATATCTAATGTCTCCATAATTCATAAAGTTCTAAGGAAAGGATTCTACTGCATAAACACAAATGATGGATATTGAAAAGTTTAGTACAGATGTTGCTCCTTCACCTCTTGACAATCTTGTATCATGTTCTACTGAATGACAAAAAAAGGGTTCAGATCGAAGTCACTAGTAATCAGTTACTGATGTCTTTAATTAGGAATTTACACTTGTATTGCTCGTATATACAGTGCCATTTATAATGTCAAAGTGTATCAGGAGAAAGTCTATCAGATGTATCTTTAGAAAGCAAAAAATGTGTGGAAACTGTGAAGTCCACATATCTTCTGGTAGACGATATTGGGAAGACCAATTTACAGGACTGTTTTGGAAGTAGCCAGTTAAAGTTGCTCCAAAATGTAGCAAACCTGAAAGAAAGTAAATTTGCCAGTCCTTTGAGAGACCAGAATCCAGGTGGAAATGTTCCTCTTATTATGACACTGAGGCCACTAATTCTCTTGCGTATGAGAGATAAATACAATGTAAACAGTTAGATCTCTCTGTATCCCACTTTTTCAACAAAAATTGACAATACAACCCAAAATGAGCTACAGTGAGATGCTTGGCAAGAAAAAGAGAAATTATTTTTTTAAAAAAACTTCAGTGGAAGTGTATTTTTCCCTCTTCATGCTCCACCATGTGCCTTTGCTTTGCTCTGCCTGGGAAAAGAACGAGGTCATGTGCCATTTACAAGCTTGTGAGACAGGAAGGGAGCACAGGCCAAAGTGACAAATGCATTGGCAGAAAACCGATTATGCTGCTGTCAGCGTTTAGTTAGCTAGCTGTCAGTAATTCTAGCCATGACTGCTCTTGTTCCTAGCACCCCAAGACAGAATACTCTCACTCCATTAAGAACATGTGAAGTAAGGTAAGTTTCTCAGAGCTACATATGTCAACTGGGCCGTGCAAATCCTTCAAAAGAAGTGTTTTGGAAAGCGTGAGAGTAAACATATGCTCAGGCAGCTTCTAAAGCACCTGTGCGGGACTGGAAGATGTTGAGGCTTTAATGTTTCCAAAAAGAAGATCTGTAAAGCTTTAAGAACCAGATTAGCTTTTCCTGCAGATGCATAAACCAACAAATATAACCTTACAAATGCTTACAGGATTTTCCACTAAGAGATACCTAACCATATTGTAAAAAGAAAATGCAGAAATTTCTATTCTGGAAAAAAAGGTTTTTTCAATAGCCTTCTCCCCCACCCCAAAATTTTCTAGCTAAGTTAACTCTCAGTGATAACAGAAGAACCTGGTTTCATAGGTAGAGATAAAGTGACTCCCAACACAATCATCTGCCTATCTACAAGGCCATTCAAAGTTTCAAGGGGGTGATTTGCTTTGATGAAGCTTCAGTGAAAGTATCCTTTCTACCCATGCAAAGTGGAAAAGAAATAGCTTTTAAGCATGCCAAAAAGCCCTAATTTTGAATCAAGGTAGTAGTGGAGATAAGTGAACCCTGTCTCATTCAATCCTAACTCTACAACTTATCATGTGGATGGGTGTGCATCTTGGTGATCTTTTGCCATATTATGAACATTAAAGTGGTAACATCACACTGATTTAACACAGATAGGGACTGGGTGTTCTAGCTCAGTTGGTTTATTTCAACTTGATTATTTTCCACAGTTAAAAAATAAGCCCCCATCTATTCACATTTGCATTTCCATTTGCAGAGAGAGAGAAAAACAACTGACATTCATACAGGCTAAGCTATGGAGACATTAAATGTTTTGAAAAGAGGGATACTACATGCTATAGCATAACTTTACAGAATTATATCATGTTGCATCCCTCTTTTCAAAACAATTCATTATGAGCTATCTGTTGGAATGTTAAGCTAAACCAAGTGGGTAATCTTTTCTTTTCCAATATATATTGGAAATAAAATAAAATATTTATTCCAAATTATTTCCCACCTACAGAAGTATAACAAAGGTTCTTCTTACATTTCAGTGCAACAGAACACAGTTGGGAAAGAGGAACAAAATCTATTTGATATGCTTCTTTAATGGGGAAAAACCCCCAAATGTATGACCCTGCACTCACATGTTCAGATGTGGCTTGCTATCATTCCTTTTATACTGAAGGCCTTATATATATTACATCTGTGTAACCCACATATGCTCAAGTCAGAGTGGGTACTATCAAAATATGGTACTGTGTGTCGGGGTGAAAATTTCAGGAATTTCAAGGGCAAAATTGAGCTTAAGCTGTTCCCTCAAATATGGATGCTATACCCATCTGTCTTTGCAGCGTAGTCTTTAATAAGCTACATAAATCCATGAACAGACCTCGATGATGGAAGCTGCAAGCCCCTATCTTAAGGAGATAAGAGTGCATAGAAAAATGAAGCCAAATTTAATACAAATTTATTAAAATTAAAGGTGGGGAGAAGATTGATGTAGTCACACAAAGATGAAATACAGCCTTGTGGTACCAGACAAGAAACCATTAAGCTGGTGTGTTTTGCTGTGTATTACTTAATGTATCTGCAGAAGAACAAATCATCTTAAAGTGTATTGGTATAATTTAATAATACATTTTTATCTCATTTTCTATTTGCACTGTAAATTAGCCCAGCAGTATGATTTCAGGGGCTATCTGGGAGAATAGTAATGCTGAAAAATGGTGGATAGAAAACACACCAAGGCAGTCAGGGAATTGGTTTCCTTAAATCCAGGACATCGTTCCATTAATTAAGCAATATACTATGATTGCACTGGCACCTTTCCCAATGCACAAGTGAGTTTAATTTGCAGCATTGCTACATGGAAGGTGTGCCAATATGAACCTTGAATTTTAATGGAAAACATTTTGAATAATTTTCAACACAGTGCATGGAAATTAACAAGGTGCACATTCTCTAGACTGCTTCCAGAAGTCAGAGAGTGCAGGTCTCCATGTGATGGGCTGAACAATTCAGAAAATGAATGACCCTCCAGTGGACATAAGAAAGTCCTAGTGAATTAGTGATTCCAGCACAAGACAGCATGCATGGATTTATTATGAACCTGAGGCTTTTCTCTTCACTGTCAAGAAATACCCAATACTCAAAAGAAAGCAGGAACTTAAAGTCCTGTGTGTTTGTTCAGCAGGTGAAGATTATCAGCCATTACACAGTGAATCCATTGACTTTTTAGTTAGTTAATTCAGTACTGATGTCAAGATATTGAATTGACAGATGGGTAAACAGAGTGACAGTACCAAGACAGTCAGTCAGTCTAGTCTACCTCACTCATAGCTTCATTTGAAATCTATCATTAGAATTACACTAGTCAAATTGATTTAAAAACATACCGATTATCTTCTGTTAGTAATGTATACTAAGAAGAGATGGAAATCTCTGCTGTGGCTAATCAGGTATTGCCTTGAGAACACAGAGAGTCCAAGCTTATTCAGTACTCTATTCAGATATCCTCCAGCTAAAGAGCACATTGCCATCAAATCTCAATCAATCAAACAGAATAGAGCTGGAAGGGACCTTAGAGGTCTTCTAGCCCAACCACTGCTCAAGTAGGAGATCCTATACCATTTCACACAAGTGACTGTCCAGTTTTTTCTTAAAAGCCTCCAGTGACGAAGCACCCACAACTTCTGAAGGCAAGCTGTTCCACTGGTTAATTGTCCTCACTGTTAAGAAGTGTTTCCTTAATTCCAGGTTGCTTCTCTCCTTGATCAGATTTCAACTATTGTTTCTTGTCCTTCCCTTTTGTGCTCTGGAAAATAAGCTCACCCCCCCCCCTTCTCCAGACATACCATATCTCCAGCTTCACAGAATTTTGATACTACAGAACAAGGAGATGAATTTTTAAAACTCCAGAGAATGAAGTTGATCCCATTGCAGATTTTTATTTTCCATATAGGACATGCTTGGTTTGGGATTAACATCCACTGTGAAGTCAACCAACTCTGGTTGCTTGGATAAGCCGTGATAATAGATTGAAAGGATGTGTGAAGATTCAGCAGTAGAAAAGAGAAAAGTAAAGTTAAACTGGTGTTAAATTGTCTAGGTTTGCTGCATGCTCAGCAAAACAGCTTTGGGATAGAAGAGATACCTACATGCTGCCCCCTCCCTGCCCACCCACCCAGTTGCCTTATTCCGACTATGGAGTTGAAAAGTTAGAATTCTTAGTTAGAACTTTGATCTTTATGTTTGAATAACATTTCTTGTGACAGTAGACAAAATGTGTACAATTAAGACAATGGTTGACATTTAGGGTGCCTTTTGATACTATGGTTTATTGGTTATGTGTCATCATGTTGGTATCCATTTTTAGTGACTGTATAGATTTTCTTCATGACATCTTGGTCCATCAGATTTTCCAGTAGTGGCAGACGGCCTGAATGTGTTTTAGTGTAGGTTTGAGAGGAAACCACTGTCACTTATCTCCACCATCCCCATCTCAGATACACCAACAACAGCCATACCTCCTACAACTGACCCCATCCCCTTGAGTCCCCCACCTCTGGTGATCACAGAAAATGATGTGCAAGGTCTATTTCACAGACAAAAGCTTGGAAAAGCACCAGTCCCAGACAAGATAACTCCTTCTTGCTTGAAAGCTTGTGCTGATCAATTGGCTCCCATCTTCACCTGAATCTTTAATAAATCACTAGAGATATGCTATGTTCCTTCTTGCTTCAAATGCTCTACTATCATCCCGGTGCCAAAGAAACCCTCCATCTGAATGACTGAATGACTGCAGAATGGTTGCTCTGACATCCGTAGTTATAAAAATCTTTGAAAGGTTAGTGCTGGCCCACCTGAAAACTATCACAGATCTGCTGAGTAAATAGATCAGTAGATGATGCTGTTAATATGGCTCTGCACTACATTCTACAACATCTTGAATCTACTTAAATACAAATCTACTGTTATAGGGCACCCTGCTCAGTTTTTACAATAAAGTTCCTCTTATTTTCTAACTTTCAATGA
The DNA here is from genome assembly GCF_964194415.1 of Vipera berus. Lineage (NCBI taxonomy): Eukaryota > Metazoa > Chordata > Lepidosauria > Squamata > Viperidae > Vipera > Vipera berus. Next base: position 81,574,098 of record NC_138202.1, on the reverse strand, counting down.
GATATTTAAAGACTTAGAATCTCAAATTAGAATCCTTAAATGTGTTATTTTTGAACACAGTATCATTTCCTCACTGATCCAAAGAAGATACAGTATATCATCCTTGAGAACACCATGAATTTATGAATTGCTGTTCTGTTTTAAGTACAGGAAATTCATAGCAATAAGAACCCATTTGGTTAAAAATATATGTATCTTTCCACGTGTGTGTTGGTGTTTATGTGCAAGTATATATGGAGACAAATATGAATATATATGTTTAGAAATATGAAAATGTTATCAGCCTTGGATAGGCCATGCTTTATCAGATCATTGTTAAATATGCTCAAAAAAACCACAATTAATGTTCTATAGCAAAGTAAAAGTGACAGTAACGGCCAAGAATGGACTTAAAGGTCCATGAGCTCAAAATGTCAAATATAATAGAAGTCCACATTACTTCAGGTTTTTGATTGCATGAGTGTCTTGATTTCCTGTAAATCCAGAACAATGGATTTAAGACATATGTTGGCATAGCACTCATTTTTCAGTGTAAATTGCTGGAAAAGATCAATAGCACTCATCATTTGTGTGAAAAACACTTCTTCCTTATGAAAAAGGAAAATCATCCACATGAAAGGCATTCATCTGGAGGCATAATGAACCACTAAAAAAAACACCATTTGCAAAATGCAATTGCACTGAGAAATGTATCACAACATTGTACTCTTTATATTAAAACTAGTTTTTTTCTCCTTCCTTTCTTAACTTGCTTTTTGGCATAGCAGTGCCATAATAAGTGGCTTTCAATTTATTGGCATACAGAATCTGTTTTCAAAGGTTCGTATCTGAACACAATTCTTGTTAGAAAAAAGATCTACCCATATAAGTCTTTGAGTACAATTGGAGTTACTCCCAACTAAGTTGGGATAGGTTGATAGTCTTAATATGGCAGTGTTTATTTTTACTTACTTCCAATTTCTAAATATGATCACATACTATAGTCACACATACAGTATGTTGACCAAGAAAATTATATAGGTAAAGACTACTTTGAACTTGTATAGCATTGTTTTTACCCAACTGATGATAGCTTCATATCAGAAATTATAAAGTACATCAAAGATTTGAGAGTAGAGTTCAGTATTTCTACTTAGAATGTCCAAAAGAGAAGGTGTGCATTATATTTCCTTCCATCTCAATTATATGAAGGAAAAGACAGTAGGTTATTCCCCATGAAAGATATGTGATAATTCCTCCTCCATATATGGATTACCCTTGATTCAAAACATACAGATATCATGTCAAACATTGTGCAACTCATTGTTTGGTTGTCCAAAATAAATTTTGGAAACAGAAACTGCTCTAAAATACTGAGAAATAAGTAGACCAAAGGACAATCAAAGCCTGCAGGAAAACTGTTCACCACTCATTCTTATGATCATCCTGACAATGACCTCTGGAAGACTGGGCACAAATGCAAAGTAAATGCAGGCAACCACGTTTTGCTATTCAATATTTGCCCTGAGTCTCCTTAGTTTGAGTCACTGACCTGTCATTCTAGGCAGCACATAAGGCAGCTATTCAGCTTCTCTTTCATTCTCACTGAAGAAGGAAAATGCTTTTGACTTGATGTCAGTGCCTACAAAATGCAGAAAAAGAGTGATGACATCAGCATGAAAGCTTTCCTTTACACTAACTGGGAGAGAAGGCATTTCTCTCTTGCTATCAAATTCACACTCCAACTGAAAGTGACCTGTATGAAAAAGAGAAGAGTACTTTCCCCCTGCCAGGTCTTGAAAGGATTTGGGAGCATGTGTAAAATCCAGTGGACAGCATGTCTTCCTCTTTTTTATATATAATAAAGGAATAACTCCTCCCAAGCTGAATGCATGAGGCATATTACTAGAAGTGCTTTCATGAAACTAAAATACTCTCATTCTCTTCTGTCCCATACCAAAAGCACTTGCTATATATCCTGCAGTTTAATACTCCACAGGCTACATATATCGGTTTTACAGAATTTATCTACTGAAAGAATCTGCTCAGCAGAACAACAACAAAAAACATACACAGAGCCTTTTAAAAAAAACCTTTTATGCTGAAGTTGAAAAACAACTTGCCAGGGAATAAGCATTTGTCAGGACTTTTGGTTTATCAGTGTGTTCCAAGAACAATAAATCTGAGCGTGGATTAAGAATGCAAACTCCTTCAACTACGAATTCCTATTTGCAATATCATTGCTTGACTTCTCCTGGGTGATGTAATTTAGAGACTTAGCATAATGGATGCCATGCCATGACAACACATGTTCAGAGATTGTTGCTTTTGAGCTATTGGGCAATTTCCTACAGTTAGATTGTGATCAAAGTACCTGTCATAGAGATATATTACCATCTCCTAACAGTATCATCTTACATTTTTTAACTTTGTCAACTGAGATAACAGTGCTAGAAAAAGCATTCCAACACACCAGCATTTCCCAAATTTAATAATTATTGTCTCTCAATCAAACACCAGAACAGAAAAGTCTCCAAAAGTTTTTGATATATGCACACTGAATTTCTGGTCAACAACGTATCAGCTGGTTCTTAAGTCTTATAAGTGTTTTACATTTTCAAGCTACATGGAATGATCACTTGAAGAAATGTTTATATGGACTGCAAAAAGATGGCCCCTAATATACATCCATGATAACATGTATTGAGTATGGTAGAATAGAGGGAGGGAGGGAGGGAGGGAGGGAGGAAGGAAGGAAGGAAGGAAGGAAGGAAGGAAGGAAGGAAGGAAGGAAGGAAGGAAGGAAGGGCTAATAAATAGCACAGTCCATGGTAAACCACAATGATGCCATAATGTCTGATAAAAGTACCTAAGTCATGACATTTACACGGTTAGCACATGTTGTCATTTATCCTCTTGTTTCCTCTGTGCATGCCAACAGAGGAAAACACCTGGAAAATACCTAAAATATAGTTCTCAAATAGAATGCAATATTGAGTGTGGATTCTGTTTTTTAGTCCTTGATACCCATGCAAACTACTTGAATAAAATAATCCAAATATCAATTTAGAACTGAATGAAGAGGCTTGGAAACTTAATAAATACCTGAAAAGAAAAACACTTCAAAAGCACTATCAGTAATTCATGCACCTTGGACGTCCTTGTTGGATTGAAAGTCAGGGCTATATATCTGAAGTAATTTAGAAGATAATCAGACTTTTGAAGGGGGAATTGTAATGTAGCAGATGGACACAAGGACATGATGAAGGACCCCAGATATCATTATATCATATTCAATCTCAGCCCACTAACATTAATTATTAAGAATGAATATATTAAAGCGAGATAATTTTAGAAAGATAATTTACTGCATTATTTCTTCACCACACTTTCTAAAGTGGAATTTCAGAAAGAAGCATGCTACCACTGATATGAAATTGAAACACTAAATGTACAAATTAAATACCTAAAAGTAAAGTCCGTAATCTAAGTCTAGACATATTTTTATGTGGTGTTTCTGAAACTTGCCAGAAAAGAGTAGATGTCTCATACACCCCAAAATTAAATTTGTCCAATCTCTTTATGGTCCAAGTGCCACAAAGCTTTTTAATATGAAAGGCATCTGTGAGAAGAAAAGCTAGAGTATTTTCTAATATATTGGGCTGAAAGGGAATAACAAGCCCAAAGTCACCCAGCCAATTTTCAGACTCAGAGGAGGGCTAGAAATCAGTGTCCTGCTTTCCAGGGTGCACCTTCAGCATTATGCCAGACTGGTCCTGTAATGTTATGCAACTCAAGATATTGTATCTACAGCAGTGATCCTCAACCTTTCCAGGTCCGCAAATCAGCAGCAACAGCTGTGGCGCTGCTGGGAGGGGATGGTTTCAAGTGCACACTTGCGTAAATGCAGCTTCACGCACTTGCCCACTGCTTGTGTGGCCTGGTTCCAACAGTCCTATAAACAGAGGCATAGAATCAAAATCACATGAAGTATTAGTACCGTTTTATAAAGCCTTAGTAAGACCACACTTGGAAAATTGCATCCAGGTTTGGTCACCACATTACAAAAAAGAAGTTGAGACTTTGGAAAAAGTACAAAAAAGAGCAACTAAGATTAAGGGCCTGGAGACAAAAGCATATGAGGAACGGTTGCTGGAATTGGGTATGGTCAGTCTAGAGCAGGGGTGTCAAACTGCCAGCTCTCAGGCTGGATGTGTCATGCCAAAACCGTGCCCACCCCATTGCCAGCAATGGGAAAAAAAGTCACGATATGTTGTGACACGTCACGTGTGGTCTAGAGAAAAGAAAGACTAGGGGTGACGTGATAGCAGTATTCCAGTATTCCAGTATTTGACCAGCTGCTACAAAGAAGAGGGAGTCAACTTATTTTCCAAAGCACTAGAAGGCAAGACAAGAAACAATGGATGTAAACTAAACAAGGAGAGAAGCAACCTAGAATTAAGGAGAAACTTCACAACAGTGAGGACAATTAACCAGTGGAACAGCTTATCTTCAGAAGTTGTAGGTGCTTCTTCACTGGACATTTTTAAGAAAAAACTGGACAGCCACCTGTCTGAAATGGTATAGGGTCTCCTGCTTGAGCAGGGGGTTGGACTTGGAGACCTCCAAGGTCCCTTTCAGTTCTGTTATGTTTGATTGATTGATTGATTGATTGATTGATCTTCAATGAGCTCAGAATAAATAATACAGTTTGCAGTATTTTCCTCACTTCAGTTTCCATTTTACTAAACAGGCAGGTCACAGGATCCTCTGGGCATTGCGTCCAAGGAGGACTCAGCAATATTGTGTCTTGTTAAGAAGGCATTTCAATTTTCCAGTTTCTATAAGAAAATTAAAATCAATTGCCGCAGAGAGTCTAAATGCAATGAGAGGTGTGGGAGGATTGACAGAGATGAATTTCTACTAACTAAAATTGTTCCTGCCTATAGCTGGGCTAGATGCCAGACTGAAATGATTCAAAGAATTTAGTCAGTCTGTTCAGAATAAGTCATGGTTTACACAGACTGAACTATAAGCTTTTCATCCCAGTGGATAAATGAGTTTTGCAGGTTCTGAATGTTGACTATTCTAATCTCATGAGAAAATTATGTTGCAGTATTTTAGAACACCTGAAAAATTTGTCCTGATGAACAGAAGAATGGGTTTCAATTAGAATGTAGCAAAATTAATTCCAGGACAATATAAAGCATCACAACATTATCAAGCTGCTACAGCCAACTGTAGAGTGAACAAAGAAAAAAAAATTGTTTCCCAAAACATTATGTTCTACAATAATGTCACCATTGGCACTAACTTTCAGAACATGGAAAGCTGTCAACAAAGTCAGACACATCTATAAGGATCATGCAGATGAGCCTGATCTCGCCTGATATTTCAACTTTGCCATCCAAAATCCAAAACTGAATCTAATATAAATTCATCAGAAACAAATCACCATCAGAATAGCCTAATTTAGAACTTATTCTTCTCTTCTTTATCAACCTGAAACAAATGCCATTTGAGTAGGAACTGTACCAATACTTGATCAAAGTTCATGTTCTAGTAAGAGAACATGCCAGAGAATGTTATATTGAAATATATGTATATATCTGATTACCTTTATTGGATTTTTCATTGGACAACTTCTCAAATTTCCTGAAATAATTCCATTTGTTCTGTTTCTGATATTTTATATATGTCTATTTCAAAATTTTGCAGTTTTCTTTCTTTCTTTCTTTCTTTCTTTCTTTCTTTCTTTCTTTCTTTCTTTCTTTCTTTCTTTCTTTCTTTCTTTCTTTCTTTCTTTCCTGAGGGATTCAGAAAGGAGAAAAGATACAATATTAATCATTCAAAACACTTTTTCTTTCTCATATATGTGCATATCATCATCATCGTGAAGCAATCTACTGCAAGATGAAGACCAATAAAAGCATCTTTTCATCTTTCATCTAATAATAGTTATTAAAATCTACTTGCTGTTTCAATACAGGTTGGTAAATTGATTTTAAAAAAAAATCCCAGTCAAAGGCTGAGAGAAAATACATCTTTTGGTACATGGTTAAAGTGCAATATTGCAGGCAGACTCTTCCCACAGCCTCGAGTTCGATCCTGATGGGACTCAACCTTCCATTCTTCTGAGGTTGGTAAAATGAGGAACCATGGTTGTTGGGGCAATATACAAATAATGCTTATATTGTAAACCACCCAGAGAGTGCTGTAAAGTGCTATGTAACCTGAGGGCATATACCAGTCCAGTATCTGATTATTATTATTTTTTCATATAAATCATCTAATGGTTAGATGGCCTAGACATTCGTATCTGAATATAGATCTTTGTAACATTCATATTTTATTGTGCATTTTTAATTTAGGTAAAATGTTACTATACATTGCAAGTCCATGTATAATATGCCATATGTTAAGTAATAAGCATTGTTGGGCAGTATACAAACCTAATTGCTACTGCTATTGATAATGACCAGCCCAACATCATCTACACCTACCATGTCTAAGGGTCAGAACCTGGATCTCCCCTTTCCTAGTCCAGAACCTTAGCCTATACATCCCACTGCCATTTGTGTGTGTGTGTCTGTGTGTGTGTATGTGTGTGTGTGTTGTGTGTGTGTAATCTCCAAACACTTCATATTTTATCATAGATGTGAACCCAATGTTAACATAACTTTGTTACTTAACTATGACTAAGTGGTTAGCCTTGAGGGAGGCAGAATCAAGCAGATAACAACTACCTGAAAAGAGCTGGTGTACTTTTCTGAGAAGATAAGTAATAGTTAGCAGCTTTTGTCAATTATAACTTTAGTGAAAGTTATAATTTCTTACTATTTATATCTTTTGTCATTGCCAGTGATGTCCTTTAAATTGTATGCATTTCTTTATCTCTAATTTGCTGTGGCTGTCCTGTTGTTTTAGGAATAGCTTCTGAAGAGTTCCATACGGAGATGATCCTAAGAGGTTTCAAGCTTGTTGACTGCATAAGAATAATCTACTTTTCTAATTTCCCCTGATAAAGCATTGACCATATTATAATATTAAAGGAAACTGCCAACCTCAACTGCTGCATGGGACCTAGACCTCTAGTTCTCACCTTTCTCTTTATGTGTGGAAAAGTGATTGTGAGATTTGTTTTTACTGTAAACTATTCCCGGATATACAAGTTCTTATTATCTCCTCAAAGATTAGACAATTTTTTAAAATAAAAATAAAAATTGTGCTAGAGAACAATTTTCACTCAGAATAAGATTTAGAATTGAAAAGAAAAGCGGCTTTTCAACATAGTGTATTCAAAAAAAGAAAACTCTTACAGTTTATTAAAAACAAGGGAAAATCAGAAGGAAGATGTATATGAAAATTATATAAATAACATATAGTTTGACCATCAAATTGAAGCATGTCCTTCAAAAACCTTGCAGTTCTTCTTTCTATAATTTCCTTAATTATGCAATTTATCATGTAAAATAAATAAGACTCACAAAATCTGTTACTTGAAGAAATTACATAATTTTTGAAGATACAGCAAAAGAGATACTATCATGTTTTCCAGATATCTAGTATTTTCTTGCTTAATACTAAATTTAATATTAAACTTAATACTAATCTTGCTTAAACACTATCAATATTAATAGACCTACTCAAACCATTTTTAGATATAAATTGACTGCTTTTTGTTTGAAAAAGACATCAATTTCACAAATGGATTATCAATTTTAATCAGTTGTAGATTAAGTAAAAAAATTCTTATTCAGTTACTGAAAGGGTAAAATGGTATTTAGATCCAATTTATTTATTTCCACTTAAATTAAAAATCATCTGCCTGATAATTAAAAATGCCAAGCTTTTGATCTTTTCATTGCTTTTCTTTAAATATGGATTGTTTAAAAAAGTTTTTAAATTATAAAGTTGTTATAAATGTGTTGTAAATCACCCAATCACTTTGGTGAGATTAAAATAAATAAGAAAAAGAAAGAAAGAAAGAAAGAAAGAAAGAAAGAAAGAAAGAAAGAAAGAAAGGAAGGAAGGAAGGAAGGAAGGAAGGAAGGAAGGAAGGAAGGAAGGAAGGAAGGAAGGAAGGAAGGAAGGAAGGAACCTTATAATTAAAGAATTCAGAATGTTTTTTTTCAATCTCTCAGTATAGTGTTATTAAATTTTAAATGATTTTTTTGTCTTTCATTCCTTGTGTCTATCACCACAAAAATTCATTTTCATTAAGGCTACATATTGTCTCTGAGAAAATACAACCAAAGAGGGCAAGACAAAGAGCCATCAGATATTTACATCTTAAAGTGAATTACATTAAAAAAACAAAAAACAAAACTGCTACTTATATTTGTCCTTTACTTTTAAAACTAATAAGAGAATGGTAGACTGCAATGTGGCCAGTCCTTCTGCAAGCTCTACACGTGGCCGAACGAAATCTGCAATTGGCACGGAAATGGTTGCCTCCGCACCCTTTACATCTAGGTAAGAGAACTGCCTTGTAAATGTTATCTCGTTGGTGGTTGCCGCAGTTTTGTGCAATTGGCTGCCTTTGGAGCTTGTTTATTTCGGGTTCTTCATCTTCTGATGATTCTCCAATGCATTTGGCGACCTCAAGATGGACGGAATTTTCTACTTTTGAAGATTTGGTGGGCTGCACTGTTTGCACTGCACCTCCGGCTGCTTCGTCAGCCATGACCTCGACCTGTGCCTCGGCGAATGTGAGATTGGGTCTGGCAAACAGTCTCTGCTGGAGGGTTCTGTCTCGAAGGCCACAGACAAGTCGGTCTCTCAGTCGTTCCTCTAAATTTGAGAACTTGCAAAGGCGTGCTGCACTCTTTGGTTGAATTTAAAATGCCACGCCATCTCTGACATCTTGGGCTGAAAATGCCCGGTCAGCTCTTCTTAAGGTCTGCAAACAATACTGCTTCAATGGGAGTCAGCACGAAGAGATTTTCCGCTAGGTTGAAAGTCGCTGGCCCACACACGCACAGCAACGTGGCAGCTTTTAGGCCTTCCTGTACAATCTGGTTTGCTCATAGATAGTTTTCCACCTGTGAAAGGTAAGACAGCCATTCTTCTGGATGCTTTACATCGAACTCTCTGAGCTTGCCGACCTTCAGCATCTTTCCTCGATTCCTGTGTTCTTGGATCCTGCTTCTTTGGGCTCAGGGAATGCATCCACTGAGCACATGTCTGCTAATGTAGCTTTACTAGCCGGCCTGTGGGGGGGAAGATGCCTCTTCCCTCCAGTGTGTAATGCCGACCCCTCGTGAACTTCAGCCCTTTAGGTGGTGAAGCAGGATCCCACCTTCATCGCCACAGTTAAGTCGTGGGCTCTGGTGAGCAGGAATGAAGACACACAGCTGAGTACAGAGAAACTCATTCTTTTATTCAAGCTGGAACTGTACTTAGGCTTGGGCCACTCCCAGCCCCAATATATAGCCAAGCCCTATGGTAGCAACCAATGATTGAATCCACGCTTGCCGCCTGAGGCTGACCAATTGCAGGCCTGGAGATGGCCTGTCTGGGTTGCTGGAGAACCGTTAGTTCTCCAGCAACGCACGTGGTGTGGTACCCCAAAGCCCAGTACATAACACTGTCAATCCCACATTTTTTAGCTTTCCAAGAAGTAGATTGTGGTCTACTTTGTTGAATGCCTTGCTGAAGTCTAAGTATACTATGTCCACAGCATTTCGCTGGTCTACCAATTTAACTACTTGGTCAAAGAATGAAATAAGATTGGTTTGGCATGATCTGTTTTTAACAAACACGTGCTAGCTTCAGGGATAAACTGTTCAGGGATAAACTATGCTGTGATTTTTCATCAGCAAGGAAGTAAGTTGGCAAAGAGGCTGGAAGTCAGAAGATAATAAGGCTTAGTAGCCAATGGGGAGATATAAACAGCTGCGTATAATAGGAAAAAACCTAGATCAGACTTTCCAGCAAGTTTTAAGATCTATGAACTTCAACTCCCCAAATACTTCAGTCAACATACTAGCTTGGGACTTCTGGGAGTTCATCCACACATCTTAAAAGTTGCTAGAGTTGAGAAACATTGACCTTGATTATGCATTCAGATGAATGTGAATAGGGATATCTGCAAGGGAATCAAGATGCCAGCCACAGCTGCATAACAGAACTGGGGAAAAAAAAGAGTATTTCATCCCTACAAAAATGCCTCTGTATGCAGAGAAGGGAGAAAAGACCAAAGAACAAGTAGACATATATAATTGATTTCAGTCTAAGCTTCTGGTTGTGATTTTATCATATTTCTTATTCAGTAGCCACATAAATGGAAAGGAAATGAGCCACATTCCATCAGAAGCATATATGTATCAAATAAAATAAACCTCAAAAATCGTCATCCATTATGCTTTAATCACTCCTACCAACCATTTCAGCTTATTTGGTGATCCTTGCATTTTAGACTGTCATTGGGTGCTTTTCTTGACAGATTGACAAAAGGATATCATCCTTCACCAGCATATATTTTCTGCTTATCAGTTTGATGTCTCAAAATAAATTTTGCCAGGCCTCATCTTTTTTGCTTGCTCTGCCACAGAGATTAATATTAATCATGTTTCAGGAATCATAAACATCCTTCCTTCCCTACTATCCCTTTATATTAAGCACAAATATGTTCAACCTGATAACTGGGTTGCTATAAACATCCTTCACGTTCCAAATTTTCTTTTTTTTTTAAAAAAAGAAAGACAAACAAAACGTAGCATAGTCCAAATCCATAATATTGTAGGGAAAAGACTCCATTGCAAATAATCTAGAAAATCACCACAATCTGTAGCAACCACACCAACTGGTCTCAGATTTCCCAGCAGAGGCTTTACATTCCAGGTTTAAAACAACCCATTCTATTTAACTGAATAAATCCATTATTTTCAGAAAGTGAAAATTCAGGTTTATAATTTAAACTGAGGAAAAGAACTCTGGCTGTGCTTTCCAGCCTGACTTGAAACACGAGTGACAAACTAAGTGTAAATGGTAGCCTTTAGTTTGACTCACTCTTCTTCCTGTAACTGGCTGCTTCTTTTATGATGGTCAGTGATCATGATCTTATTACTGTAGAAATGGGAACTTATCCTGCTGGCAGAAAGATTAATAAAGTTGTCAACAGAACTGCATCAGAATTGGAAGCTTAGTTCTAGATGGTTTGTGTGTTACCCTCCCATTGCAAGGAGATCCACATTTTCCATCACCGTGGAGCTGATTATATGAAAGGTCATGCATCTGAAGGTGGCACACTCATATTCTTGTGCATTTTTACATCCTTGCTTTGTAGAGAACCCAGACCTACAAAAGACCTTTTTTATTCCTATATTAAAAATTACAAGGTTCTCCCTTCCTGTCTCCAGTGATGATATTTCTGCAAGTGTAAAATCTGCTTTCCTCTGCCTGCAAAAGACCTTCTTTGAAAAAGTTCAACAATTAGTAATCGATTAAGTCACATTCCTGCATTCAGTTCTACCTAATCTGCAATTGTAAGGCCACATTCCTACATTCCATCTCTGCCTCCGGTGATAAAACTCTTTTCTTATTTACAACCACATTCCTGTCTCTGATTCACATGTGTATACAACAAAGACTTGTTTCATTTAAATTGCCCATGCCTCAAGATATATAGTTTTCTGTCTCCTGAAATTGTCTCTGTTTCAAGATTATGTCTTTCAAGTCATGTCTTCCTGTGATAACCTTTTGTCTTCCCTGTTAGCATTTGTATATCTCTGCCTCAAGTTATGTCTTCCTGCAATAATCCCTGTCAACATTTGTATAAGATAGCTATGCATTATTGTTTCCTGTAATGACCTTTGCTTTCTTCATTAGCAATTGTATACCATGAGCTATGTTCCCCTTTGACCTTCCATGAGTATTTTTCCCCCCTCCCAAATGAAACAGCCTAATAAAAGAGGGTCGCCAGAACTGTTCTGGGGCATAACATCCACCCCGGGCACTTCTGTGCTCCTTCACTTTGAGCAAACTTGTGTTGGTGTCTCAGTCTGTCCTAGGACTTTGCTTCTGAACTATCCGCAGTTCCCAAGTATGACCGTTGGAATTTCTGGCATACTGGGTCGGTGGTAAAGGGCAAGATCCTTCCATATTCAAGGTGTCCACCCTTGCGAGGGTCTCTCCAAATTCTCACCCCTGTCACGGGGCTCTAAGAGTTGAGGCCAGAACCCTGACCGGTCGCTCATCGCAACAACTGGGGGCTCGTCCATTGGATCGCGGCTTCAACTCCACAGCACGACTCCTGTCCAGGCGTGTGCTGCCTGCATTCCCTGTTCTCACGCACCTCGGAGAAGGCTTCCAATCGTGAGTAAACGGGCTCTCCAATTTCCAAAGTTTCGTCAGTTCATAGGGACGAACTTTTTAATATAATGCAGAAGGCTAATTTTGTTCAAAAACACAATGGCACCATGGTCCATCTTGTAGGAAAGAGACTTTTAACAAAACTTTTACGATATATTCACAAAAATTGTCTGGCTTATCCGGAATCAGGCACTTTGTCTGTTGTAACCTGGGAAAAGCTAGGTAAATATTTTCACAATCATCCCAGGGCGCCTGCTGACATTCTGTCTGCATGGCAAGCAGTGATGGCAGCATTAAAACTCTTGCCATCTCCTTTACATCTAACATCTTCTATCTCTAAACCTCTTGATCACTCTTCTGATCTTCTGCCTTCATCCGTGCCACCCCCACCCTATGAAAAATCAGAGAAACTTCCTCCTATTGCTGTGCATGTCCCCCCCTCTGCTCTGCCTCCGGAGAATCTTCCTTTTGCCTTTTATTTTTGCCCTGCTGTGCCTGTCTCTCCCTCTGGCAAAGAGGAAAAAGCCTCTGAGCTTGTTGCCATTTCTAAACCCCCCCTCCCCCCTTCCCTCCTCCTCCTTCTCCAAATCTCTCTCCTCACTCAAGAGGCACCTTTTGTTCACTCTATGCTTATGGCTCATGCCTCTGGGACATTTCTTTTCCTCTTAATGATTCTCTTTTTCATTAAGCCTTTTCAGTTTCTCCGCCTCCCCCTCCTTATGAGGAAGATTTGTCATCTTGTTATTTTGTTAATTTTTTGCCACCACCAGCAGCCGGAGGTTCACCAATCCACCCTTGCATCATGAATTGATCAACTATGTGCAAGGATTTTTAATAAGTATAGGTAAGCTAACATGGTTTTGACTATCACAATATCTTGTTTATGTGTGAGAGTAAATGCATGTAAAGGAGAGCAAACTATTTTTATTTATTTTTTTTTTGGTGGTGAGATTTTTGTAAAGTTTCTTTTACTCCCCCCCAACCCTGCTGTATTACTTTAAGAGTGAGAAAGGGAGAGACAGCCAGAAGGAGGGGGGGTGGCTGGTCCTTTTAACCATTTTTTTTTCTCTGCTTAGAATTCCAGTCTGAGAAGGGGGGGTGGATGTGAAGCTTGATGCCCACTCTTGCAGTTTCAGCTTGCAATTTTTTTTTACTCGAAAGAGGAGAGATTCTTTGCTGGAGAAGTTTTTGGAATTCTTTGAGTTTTAGTTAAACATCACCCAAAAGAAATTACTCTGATCTTTTTGTGGAGTTGTTTTTTGTTTTTGTTTTTTTGTTTTTGATGTTTTTGTGTCTGTGTGCAGGACACATTGATAGAAGGTGATATCTGGGAGAATTTCCCTCCCTTAATCAGCACTAACCTGTGGATTTTATGCCTATGTCTTTGAAAATTTGGGAATCATTTTTTCAAACCTCCAGTGAATTGCAATTTTCCTTAGCTGATTGGCATGGCAAGGTTTCTTGCCACCCACCACCCGATTATCATTTGCAAATTGTTCGCACTGTACCCATTGGCTGGTTGTCACCCTTGTCTCCTCACCCCTTACATTCGGCTGTTACAGTTTTTGCAGATGGGAGCAAGGAGTGTGGCGCCTGTGCCTGGTTGGAAAATGGTCAATGGATAACCAAGCAAACAACACCCCAGCGGTCAGCTCAAAAAGCTGAATTGGCTGCTTCAATTTTGGCCTGTCAAATTTTTTCATTTCAACCTTTGAATCTTATTGTGGATAGCTTTTATGTTTATCACACAATTCAAGTGATTTATGGATCTTATTTATCCCCATCCATTCAACCAGATTTGTTACAACTTTTTTTAACCTTGCAAAATTTGCTTTTTGAACCGCCAGCATCCTATTTTTGTTGCTCACATTCGTAGTCATCAGCCTTTTCCAGGTTTTTTGCAAGAGGGAAACACTGTTGCAGATCAGGCTGCCTCCAGACCTTCGGCCTGTTCCTTGCAACCCCTCACCCCCTGGGAAAGTCATTCATATTTTCATCAAAATTCCAAAGCTTTGCAAAAGCAGTTTGGCATTACCGCTGCAGAAGCTATTGCAATTCGCCAGCAATGTCCAACCTGCAGCCAACAAGCCACTGCAATCCCTATGGGTGTCAATCCAAGGGGATTGGAGCCTTGCCAAATTTGGCAAATGGATGTCACACAATATGCACCATTTGCCCCATGGAAGTATTTGCATGTTTCAATTGATACTTTTTCAGGATTCATCATGGCTACCCCCCAAAGGGGAGAAGCCACCAAACATGTCATTAATCATTGTATTCGGACCTTTGCAGTGCTGGGATGTCCAAAAGAACTCAAAACAGATAATGGCCCTGCCTACAGCAGTCAAGCCATGGCAGAATTTTGTCATCATTGGCAAATCACACACAAATTTGGAATTCCATATTATAGCCAAGGCCAAGCCTTGGTGGAAAGAGCTAACCAAACCTTGAAATATGCTTTATAAAAATCAGAACAGGGGAAAACGAAACCCCAACCTCCCAGCAATGCTAGAAATTCTTAACCTTTGCCTCTACACTCTGAACTTTTCAAACTTCACTGGCCATCTCTTAACCACAGCTGCAGAGCAGCATTTTTTATCTCCAGTTGCAGACCAGCCTAAACCCAAAGCGTGGTATCGCCAACTTCCAGACCTAACTTGGAAAGGCCCTGCAGACCTTCTCACTTGGGAAAGAGGCTACGCAGTTGCTCAACTGCCAGACAAAGTGCTGTGGATCCCAGGTCGCTACGTTCATCTGTATCATGCCTCCACAAACACAACTGCAGAACCCATTAAAGATGACAGCATGGTTTGTGACTTTTTTCAGCTTTAACACCACTGACTGATGCCACTAAAACACAATTCCATCTGAAAGTTAACCCCAGACGTCAAAGTCTTGCCGCCTCTCACACCTTTGACATTGCTTCCAGTCAAAAATGACTCTTTTCACACTGTTTTTGCCCATCGCATGGACCCAGAAGGAACAACCTGTTGTTAACAACGAGTCTACTATCATCATCTATGTGAACTCTGTAGCTCATGTTCCTGTCCAAACTTGAAATGGTTTCAACTTTCAGGAATTACTTAGCTCCTGGTTTCCCAAAGTACCTGGTTTACAAGCTATTGTAGCTTTTATTAGTATGATTGTATTAGGATGTATTATTTTACCTTGTGTCTTGCCTATTTTTATCAGAAGTATTACTAACAGTATTTCTTTGATTGTGCTTGACTCCATGGCAGAATTATACTTGGTATCAAGGAATGTTTAACTTCTCTCCCTGGCTGACCACCCTTTTCTCAGCCATAGCTGGTCCTTTAATTTTATTATTACTTGCATGTGCAATTGGCCCATGTGTTATGGGTAAACTTTTAAATTTTCTACAACGAAGGCTGAGCAGCATTAGCGATGACATTCTGTTGATGAAACACACTATTGACAGTGAATACAAACACCCTCTTTTAGAATTCACTTCTGACCCAGAGACTGACGCACCCTCACACCAACACTCTTTGAAAGGAACATTGGCGCAGGCTCAGGAGGTATCGGAGGATTTCTCTTTTTCCAGCGCAAGTATCCTAGAAGAGAAAGTTCTGGATCTTGAGGGGCCTTCTCAGTAATTGGCTTTAAAAAACAGAAAAAGAGGAGTTGTAGAGAACCCAGACCTACAAAAGACCTTTTTTATTCCTATATTAAAAATTACAAGGTTCTCCCTTCCTGTCTCCAGTGATGATATTTCTGCAAGTGTAAAATCTGCTTTCCTCTGCCTGCAAAAGACCTTCTTTGAAAAAGTTCAACAATTAGTAATCGATTAAGTCACATTCCTGCATTCAGTTCTACCTAATCTGCAATTGTAAGGCCACATTCCTACATTCCATCTCTGCCTCCGGTGATAAAACTCTTTTCTTATTTACAACCACATTCCTGTCTCTGATTCACATGTGTATACAACAAAGACTTGTTTCATTTAAATTGCCCATGCCTCAAGATATATAGTTTTCTGTCTCCTGAAATTGTCTCTGTTTCAAGATTATGTCTTTCAAGTCATGTCTTCCTGTGATAACCTTTTGTCTTCCCTGTTAGCATTTGTATATCTCTGCCTCAAGTTATGTCTTCCTGCAATAATCCCTGTCAACATTTGTATAAGATAGCTATGCATTATTGTTTCCTGTAATGACCTTTGCTTTCTTCATTAGCAATTGTATACCATGAGCTATGTTCCCCTTTGACCTTCCATGAGTATTTTTTCCCCCCTCCCAAATGAAACAGCCTAATAAAAGAGGGTCGCCAGAACTGTTCTGGGGCATAACATCCACCCCGGGCACTTCTGTGCTCCTTCACTTTGAGCAAACTTGTGTTGGTGTCTCAGTCTGTCCTAGGACTTTGCTTCTGAACTATCCGCAGTTCCCAAGTATGACCGTTGGAATTTCCGGCATACTGGGTCGGTGGTAAAGGGCAAGATCCTTCCATATTCAAGGTGTCCACCCTTGCGAGGGTCTCTCCAAATTCTCACCCCTGTCACGGGGCTCTAAGAGTTGAGGCCAGAACCCTGACCGGTCGCTCATCGCAACATTGCTTTGTTGGTTTTATATCCCCTAACTTCTTCACAGCAAAACCCCATAAGGAATATGCATCTTATTAAGCTTCAAGATGGACCGTAATTAATATTTCTATGTTACTTATATGTAAGGATGTAGGTCTATATAGTCTGAGGGCAGATACAGACTGTATCTGCCCTCAGTATGGAAGGGACTGCCAGTCTCGAATTGGCCTTTTTAGCCACACCAGATGCTGCTTTAAGACCTCTTTCCAGAGCACGATACCATAGACTCTCGAGACTGAAGGATGCCAAAGAAAGGTCTATATATATGTTGTATATAGTATGTTTTAAATGTGTGTTATGTTTGTGTGCACTTGAGAGCAAGCAACTAAATTTCATTTTTAATGTGTGCCGCTGTGCCCACAGGAAAAAAAATGACAATAAAGGTTATCTGATCTGAACTTTGCTACCTGACAAGCAGACCTTAGGCTGGCTGGCTGGCTAGTTTTCCTATGCTTTCCTACAAGCAATTTCCTATGCTAGTTTTCCTATGCTTTCCTACAAGCAATTTCCTATGCTAGTTTTCCTATGCTTTCCTACAAGCAATTTCAAGACATTTGCTGGAGCCACCAAATTTGGATGACCTTCACATGGATGAGGCTGGCAACAATTATAGCTGCTAGTTCTCTCTCTCTCCCTCTCCTTCTCCCTCTCCCTTTCTTCCTCCCTCCCTCCCTCCCTATATATCTATATATTTAAAATCAATTCCATCTACCCAAAATGTACCAATTGAGTCTGCTGCACATCTACTTCCCAAAGCTCTTAGGCAGCAGGTACATGGAGGCAAAGCAGCATCATACTCTTTTCCATCCCCTTCCTACACTGCACCTGCCAGCCAGATCTCCTGTGAGCAAGTACAAAGCAGAGGTCACTTATGTCTATTGCTCACTGCCTCCTCATCTGTTCTCCAAACCTCTTAGAGATTTTGGGCTGACCAACTCTAATGCAATTGTCAGTATTGCTCAAATCTGTAAACCAGCGGTCCCCAAACTTTGTGGCTAGGTGGCCCAGGTGGGGGAAGGGGAGAGGGGGAACTGGGCCATGCATGTGGAAGCTCAGCACGCATGTGCACGTGCACGTGTGTGCAGCTTGACTGCAAGTTGAGTTTCACGTGTATGCACATGCACGCCAACCTACCACTCATGCAAATGCAAGTGGAGCTGCTCTCATGCAACCCGGTTTCAAATAGGCCATGGCCCGGGGCTTAGGGATCCTTGCTGTAAACTCTTCAGCCAGTGTTACATTAGAAGAGTCCTTTCCTCTTCTTCTAACAGTATTCATTCTGAAGAAGAAACTGAAGAAATTTCAAAACAGATAGAAGTGAAACAGCTTGTTTTACTTCTAATTGTTTTAGAAGATAGTGGAATACTGCATTAAAGTATTGCTTTTCCTTTCCCCAGGGACCTCACTTTGGTACCCTGTTTATTTATTTAATATTCAGCTCCTAAATCATATATGTAAAATATTCAACATGCGATCTTCACTTTACCTTAAAGCATATATTTATATTACAATAGTAATATTTAGCAGTATCCTGCTTTGATTAAAAAAATAAAAAGCATCTGGGGTCGATATGTCTTTTATTAGGACACTGCATGCTTCAAAAGTCATTCAGAATAAACCATACCTTTTTTTTTCTATTAATTTAAGCAGTCAATTTTTGTCAGGTTCCTATGGAAGTCTGTAACTAAGCAAGCAAAGAAGCAAGCAAATAAGTAAATAAATAAATAAGCAAGTAAGTAGATGTGTATAAGTATCTATGCCACTATTTAAGAATTGCAATAATGGAGAATATTTGTAGCTCAGATTTGAAAGCACATTACCTAGTTGGGGTAGGTAATGTTTGCAAGGAAACAACCCACTCAAATAGCACTAAGGATTCCTCAGTTGCAATAACCTTTAACAAGTGGATTCTCTAAAGCTAAGGCATTTTTCCTCCAGGTTTACACATATATGATAGTTATAGATCATGCATAAGAAATCCATTCTAACAGAATTGCTACTGGATGGGCAAACTTCAGTCTTGCTGAAGCTGTAATTAGAGCCAGATCAAAATATTGATTCATGTTTAGAGGAACATTCATTAAGAAAAAAAAAGCTATCTAAGGATATATTCAGTTGAATTTTGGCATGGCCGTAAAAAGAACGGGCAATCCTCTTGGCAGCTAATACAATCCTGTGCAAGATTTTTGAAAATATATATATATGGAAAAATGTGTTAAATACTTGGTTATTAATTTTCTCTTAATTTCCAAGTAACTCTTTTTAATTAAGTTGGAAAGAAGCTTTTTTTATAATGTACTCAGGATTTATTACTGATAACATCCAATACTGGTACTTTACATACAAAAGAACTCCATGTAGAAATGCAAGATATTAGAATTAATAGAAAGCACCTTTAGTTCTACGCGGGGAAAAACCCGAATGACCAAAGATCCACATAAAGCACTAGTTTTCTCTACATGATGACTTGTATCTTATACACTCAATATAATTTTCATTGCTCTGGAAGAATTAGAAAGCAGCTCTTATTATTTACATAAGGAAAGCTTTATATCAACTCTATTTAAACTCTTTGGATCTTACCTGTTTTTATGTTAGCTGTATAGATGTATAGCTCTATTTTTTAAATAAAATTAAAGTGAAATACTTAGAAGATTTTTTTTCTTTTTTCATGTTTTCATTTCCAGAAAAGAGGGAGAGTGTGAGAGAGATTAAACAATAGACTGGATCCAACTAAGAAAATCACTCACATAGACAAACATATTTTTTTCATCATCTACTTTGTCCTTGAATAGCTACCGAGGTGTACTATTATTTCAGCATTTAGGAAGGTGTTTGCATGATGCAGATGAACAGAAGATTGGACATTAATGTCTCCAGGAAAATGAACTTGAAGGAAAGATCAGTGTACAATGCATTGATTCCCCAGGCAGTCAGCAGAAAATGAACATATATTGACCAATGGGTGGAATAATAGCTTTGTTGACAAGCTCATGGAGGACATTCAATCTCTGTACCAAGTAGGCATTGCAATGGAGTCAAAGGGAGGGAAGGGGGAGAGAAAGAGAGTGAACTACATTTTTTTCTTTAATATGACCACTTCAGTTTGAATATATCTATGAGCCAGAAAATGGCATTAATTCCTGCTTCACTTCCTCATCATTCTGTCTCCTCCTTCTCCACCTACTTTGAACATTAATATAGAATATAAAATCAACAGGTAGACATGGAAAGAATAGTCCCAGCAAAACTATGTCTGAATGCAGTTGTGCTTGAAAATGTTTCTGCAGGGGTATAGAGTCTATACTCCATCAAATATTGCTAGAAAGCCTGTGTGACTGTAGACAGCCTTCAACCTAACAACAAGAAGCAAATCTGCCACAAAGCAATGGTTTTGTCTTGAAAGATATCAGGCTTATGCAAAGCATCTTCTCAAAGTTGTTTCACAAAGCAATGCACCTTTTCCATCTTTTCTAAGGGTGAAGCAGCCATGTTGTCTCACTTTGCCTCTCCACTGAGACTCCAACTGCCAGGTCCAGTAGTGAGAAGAGGCTTCTGCAGAGGCATAAAATATACATGGAAGCCTTTTGTGGTAATTGCTATTGCTATTGCAATTCAAAGCTGTGAGGCAATACAAAAAGACATCTTCATAAGATAAATCAAATCACATTGCTTTTTCATCTTGAAGAGGAGAATCATATCGCCTCCAAGGTGCAAACCACCTTGTCAAAGAGAATTTTAGCTTCCTCACACATACAGGTCTATTTCTTTATTTTTGATCGACTGCTTTTATATAGTGAAATAGAAAAAGACAACAGAGGTCAGGCTCTTATCAATCCATTAGAGAATATTCTACCTGTTCTTATTGTCCTAAGTGACAGACCTGTATTGTTAGACAACCAGAATGCAATTTCTAATAGGTTACAGGTAAAAATAACCTGTAACCTAAAAATAACCTAAAGGATAGACATCATAATATGCAAGTTGAGGTAGGAGATAACCAGGCTGAATCTGAGGGAGGGTTAAGCACATTGTCAATATGGAGTCCTTCGCACCCACAAGAGATCTAAGTCCAGCTTTCCTTGAATTCTGTTGACTCTTATCCACCACCAATTTGACTTGACCATTAATAGTTCAGTTTCTTGTAGAGAGATAGCATAGAATAAACTTGTATTTATTTGAACAACCTTGGTTCCTGCCTTCTTGTGCCTGAAAGTTAGATAATGTGAAGCTGGATTTTTAAAGCAAAGAAACTGAAGAAGCTGAGGTTGGAATAGAAATGAAAATTGAAATATCAGAAAAGATCACCGAAAAATAAAATATTTGTTGTCCAAGAGACAGAGAAGGTGGAAAGAATAATGCTTAAATGCAGAAAGTAAACACTGTAAAAATTTCGTGGGACGATCAGCAGTCTCACAGGAAAACTGAAGTTGGTTGCTAAATATGCTCAATCCAATATTTTCTCTTCATATATATGATATGAATGGTGGGGTTGGTGAAAATGGATACTCATGTGCTTGCTTTTGCTTTGAAATATTCAGGACTAACAGTGTTACGTATACTGTAGAGTTGGACGAACAGTGTGTGAAATACTGAGAGTGGGACTGTTGTATTGTGACTCCCATTCTCACCAGGCTTGATTTTAATTTTTTCATGTCAAATCGATTGTAGAAAAGCATACATTGTAAAAAGCCACAGTTAGGCCTCTGGAATCCATGCATATCATCTACTCTGCAGATTTTAATCTAATCTGCAAAAATCAAGATAAGTATGCTAATAAATGCAGTAAACCAAAGGATATTGATTTATATATTGTGGCATATATATTCATAGGAGGGACACAAGTGTTAATTTGATAAGTTTTTCATGAACATTGACACCAAATGCTTCACAGATAAACTAAGAACTGTGTTGCTTTTGACCAAGAAAAAAATGCAGTTATTTTGAGGATCATCCTTTTAGTGCATTCTACAAATGGCTACCTCTAAAGATACTTTGCTAAAGATGGGATTGATTGCTAGTAGGGAAATGTACTATACCTACTTTGCAATTTCTTCACTAGCACCTGGATCCAATGTGTAATGTTGCATATTACTTTTAAGCAACTCTATTCTACATTTTACTGGATTACTGTACTTCTTTTTAAAATTTATTTATACAAATAATTCAAGGCAAAAACATATCCAATACACATTCCTTCTCATATTTTCCCCAAAACAACAGTGACTGGCTCAAAATCACCCATTAAATTTCAAGGATAAAGTGGAACTTGAACTCAGAATCTCCTGCTTTTTAGCCTGGTGCCTTAATCACTAGGCCATAATGGTTCGCAATGCAGTGAGAGCAATGTGGCTGATAGGGACATCAGTGGTTGAACCCCAATTATGCAATTCACTAGAAATGAAACTGCTGTTTTGTCTTCTGACATTTAAATACATTTTAAAATAGTCTTTTGAAGTCTAAGCTAGAGCATGGTACATCATGTGGCTTTATTGTAAGGTGTGATTTTAATTGCCTTTGTACACTTTTGTTGTTAGCTGCGAAGTCGTGTCCGACTCATCGCAACCCTATGGACAATGTTCCTCCAGGCCTTCCTGTCCTCTACCATCTTCTGGAGTCCATTTAAGCTCACGCCTACTGCTTCAGTGACTCCATCCAGCCACCTCATTCTCTGTCGTCCCCTTCTTCTATTGCCCTCAATCTTTCCCAGCATTAGGCTCTTCTCCAGTGAGTCCTTCCTTCTCATTAGGTGGCCAAAGTATTTGAGTTTTAGCTTCAGGATCTGGCCTTCTAAAGAGCAGTCAGGGTTGATCTCCTCTAGGACTGACCGGTTTGATCGCCTTGCAGTCCAAGGGACTCGCAGGAGTCTTCTCCAGCACCATAGTTCAAAGGCCTCAATTCTTTGGCGCTCAGCCTTTTTTATGGTCCAGCTTTCACTGCCATACATTGCAACTGGGAAGACCATTGCCTTGACTATACACACTTTTGTTGACAGGGTGACATTTGTTACTATAATCCTAGATTCTAACTACTGTATATTAAGGCACATAATGCAGAAATGTTTGCAACCTGCTGTATAATTTGAGGTGCTTTTGATTTCTGTATTTGATTTATTTGTGCTAATTCCCTTTACTTTCCCCTTTAATTTCTGTTATACCAATTCAAAAAAAAATATTCAAAGAAAAGTTCAGTTTGTCATATTGGGTCTGATGAATAGGCTTGAACTGCTACCATTTCATATTTTGAAAGACCTGGAGGGATCCCAGGCGTTTCTATATACATATAAAGGTTCTATCAGGATTGTGACCAGTGTTTATAATGTTGTTATATAAGACACATATATACTGAAAAAAAATTAACACTGATAACTGAACATAGTATTCATTATTTAAAAGAGAATTAACAATGTCAAAATGTCAATATTATTTTTGGAGCACAAAATGCAGTAGTGCCCA
Source organism: Vipera berus (assembly GCF_964194415.1). Classification (NCBI taxonomy): domain Eukaryota; kingdom Metazoa; phylum Chordata; class Lepidosauria; order Squamata; family Viperidae; genus Vipera; species Vipera berus. Next base: position 81,550,749 of record NC_138202.1, on the reverse strand, counting down.
GATATTCTTCAGGACCAACTAAACAGAAGATCAGCAAACTGTCATCTAGAATTTTTGATAAGTGTGATATATTTTGATGGACGTTTCAGGTTTATCTTAGGAGTGACAGTTTCATCTAATATACAAAATGGCAGTTTTCACAAAAGAAAACAAGGCAGACAATCTTTGGGAAAACAAATCATGTATGGACTACAGACTCAGATATCTATTTTTCCCTCTTGGTTTTCATGTAGTTCAGACAGATGTTTAATTGATTAACTCAATTCAACCATGATAAAGATTTTTGTGCAGGCAGGTTCAAGCTTGACTTCATAGCCTCTTTATTTCTTACTTCTAAACGCTGCCATATTTCTACAGGATTCTTAGTAGCTGTACAGAAATCCAAATATCACTGAAACATGCATAGTCCAGTTCATATCAAACAGAACATGAAGCACACAAGAAAAAACTAAAAAAAAAGCCTTTCCCACAGAATCATCAAGTTTCAAATGCCATCTGGAAGAGTTCCATCTTCAAGTACTGCTGAAAGGTCAGGCTAATCTAAGTTCCACTGTGAGGAAATCCGTTAGGAATGGCATTTCTGCAGAAAAGCAGTGCCTCCATGCCTCAGCCTCCTAAAGCTTCCTAAAATAGACAACCACCATTTGCTTTTCCCAGTAAGATTGAGTAGGCTGGGTTGATATTGGGGAATGTGGTTCTGAAGGTAACTTGGTGCCAAGCCATAAAGGGACTTACAGATTAAATTAAATTCAAGTAAAAGCCAACAGATTGACAATGAAGGACCCAAAGCACTAGTGTAGTTTTGCATCCATGGGTGAAGGTCAGAAAATATAGAAATTGCTGCATTTTGGACCCAATGAATTAGCTCCTACCTGTGATTTCAGCAGAAACCCAAAAGAGAAGCCCTAAATCACAGACCAGCTCTTTCAGAAATAATGCTTCCCCATCAAGAAACACTGGAACTGCCTAAATATCCCTATGGATCAACAATAAGTCAGTATTGCTAGAATTCAATTTCATCCCGTTTTCTTCCATCCCAACTATCACTTCCTCTGTGACAAGATCTCACCAGTATGGTCTGGTGTAGAAATCTAAAGCAAGGTTAACTCAGGATACTGTAGGAGAAGAGCAGACAGAGCTGGAGGACAGGGTCAAGAGAGGAATCGGCCTATAGTCATTGTATTCCCATGAATGGTATAAGTCTAACCCCTCTTGAATTCCATTGATTCTTATCTAGTGCCAATTTACTGCTGACTGTTAGTTGACTAGATTCTTGATCAAGAATCAAGGAGTGAGTAATCATCTTAACTGGATATTAATGTGTGGCCCCAATACTTCATGCCTGACACATACTTATTATACTGAATCCTAAAAGAATATATGATCTCACTCATTGCTTTCATATAGATATTAAACAATAGGAGAAAAAAGATTGATGTTTGTGGCACCCAGCCAGTAAAATGACCTCTACTGACTAACTACTAAGAAAAGAGTGGAACCAGTACAAAATGGAGCTCTAATCCATGTCTTTTTCTAAGTAGATCCAGAAGGTGATCATGGGTGATGGTATTGAAAGCCACTGTGTGGTTTAAAAGTACTAGCATAGGTGCACTCTTTAAAGAGTATGTCAACTATCATACCCAAACTTTCTCCACTGCCATGCTCAGGCTCAAACCCATACTGATAAGTGTTTACATAATCCATCTCATTTATGATATTCTGTAATAGTTCCCTCACTACCATCTCTATAACCTTCATAATAAAAGAAAGGTTGGAGACCAGGCAATAGTTACCTAAAATCTCTGGATTCAGGTTCTTAAGACTACTAGTAACATCTTCTCCCATAATGAGGTTGACAATAACTTTATTCCAGGGAATAATATTCCCACTGCCCAAAGGAGCTACAAGGGACAGATAAATGAGATGTCATACATACAGTGTACGCATCTGAAGCAAGGTTGATTCTCAAGTGACATAGGCATTGTCAGATACAGAATCATTCTTCAACTCCTTCCCTTCCACATAAAAAAGGGCCTTTATTCTTTTGGAAAACTGCTGGGAGAATTCTGGGGGAAAGGAATCAAAAGGTATGCCAAGACAAAGTGAGAGTGTTTCTTAAATCTCCACCCTCTGATTAAAACAGAATGTCCTGGATAACAATGGAATAAAACAAGAAGATCTTATTCAAACAGAGTCTGTTCTCTATAAGAATAGGAAAACATTAGATAACAATTGTGTTAAATATAATCCTTCTATTCTACATATGCTAGTTCAGATTTTTTTTGCCTAGTGAGGGAAAACGTATCAAAACTGAGCATTAAACTTTCAACTTTGAAAATACATTTTTTAATCTAACACATTTCTATTTTTATTTTTTGTTGATTATTAACATTAATTGTGAATCTGAATTCACTGCTGTATTTATCAGACCATTATAATTTCATGATCTGATTAGAGTAATGGTTCCCACCCATATTTTTAAACACATCTGGAAGCTGTTGTTTTCCTGTTAAATTGGGCAGCTCTGAAAATTAGATTTCCCCCCTCAATAATGTATATTTGCATTTCAGCATTTCAAATTTAAAAAGTGCTTCTGCACTGCACTTTTGATATTTGTTTATCTCTAAGGGGAGAAGGACTGATACCTGTAGCCAAGTGTCTCAGATGCTATGCAACCAAAATAGCATTTTTTACTTAAAAAAAATACATAGCAATTGTCACAGTAACAGAATGGAAACCCTATCTCTCATACATGAAATTCACAGTGGGGAAGATACAAAGTAAAATAATTCCTAGAATTGATTGATTGATCATCATAATTTTGAACGAACCATCTCCCTCAAAGAGGGAGATACAGGTGATGGCTGCAAAACCGCTAAGCCACTGGTCTGATGGGCAGAAGGCTATGGCGTATGGGTATTAAGACTTTAGGGATAGTTGTCAGTCAAGAAATGCCTCTTAGATGGCTATCCCTAATAAATCCTATTCATTCATTCATTCATTCATTCAATCAATCAATCAATTCCTATAACTGTCCAACTCAACAAAGGGATTCTGGGTGGCTTATGACTCTGGATGGCTTTATGTTTTACACACACACACCCACAAACACACACACATACACACACACATGCACAAACTCACACAAACACACACAGACACAAATACATACATACGTTCATACATATAAATTCATGTTACATATATATTGACTGTACACTTTTCAGGGGTAGGATATGTTTACCATTGTTTTCTGTATGCCGGTTGCAATGTGTACCTGGCTCTCTTCCTGGGAATAAAGGAATTTGTTTGCCATCTGAAGTGATGGCAATTGTGGACCTTGGACCTAAGGGACAGCCAGGGGTAGAGCTGGGCCACCAAATGCCATGTGGTGTCAGAAATGAGTGAATTCTAAATGGCCTCACTTCCAGCCCTTGGCAGTCTGTTAATTGCAGGAAATGCTACAGACAATTGGTCTAAATGACTCCAGGCATTTCAATTATATCTGATTGCTAGTGGGTCTGAGTGGGAAGAGAAGGTTCAGTGTTTGTTTTTGGCATCTTGCTGGTAAAGAGACACCTGAGATTTACAACCGTGTTACAATTTATTCAGGAGGCACACATGCAAAACCTGCAAATGATGATAGAAAAGTTCACTGCATATTTTGAACATTACTTAAGAGAGAGAGGTATTTTTTTACAAGAATAGAAGGCTCAGGTGAGTGTTGATTTGTATGTTATCGTGCTAAACAGAGCCTCCTAAATGTGTGAATTTGGAGAACTTATAAAGTATGAGATGTGTGTAGCATATGTACAGCTATGCTGAAAGAGACTTTTGGGACAGTGAGGTGACCCTGTATCTAGTAGATAGAGCCAGAGCAGAAGAAGCTGTGGCATCACAAATAAAAATTTTGAGTGCTTCTAGAAGTGAGGTATGTGCTTTGCAAGTTAACACTTGGAGCAGACACCTTACAGGCACTTTTCTAGGCTACAGAAATACACAGATATTGTGGCTCAGTCAAGAGCTAGTAAATTTTCAGTAGGAGTGGCAAGTAATAGGTTTATGTACAGGTGTTGCAGAAATGCTCACATCCCAAGAAACTGCCTAGCATTCAGCACTGTGTGTTATAAATGCTGTGATAAAAATCATTTTGGAAATGCTTGTACAACAAAGCAAGTCTCAGCCAACAGACAAAAATGTATGTATATACTGCTTGTGGAGACATCACAGGAAGTCCAAATTTAGTGACCATAATTGAGATGGGCAACTTGGTCATTTAATGAAGTGGTTGCTAAGTGAATCTGCAACTCGGTTTATAATCTTACTTCAGTTTTTCTTTGCTTTTCAGAGCTGTAAAGGACATAAGAGCCTTGGTGGAGCAGTGGGCTAATGCCTCCTTAAGTAACACCAGCTGCCTGCAATTATTGCAGGTTCGCATCTCACCAGGCTCAAGGTTGACTCAGCCTTCCATCCTTCCGAGGTAGGTAAAATGAGGACCCAGATTGTTGGGGGCAATTAAGCTGACTTTGTAATAATGCCGCTTGGGTGTGTGTGTGTGAAAGCCCTAATAAGCAGGCATATACATAGAATGAAGGCTATTGCTAAGCACATGGATTTGTGCTTAGATTGTAAGCCACCCTGAGTCTTCGGAGAAGGGCGGGATATAAATGGGATTAAAATAAATAAATAAATAAAATAAATGTGAGGATTGGGTGCAAGTCCCAAATTATTGGAACTATCAAATTGAGGTTTGGGGAACTGAACGGGTTAAGGTGTTATGGAACTAAGATTCAAATAGACAAGTATCTTGTTCATAACATGCCTTATATTGTTATTGAAAGAAAGAAAGTCTAGTTCATTGATATTGCTATATTGGGAGATGCTATGATTGAGGAAAAACATTTTGAAAAGCTTGCAAAATACCAGGACTTGCAGATCAAAGTTGAAAGCTTGAGGAAAAATAATATAATATGCTATTATACCAAATGTGATTGGAGTCCTTGGACTGATATTTAAAGAATTTCCTCAATATCTGAAAATATTGAATTTATCAGATCTAAATAGCCTAATTTTACAAAAAACCCAAAAGAAAACACTGGTTGGAATTTCCTGTATTCTTAGATGCTATCTTCATAATTCTTAGATTTTTGATCAGAACTTTAATTATTAAGCTTCCATCAGTTTTAAACTGTAATTTTAACTTATTAGTACACATAATAATATGATCAAGAGTTAACAAGGCAAGCAATATCAGAGTGAAGATGTAGGCCAGGGGTCACCAACCCCTGATCTGTGGATCAGTATCAGGCCGCGGCATGCCAGCAAATAGTCCACACAAACAAGCAAAGCCCCAACCGCAGGATGCAGGCAGCACACAAAGCCACACCTTTCCAGTCCATGGAAAAACCTTTCTCCACAGAACTGGTCCCTGGTGACCAAAAGATTGGGGACCTCTGAGGTAGGCAATATGAACTACAGTGAAAATTCAGACCACAGAAATGGTAGCAAATCCTGATATTAGCATAGATGAGCATTACTGCAGACAGCTTTATTTTATCTATCTATCTATCTATCTATCTATCTATCTATCTATCTATCTATCTATCTATCTATCTATCTATCTATCTATCTATCTATCTATCTATTTATCTTTCTATCTTACTTACCTACCTATCTACCTACCTACCTACCTATCTATCTATCTATCTATCTATCTATCTATCTATCTATCTATCTATCTATCTATCATCTATCTATCTATCTATCTATCTATCTATCTATCTATCTATCTATCTATCTATCTATCTATCTATCTATCTATCTATCTATTTATCTTTCTATCTTACTTACCTACCTATCTACCTACCTACCTACCTATCTATCTATCTATCTATCTATCTATCTATCTATCTATCTATCTATCTATCTATCTATCTATCTATCTATTGACATGTGACATGGACCACAAATGAAACCACATATAAGATTTCAGATTGATGAAATAGATAGTGTAAAAAAAGAATGCTAATACAGTGAAGTGAAAAAGGTAAAATAGACTTATTGCGGTATTTTTGAAAGAGGGAGGTCAGAAGCTGCCCTAGTAGATCCACTTTATATTATACATATAATTGACTGTATCCCTTTCACGAAAAGGGTGCACACTGTTATTCAATATATTGATTGCTATGTGAGCTGGGCTGTCTTCCTTTGAATAAAAGGATTTGTTTGCTATCTCAAATGGCATAGTCAAGTCATTTCATATGGCAAACAAGACTTTTTATTTAAAGGAAGAACAGCCTAACTCAGATTCTAAAGGTTCACAATGGAATTAATGTTCCAGAGATAGATGGATATATAGATATAGATATAGAGATAGAGATAGAGATAGAGATAGAGATAGAGATAGATAGATAGATAGATAGATAGATAGATAGATAGATAGATAGATAGATAGATAGATAATTACAAAGTTAGAAAGAATTTTTACTGTGTTGATTTTAAGTGATCTCAGCATCACTGTTGAATCCCAAAACAGTATGTCAACAGGAATAAAAAAGGAAGGTGAATAACAATTTCTTGAGGATAAAGAAGAAAATAGGAGAAAAAGAGAATGAAACAGAATTATAGGATGCTATATAGTCTATATTCTATTACAGGAGAAAAAGTGTTATGGCTGGTTTCAGGATGCGATTACATTCTGTGGTTTGTGCCAATCCAGCAGTTGAGAACATCTTGAGCTTCTTTCAAATTGATGCTGCTCAGAATAAAATGCTGATATCTATTCATTTCATGATTGGTAAAAGTAATAAAGACTTGGAACTCCCTACTTTCAAATACAATTATATTTGCTAGCCAAAGTAGTAAAAAAAGTCTTTTTATTACACAGTCTTGGAAACCATCATTTTTCTCTCTTATGGTTCTTTTAGGAGAAATCTTGACATTTTGAAACATAATGGCCCACCTGACACAGAATTCACCATGTTTAATTTTATTGAAATTAGTAGGATGAAGCATATCTAATTGGATTGCAAATGACAAAATACACTAAAATTTAGTTATATACCCAAAGCTATTCTATACATTATATAGAATGAAGTTTAAAATTCTGAATTATGTTTCTTAGACTATGAATATAGAATTGATTTCTTTGTGTACATTATGTTTTCTTTCCGTGCAAGTTTGTCACACATAACTCCATCACATTTTGCTGCTGTACTATATGGAAGGAGCTCAGTACATGCTCTTAATTACCCTTCCTTCCCTAATCCTTACACTTTATTTTGCCAGTTAGGAGGAATAAGCTTAGCTCTGCATGTAAATGGTGTAGTATGGACAGGGGAAAACAGCATGCAAAAGGGTTTGTGGTTCATTATAACCACCAAGACAGTATCTTTCAGTAATGGCATCCTATTATGCCGCTCATCTAGTACCGCTGAGGGTAACCCACTGAAATTAACCAAGAAAAGGCTTTACAGTGTGCTGAGTAAACAAGACTGAAGAAGTAATTTGTTTCCATTTTTGAACCCACCATGAAAATTAGCTACACTGTTGCACTCAATCTGTTTGCTGACTTATGCCAAAAATTCTTTGATGAATTTCAGCTTTAGCTCTCTTTCACAGAGGACAAAAAATATTGTCCTGAAAGAAAATGAGACAGCGTTGTGTCTATAAAGCGGAATGTCAAAAATTGAAAAGCTCGGTTGTACGAGAAAGAGACATATTTTGTTCACTTAGTCTCATGTTCCAATACTGATAAAAGACCCAGAAGATATCCTGCAGTAAGGTGACATTTAGGAAGCTTTCTGGTAACCGAGAAGTAAACTGATTAATTTTCTCGCTCTCTGTACCCTCCTTGAAAATCAGAAAGATTAAAAAAGCTCAGTCTTTCTTTTCACACACACACAGAAAAAAATTAAAATAAAATCCCTCCAGGTATTTTGCTTCAGCCTGGCAATGTGGGGTCTTGGAAAGAAAAGGTTTCATTCTATAGGAAACACAGGCTTCAAGAACACACATTTTTTTTTTCTTACACTGTTCATGCTACAAATCTGCTTGGCCCTTGTCCAAATGGGAATTAAAGCTGGGCTGCTGCTGAGACGGGAATCCTTACATGCTAACACATGAGAGTCAAAAGGGAAACAGTATCACTTTTCAATGCAAGTGTCCAATTAATTAAGATTTAACGTGCCCCCATGATAAATGTGAAATGATTTAATTATAATCAAAATGATCTAAATTGAATAGCTTGTGTTTCAAAGACTCACTCGTGTAGTGCTAAGAAGCTCATTAAATTCAATTTGCAGGAATGTACTGCTGTCATGTTTCTTTCCTGAACCACAATATTACATTAGTTTTCTTTGATTATTTCTCCGTAGAGTAAGTACCATTAATACAGCACAATATGTAAAAGAAAAGCTCAAAAGAGACACCAAAATCTATTCAGTTTTTCCTGTATCTTGACACACTTAGTCGGAAAGAGATATATTCATGCAAGGAAATGATGTGACATGGATTTTTTTATGAACAAAAAGGAGTGAAGTGTGATACTTGATGTTGAAAAATTCATACATCTGTTAGCAGTTTCCATGGACTTGCGATAAAAATAATTGGCTCTATTTTGTTGACTTATTTAATCATTCGAAGATGACATGCCAATTAAATAGCAGCATAAAGAAAATATGCACAGAGATGCTAACTGCATTGCATAAGTTGAAATGTAATTAGAGGAAGCTACAGTTGAAAGGCAATCCAAAATAGTCCATTTATGAGTGATTTTGTTTTATTGGTGGTATGTTTGTTTAATATGGATTGGCATGTTTAATGAACATGCCTTTTTATGCAGGCAAAGAGACACAAGTCTGGTTTATGCAACTGATTATTAATCATTTCTTCAATAACTTAAAAAAGCACACATAAATTGAGAATTTGGCAATATGAAAATATGATTAAACACACTCCTAAATGTCTTCAAATTCAGTTGCAATTATACCAAAGTATTTGTGGAAACTGTTATTTGTTAACAAACAAAAACAAAAAAATCTGACAATTCAGCATTTTAAGGAAAAACCACAATTAGATAAATATGTTTGTAAAAGAGGACCACAAGTTCCCTCTTCTGTTCCAATAATTATTAAATAAGTGAAAATATTCTGATACAGGCTTCTTGACACTAACAAGAAAAACATCAATGTTACTGAAGGAAATTACATTAAGAAATGAAATTTAGTCTTCAAAATCCTTTATCGGTCCACTTCATTCAATGTAATTTGTTCACCAGTGACAGACAGCAGTGAAAAGTGGTCTATCAGCACCCCCCCAAAAAAAAAATGTTAAAAAGATTGTAAACAGCCTTTACAAGAGAAAGGTTCATAGGAAAAATGTCCACAAAACTATATGAACTGTGTAGATATATAATCTAGAAAATTATATATGTAACTCCAGAAGATGGTAGAGGACAGGAAGGCCTGGAGGAACGTTGTCCATGGGGTCGTGATGGGTCGGACACGACTTCACAGCTAACAACAACAACAACAACAATGACAAAGTCACTTGCATTAATGATAAAACCAACGGAAGAAAAATTAGCCTGAACCCTTTCCCTTCCCTTCCCTTCCCTTCCCTTTACTAGTTTCTGGAATATAAGAATGACTTTGGAAAATGGAAAGGAGAAATGCTGGCTAAGGAACAAGCAGATAAAAGGAGGAGCAGTCTTCAATTGCAAAATTAAAGAGAAAAGAAAACTAGAAAAGGTGTGACCACATTTATTAGATGAGACATATTTGTACTTGCAAACTTGTAAGTTCCATGTCAGCCTCCCACAGGAAACATGACAAAATGAGCTAATTCTACTTTATTATAAGGGTATATTAACAGAATCTTGCAAGTTTGGATGTACAAATTTCCCACTGTCAGAAAAAATTAGGGTGGATGCTTTCTAAGTTTTTTTCTTCTTCTCTGCCTATTACTCAGTTGCAGGCTCCTCCCTCTTTTATCTAATTGTTCCCTATGCATCATCACTTTTATCTATCTTCCAAGGTCATTCTTACATTCCATTACAGTACAGTACAGTTGAGGTCCAGACAATTTCCCAGAACCCCTTTCTGCTTAGGTGTGATCTTTCTACCTAGATAATTTTCATTGATACTAATAGACACATATCAAGAGTTATGTCCCAAGTTCTAAAAGTGAATGCCTGGAGGAAGTAAAATTAGGAAAGGCCCTTACTATCCCATTTTTCAGGTTCATGATAAAAGTCAATGATATTTCTCAAACCAGGTCAATATTAATCCTAGTAGCAATAATGAAAGAGATTCAGAAATAGATTAAAGCCTCTGCAGATTCACAAATAAGAACAAGAGGGTTAAAAAAAGTATATGGTTCACCCCAAGAACATAAATAGAACATTATTAAACTGCCTTTTTGTCCTCTGATGTATGATTACACTTTCCCAGCAAGAATTTGATATGACATATATTCCTTCTCCCCCTTCATGGATTACTGCCTTGTCGTGGCGAAGGGGCTTGCGTAATTCAATGAAGCTATGAGCTATGCCGTGCAGGGCCACCCAAGACGGACAGGTCATAGCAGAGAGACAAAGCGTGATCCACTGGAGGAGGAAATGGCAACCCACTCCAGTATCTTTGCCATGAAAACCCTATGGACAGTACCAAAAGGCAAAACGATATGACGCTGGAAGATGAGCCCCTCAGGTCGGAAGGCGTCCAATATGCTACTGGGGAAGAGCAGAGGGCTAGTACTAGTAGCGCCAGAAAGAATGAAGCGACTGGGCCAAAGCCGAAAGGACGCTCAGCTGTGGATGTGTCTGGTGGTGAAAGGAAAGTCCGATGCTGTAAAGATTTTTTCTCCATAGGAACCTGGAATGTAAGATCCATGAATCAAGGAAAACTGGACGTGGTCAAACAAGAGATGACAAGACTGAACATTGACATCTTAGGTATCAGCGAACTAAAATGGACAGGAATGGGTGAATTTAATTCAGATGACCATCAGGTATACTACTGTGGGCAAGAATCCTTCAGAAGAAATGGAGTAGCCTTCATAGTCAATAAAAGAGTAGGAAAAGCAATACTGGGATACAATCCTCAAAATGACAGAATGATCTCAGTTCGAATCCAAGGCAAACCATTCAATATCACAGTAGTCCAAGTCTATGCCCCAACCACCAGTGCTGAAGAGGATGAAATTGACCAGTTCTATGAAGCACTACAGCACCTTATAGAACTAACACCAAAAAATGATGTTCTTATCATCATGGGGGATTGGAATGCTAAAGTAGGAAGCCAAAAGATAACTGGAATAACAGGCAAGTTTGGCCTTGGAGTGCAAAATGAAGCAGGGCACAGGCTGATAGAATTCTGTCAAGAGAATACGATGGTCATAGCAAACACTCTTTTCCAACAACCCAAGAGACGGCTTTACACATGGACATCACCAGATGGTCAACACAGAAATCAGATTGACTATATGCTCTGCAGCCAAAGATGGAGAAGCTCTATACAGTCAGTAAAAACAAGACCAGGAGCTGACTGTGGCTCAGACCATGAGCTTCTCCTTGCAAAGTTTAGGCTTAAACTGAAGAAAGTAGGGAAAAGCACTAGGCCAGTCAGGTATGAATTAAATCATATCCCTGTTGAATATACAGTAGAGGTGACAAATAGATTTAAGGAATTAGATCTGATAGACAGAGTGCCTGAAGAACTATGGACAGAGGTTCGCGACATTGTACAAGAGGTAGCAACCAAAACCATCCCAAAGAAAAAGAAATGCAAGAAAGCAAAATGGCTGTCTGAGGAAGCTATGCAAATAGCTGAGGAAAGGAGGGAAGCGAAAGGCAAGGGAGAAAAAGAAAGATACACCCAATTGAATGCAGAATTCCAGAGAATAGCTAGAAGAGATAAGAATGCCTTCTTAAATGAACAGTGCAAAGAAATAGAAGAAAACAATAGAATAGGGAGGACCAGAGATCTTTTCAAGAAAATTGGAGAAATGAAGGGAACGTTTAATGCAAAAATGGGCATGATAAAGGACCAAAATGGCAGGGACCTAACAGAGGCAGAAGAGATTAAGAAGAGGTGGCAAAATTACACAGAAGAACTATACAAGAATGAGCTTAACGTCCCTGATAATCACAATGAGGTGGTCACTGACCTCGAGCCAGACATCCTAGAATGTGAAGTGAAGTGGGCCTTAGAAAAGCTGAGCAACAACAAAGCTAGTGGAAGTGACAGTATTCCAGCTGAGCTATTCAAAATCTTAAAAGACAATGCAGTAAAAGTGCTACACTCAATTTGCCAGCAAATTTGGAAAACTCAACAATGGCCACAGGATTGGAAAAGATCAGTTTACATTCCAATTCCAAAGAAAGGCAGTGCCAAAGAATGTTCAAACTATCGCACCATTGCACTCATTTCTCATGCTAGTAAAGTCATGCTTAAAATCCTACAAGCTAGACTTCAGCAGTATGTGGATCGAGAACTACCAGAAGTGCAGGCAGGATTTCGAAGAGGCAGAGGAACTAGAGATCAAATTGCCAACATACGCTGGATCATGGAGAAAGCTAGGGAGTTCCAGAAAAACATCTACTTCTGCTTCATTGACTATGCTAAAGCCTTTGATTGTGTGGATCATAACAAACTGTGGCAAGTTCTTAAAGAGATGGGAGTACCAGACCATCTTATTTGTCTCTTGAGAAACCTATATGCGGGCCAAGAAGCAACAGTGAGAACTGGACACGGAACCACTGATTGGTTCAAAATTGGGAAAGGAGTCCGGCAAGGCTGTATACTGTCGCCCTGCCTATTTAACTTATATGCAGAGCACATCATGAGAAAGGCAGGGCTAGATGAATCAAAAGCTGGAATTAAGATTGCCGGAAGAAATATCAACAACCTAAGATACGCAGATGATACCACTCTAATGGCAGAAAGTGAAGAAGAACTAAAGAGCCTCTTGTTGCAGGTGAAGAAGGAGAGTGCAAAACTTGGGTTGAAACTTAACATTAAGAAAACCAAGATCATGGCATCTGGCCCTCTCAATTCCTGGGAAATAGATGGGGAAGAAATGGAGGTAGTGACAGATTTTATTTTCCTGGGCTCCAAGATCACTGCAGATGGGGACTGTAGCCAAGAAATTAAAAGACGCTTGCTCCTGGGGAGGAAAGCCATGGCAAATCTAGACAGCACACTAAAAAGCAGAGACATCACCCTGTCAACAAAAGTGCGTATAGTCAAGGCTATGGTCTTCCCAGTTGCAATGTATGGCAGTGAAAGTTGGACCATAAGAAAGGCTGAGCGCCAAAGAATTGAGGCCTTTGAACTCTGGTGCTGGAGAAGACTCCTGCGAGTCCCTTGGACCGCAAGGCGATCAAACCGGTCAGTCCTAGAGGAGATCAATCCTGACTGCTCTTTAGAAGGCCAGATCCTGAAGCTAAAACTCAAATACTTTGGCCACCTAATGAGAAGGAAGGACTCACTGGAGAAGAGCCTAATGCTGGGAAAGATCGAGGGCAATAGAAGAAGGGGACGACAGAGAATGAGGTGGCTGGATGGAGTCACTGAAGCAGTAGGCGTGAGCTTAAATGGACTCCAGAAGATGGTAGAGGACAGGAAGGCCTGGAGGAATGTTGTCCATAGGGTCGCGATGGGTCGGACACGACTTCGCAGCTAACAACAACAACAACAACAACAACAATATTCCTTCTCAGTAAAGGAGAAGAAAAATTGGGTTCATCTGTATGGTCTTTCAAGCCACCTTGACCTTGCTGGTTACTGTGAATCACCTCTATGACCAGATTCTATTATTGGCAGCTAAGGGCTGAAGGAAATGAATTGAGAAGTAAAAGATTAACAGTGACACCCTATATATGTAGTCATAACCTACTAGTTTCAATAAGACTCATATAAGGGGTTGTTCTTGCAGCACAAAGAAACTGTTGATAATATATTTAATAAGAATACATTTATTTTTATAGAACATGTATATATTTCTTTTAGGGTCTTAAAAATAAGGGTGACTTCCAGGGATCAAAGTAAGTATACATAACAATGCTGGACATTGACCAAATAAATATTACTAGTGCTGATGCACAATAATAAAAATCAACAATAAAAATAACCATGAACAAAAAGGTGTAATAGTATACAGTCTTATTCCTATTAAAATGGGAAAATCAAATGGATTATTACATTAGAACAATTTAAACCACTTCAGTTTGATAGGTTATATAGTGTATTTAAGGAAAAGCCACAGAATTTTGGGGGCTTTTCTAAAGTAACGGTGCTATAAGCCACCTGGATAAACCAGACATATAACATGACCAAATGAGTTAATTCTATTTTATTTTAAGGCTATTTTAACAGAATCTCACATGTCTGAAAGTAAAAAAAAAATCTTCCATTATCTAGTTCCACTAGAAGGGGAATTCATCAAATTTGCAGATGACATAAACTGGTAGGAATAGTCAACACCCCAGAAGACAAGCTCAGGATCCAAAAAGATCTTGACAAACTTGAACAATGAGCCATATACAACAGAACAAAATTTAATGTGGAGAAGAGCAAAGTTTTACATTTAGGTAGGAAAAATCAAATGTATAAGTACAGATTAGGTGAGACCTGGCTCAAAAACAGTAACTGTGAGAGGGACCTTGGAGTCATTTAAACATGAGCCAGCAGTGTGCAGCAGCAACCAAAAAAGCTAATACAATCCTATAAACAGAGGCATAGAATCAAAATCACGTGAAGGGACGTGGTGGCTCAGTGGGTTAGGATGCTGAGCTTGTCGATCAGAAGATCGGCAGTTTGGAGGGGCGAATCCCAAGTGCCGCATAGCAGAGTGAGCGCCTGTTACTCGTCCCAGCTTCTGCCAACCTAGCAGTTCAAAAGCACATAAAAATGCAAGTAGAAAAATAGGGACCACTACGGTGGGAAGGTAACAGCGTTCTGTGTGCCTTTGGCATCTAGTCATGCTGGTGACATGACCACGGAGACGTCCTCGGACAAGTTGTCGGAAACAACTAGCACGCATGTGCGGGGGAACCTTTACCTTTACCTTTATAAACTTTAGTAAGACCATACCTGAAATACTGCAACAAATTTTGGTCACCATACTACAAAAAAGATGTTGAGACTTTGGAAAAAGTTCAGAGAAGAGCAACTAAGATGATCAAAGGCCTGGAGACTAAAACATATGAAGAATGGCTGCAGGACTTGGGTTTAGCTTGTCTAAAGAAAAGAAGAAATAGGGGTGACATGATATCAGTATTCCAGTATTTGAGGGGCTGCCACAAAGAAGAGGGGGTCCACCTATTGTCAAAAGCACCAGAGGGCAGGACAAGAAACAATGGTTGGAAACTAATCAAAGAGAAAAGCAACCTGAAATTAAGGAGAAACTTCCTAACAGTGAGGACAATTAGTCAGTAGAACAGCTTGCCTTTAGGAATTGTGGGCACTCCGTCACTGGAGGTTTTTAAGAAGAGACTAGACAGTAACTTGTCTGAGATGGTATAGGTTCTCCTGCTTGAGCAGGGGGGCTGGAATAGAAGACCTCCAAGGTCCTTTCCAGCTTCTATTCTGTTCTGTTCTGTTCTGTTCTGTTCTGTTCTCCTTTAAAATCTGAGAAGCAAAAGAGGGTTCCTTCTGAGCTTCTTTCCTTGCCTATTATGCACCTGGACACTATGCCTTCTCCTGTTTGACTATTTCATAGGGAACATTTCTTCAGCCCTGACTTTTAGGATCTTTCTCATATATTGTTAGAGGTGCATATCGTCACTCAAGGGCCATATCAAGCTTTCATTAGCATTTGGATCACCGGTCTCCAGAAGTGGGTGAGAATAATGACTGTTTGGGGATAGTCATTTTAAATGTGAAACAAGAGAACAGAGGTATCATTTTGGTCTTTAAAAACTCCCAAAATTCAAAACACTTTTTAAAAATCTACATTTGGGCTCGTTCCACTCTTGGCCACTTGATATCACTTTTATCTCTGGGGCCTTTAGTGTTTTTGTGCTTGATTGTTTGCTTGCAGATGTTTCATTCCCAACTAGGAATGATGAATAGTTTCAATGAGACATAGTTTCATAATAAAACTATGTTTCACTGCCCAACATCATCAGTGCTAGAACTGATCATGATACCTAATTGAGTAATAGATCATGTGCCAGAAAACAACCAAGCTCAAAGACCTCCAAGGACCTCACAGCTCAACCCTGAATTACAAATGTTATCTTCTATTGCTACTTTTAAACTCTCTTCTATAGATTTGGAATGATGCATGCCAGTCCTATGGTTGTAAAAAAACAATGCAAAAGCAGCTATACCAAGAGTTGGTGGCCATTGCCTACTTGCATAGCATACTGAATTGGCCAATCCTTTTAATTTACTGGCTTACCTTTTATGGACAAATTAATTCAAGGTAAGTTATAATATCTTCAAATCACTCTAAAATAAGGTATGTATTTAAAATACTTTTCAGAAAGATGTAAAAGATGTATAAAGGCTTTTTATGCAACCATGGCTTATGTTTCAGCTCTTTAATATTTAACATATCAGGAAGTTAAAGGACTACAGTTTATGGAATTTCAAGAAATATAGAAAAAAATTCAGTTGCTAGATTACAGACAAATGTATCATTGTTCTACAGAAATAAAGAATAGCATGCCACCTAGTGAATTGTGAAAGACAATTATTACATCACCTCTTATCTTGATCTAAATTTGATTTAAAGAGTAACAAAAGAAGAGCAAGGCTGCAGAATCTTGGGTTTTCACCTTCAAAAAGTATTTGGCGATTTTGCATAGAACAAGCTGCCCTGAATCTGACAAACAAATGAATGTATGAGGCATGATATTCAAGCAAAGAGGAGAAAAATGATGATCATACATAAATAGGTGTTTGTTCATATTATCTTGAAACTATTTTGATATTATTTAATATATATGCATAAACTCCTCTTAAAAATTCTCATTTATTTCTAACTACTCAAAATATGGGGCTTTTTCCCTTCCCACAATAAAAAAACACTGTCTTTTCTCTTCAGGACATGGCATTACATTCAGGAACAGATCAGTGGTGAGATTCAGTTGGTTTGCACCACTTCGGCCGAACTGGTAGTTAGTTTTTTGTTGCCCAGGCCCAGAGTGGACTTCCAGAAGTGGCATCCAGACAGAGAACCAGTTGTTCACATATTTGAATCCCACCACTGGAACAGATCATTATTTTATCAGTAACTCCTATGCAGCCGCTCAGTTTAGTCAACAAGAGATATAAAAGGGACATTACACCTGAGGTAAAAAAAACACAAAACATTAAGCCACCCTTCCTCTCAGTGACTGAATAATAAACCATGGAGATAACATACATCAAATGTATGGAAAAGTGAGTAATTACTAAAGAACATCAAGGACCATATTATCTGTAAATTGTACATAGGTTAAATGTTGGAGGTCAGGGCCAAGAAACATTCATTGTGTTATGGCTACCCAATGGGGGAAACTGGCAGAGAACATTCAATCCCCAATTGTTAGAATCATAGAATCTTAAAGCGGGCCATTTAGCCAATTGGGGGAGACTGCAGGGGTAAGGAGTGGTGTTAAAATAAAATTATGATGGCAGCAACTGCATGATTAAAGTCTATGTGTGATGAGTTTTAAACCACTGAGTGTTAAGTTTCAATTTTAATACTATTTGTATTTAATTGCTAGCCATCATGAGTACTTTTTTCATTGGAGAGGTAGAAAATATATACATACTCACTCTTGCTACCTTTGATTATTAAAATAGTTTGTAGTTTATTGGTCTTCTGTTCCATTCCTATGCACATCAAACCCTTGGATTGATAAATTTTGAGAGCAAGACAGCAAAAGAAGCACAGATTTACCATTCTCTAAATTAAATACTTTCTTTCTCTATTTTAAATTTCCAAAAAATTGGACAAGACAGAAACATATTTGCTTAAATATCCTCAACTCCAATATTTGTTTATCTAATGTTATACTTACACTTTCATCTAGTCTTTTAAAAAAGTCAAATTTTACTGTATTTATCTCTCTTTTAAATGAAATTTATAGGCTCCAGGATCCATTATGACTGGAACATAATAACTAGTAATACATTGGGGATTCCTCCACTCTAACTGACAAAATGAAAATTGCAAGCCAAGTTTCAATTCAAAATCAATCTGAATTATCTAGAAGTGAAAAATTGACAAAAGATTCAATATAGTCACATTTCTCTCTGATCCAACCTTCCCATCCTTCTCTCTCTTTCCAATTTTATATCAGATCACTAGCATGTCCATTAGTAATTGAAGAACTGGGTGTCCCATTTCCTTTCCACCCAGCTATGTATCAGGTTGAACCAATGGGATTGCTGTCTCTACATTTCACTGTACCAGCTCCAGCTGGCATTATGACACACATTCACCATGTTGTTGTTCCATGTTTTTCATACATTAAGTTTTACAAGTTACATTTTAAAAGCATAAAGAGAATTGTTCCCATAATGTACACTGTCTGTCTGTCTGTCTGTCTGTCTGTCTGTCTGTCTGTCTGTCTGTCTGTCTGTCTATCTATCTATCTATCTATCTATCTATCTATCTATCTATCTATCTATCTATCTATCTATCTATCTATCTATCTATCTATCTATCTATCTATCTATCTATCTATCTATCTATCTATCTATCTATCTATCATATGCCTGTATTTCTAACTATTACATATCTGATACAGATATTCTGTTAGGAAAATTGAAACATATAAAGTTAAGAAAGTCCCCAAACTGTAGAATGAACCTGCAATTCATTCATTCTTTCATCTAGAAAGTGCATGTTAGGTCCACACACAGTAAAAGATGAAAAAAAAATCCATGTTACTCTATGCCTAACAAGGAGTCCTACATATTTTCACAAATATTCAGGCTATATCTCAACACATACCACATGCAGGGAAACAAATATGAAATATAAATTTATGTCTGTGGAAAATATATTTGGATTCATATCTTGCCATAGGTATCTAAATTGGCTGTTATGAGAATGAAGCGAAGGATGTGTCCTTCGTCTGATTAAGCACTTTCTTTATTTTTACATTGTTCTTATTTGATGGCTGCAACATTACTTGAGTCATTTTTCATATGATCTACAGAGCTGTTCAGGATTCAAATATCCTGAAAGAAGCTTCAATGGTCTTCTTGGGCATTTATTAGCATCAGTAGGGATTGTTGGAGATCAGTGTTCACCATCAGTCTAGAACAATCGACTGTCTAATAGACTAGAAAGTCCAATTATTAATACGTTTTCCTCATATGTATTATATATAGGGACATTTATTTATTTATTTATTTATTTATTTATTTATTTATTTATTTATTTATTTATTTGGTTGGTTGGTTGTTTTGTTTCCCACCTGTATTGCTTTTGTAAATAATATAATATATCCAATATATCTTTTTCCTCATATTCCTCCTACCCACAGCAACAACCCTATGAGATGGGTTGGGCTCTAGCTGGTTTTCAAATACACTTTTATATACAGTGCTATAAATGTTTCATCTTGAATTTATAAGTTCAGGGAAATAAAATAGAATGCTACACATCTTCTGATACAAAACATTATACATAAGTTACTAGAAAAAGACATTCTTAATTTCCTCCATATCTGTATGAAATGCCCAACTTACTCACTAAAAACGAGACAGTAATTTTAACATTAAAAACAGAACTATTTTAACTATTTCTGTGTGAGTAGATTATTTTTAAGAATAAGAAGACAAAGATAATATAATGAAGAAACTTAAAACCACTGCAACACAAATAAATGGATCTACTTCCCTTTGCTTTATTTTCTATACTTGCATCCCAGGTATGTGTTATTTTACCATGCTATGAGCGTTTGTGTTTTAAGTATATATTAACAGGAATAATTACACCTACCATTATATTTTTAGTTTGCCTTCACATACATTCACTTAGATATATATGTAATTGCTTTTTATTTATTTAAACCATTTATATACCACCCTATAGCCTATCAAGATTTCATGCCAGAATACAATCAATTATATTGCAAAACAAATAAAGCAGCAGATTATATCCTTAACAAACCATAAAGAAGCAATAAAAGTTTTGCAATAAATATCTTCAACAATTAAAAAGTTTACAGCAAATAAAACAAGTTGGCTAAGAATCCAATTTCTTTTTCCTCTTAATTTTCTTCAGCACCATAAAGGGATTTATTGTATTATTTCTGTTCCTTTGGCATCCTACCTTATCTTTTCTATCTCTATCTCAACTGCATACTCTGTATGCTATCACTCTGTTTATTACATACTCTTTTTTATTTTTAAGTCCAACAAAACAGGTGGAGATGCCCCCCCCTTTTTATTAAAGAGTTTTACAAATACATTTTAAACATAAAAAACATCCTCCCCTCCCTCCCTCCCCGACTTCCCAGAGCAAATACAGGGTATTGACCCTAACAATCTTAAACTAAAATATGCAAACTAACTATAATAACACTTTAAACCCTATCACACTTTAACTCTCCTTAAAAATAACTAAATAATAACAAATCTTCTAAATCTAATACTCATTCAAATGCTAAATGAGACTTTTTGGTCCCATATTTATTCTAGATATAATCAATCCTTCTTCTCCATTCCAAAATATATCTTTGCTGCGAATGGTCCTTCAAATATGCTAAGATTTTCGCCATTTCTGCCAAGTTCAAAACTTTTAAAGTCCTTTACATTTTAAATGTCTATTCTTCTACGGTAAACAAATCTTCCTTCTTCCAATATTGCTCCACCAAAAGTCTTGCTGCAATCATTAAACTCAAAATCAATTCAGTTTCTGTATCACAGTCTATGGTGATGCCCAAGAAAAATAGTTATAGAAAGGACGTCATCTTTTACCTAAAAAACCTATACATATTCCACCAAATTTTAATCCAAAAAGCACAGATCCACCATACATAGTAATACATCACAATCACATCCCCAACATTTAAACTAACAATTTAAATACATACATACTAATTTTAAGATCTGCGTGCCATTTACAAAACACTCTATAAATATTCCCTCCCAAATTTTGTGTCTCTATAGGTTTACATTCCTAATCCAAATTTCCCCAGATGTCCATCAATAATAGTTCTTAGATATTCTGTGCCCACCTTGTCATACAATCTTTAACAAATTCCATTTATGAATCTATGTCTATCGATACATTATACAACCTTTTTATCTACGCTTAATTTTAACCTCTACTGTTGTTGTTGCTGTTCCTTACAGCTAAGTGCAGCTCTTATTCTTTGAGACTTTAGTTCTTCTGATAACACCAAAGATTGCACAATTTTGTGTTTCTTGTAACTGTCGGTCTCCTTCTTCCTTCACTTTTTTAACTTCTGAAGATGGCGGTAGGTCTGTTTTCAATACATTAGAATAAAAATCGCATGCCTTCAAGACTGTATTAAGACGATATCTGACTCCAGCATAATTCACCACAATCCCCATTGGTATCTCCCATCTGAACTGAAGCTGTTGTTTTTTTAATTCATCTGCCAAAAAGGCAAAATCTTTTCTTCTTCTCAGAATTCTTGAAGGAATCTCTTTCAACATCAAAACCTCCTGTTTAGCCACTTTGAATCTTTTATTGTAAAAAATTTGAATAATCTCATTTCTGATCTTTTTATTTATAAAATACACAACCACATCTCCTGGCAGTTTCTTTTGCCTGGTAATCCACAAATTAACACAGAATACTTTATTTATCTTCCCAAAAAATTCTTCGGGTTGAAACCCCAAAATAGGTGCCAGAGCATCCACCAATATCTCTTCCAGATTTTCCTGCGGCTTCTCCTTTAAACCTCTTATCCTCAGGGCAAACTCCATATCTCTATATTGCATCATCAACATTTCATCACCAATTTTATTCATTTTTTCCTCAATTTCACCCATTTTAGCCTCCATCATCAAGTTATTTTGTTTCACTTCTTCCACACATTCGTCCAGATTCTCAATACAGCCTGAAAGCGCCTGAAATGCCAGCAAAATATCCTCCATATTTTCTTATTTTTCTCTTCAATAAGTTCTGCCACCTGCTCAAATATTTTTTCAGACTGAGTTTTTAAAGCATCTTTTAAAGCATACTGTAAATCTTTTAAAGTCAGTACCTGTGCAGCAACTTCAGAGGGTGACTTTGAAGACTGCATTCCAAACTGCTGAACAGGCAATACCCCCACACTTTTAAAAACATATCTAGATGATTTGGAAGCCATTTTTGCAACAAGTTAACTTTTGTTACTCACTTTCACTTTTCTAGTCCATTTGCTACTTTATATTTTGACTGTTAAATAACCAAGTCTTATAGATCACATTTATGCAGCTCCAAATTTTAATTAATTCTTTTAAGGTTTTAAAAATCCAGTTTACAAATTCCTCCTCAGTATCCAGGCAATCACTTTCACTTTAGAGAAAAACACTTTTGCTTCTTGTTACAAAAAAATCACTCAGACGTTATCTTCCCCTTCTCTTAGAACGATCGTTGAAACATGAAGAAAGTTAAAATTCCAGAGTTAAAGCCTTGTACTTGCTGTTTATATGACTCCTGCATCAGCTCTGCCTGCTACAATCATTCAGGATAACAACCAGATCTGGCAGGGAATAGATTCAGCGTCGTGTTCTGCTTAAGGCAGAAGAGTCCTCCAATCCAGAGCATTCCCAGGCTTCGGGGGAGCTCTCACCCTTCAAGCCCTGAAACAAATGTCCTGGGGCTCTAGGGGAGCTCTACCCCTACCTGGAAGCTCCCCCTCCCCTCTTCGCCCAAGGAGAAGGGTTTTCGGGCCGCAGAACAGCTGATTGTTGGCTGTTCCGCAGCTTAAACGGAGATGGAGGGCCAGTGGTTGATTTTGACCGTCCGCGCCGCTGAAGCACCACCTGGAAGTCCAATCGAGATGCCCCTTTTTATGTTTTCTAGTTCAAGAGTTGGTTTATCCTATCATCCCTTGTGGCTTTGCATTCAGCATTGATATCCCAAGGTTCTTTTTGTCACTTGTGAAAATAGGCTTTAGAATTTATTCTAGGGATACTTGTAATAGGTAGGCCTCATTTAACCTGCTAATATAGGAATTATCACTAATCAATGCAGGTCTAAAGTGAAATGTCACATGACCACATCACAGGTGACAGCAATCCGTGAAGTCCCCATTGCTGTTATTAAGGAAGAACCTTATCAGAACAAGACTTGTGACTTCCTGCTAGTTTCCAACCAAAGTTAATGGAAAAGATTTGTAGGAAGTCAGCACCCCCCCACACACCAAGAGAATGAAATATTTTGGGAACTATTAAAGAGGCAAATATTATATTTCCCCTAAAGGAGAAATGGAGAAAGAAACTTAACAGAGGCAGAAGCCAATGGGTGGGAATGTGTTATGAAATGTGTCAGGTAGAGGAGCGGCCTATTGCAGTGTGACATAAATATGTCAAGGTCAGGGATGCATGGTGCAAGTGTGTCAAGGCCAAAAATATGCAACATGGTGTAAGTGCATCCAGGCAAGTGACCACTACCTGCCTGGGCATGCACTTGACCTGTTGCCTGGGGGCTTCTTAGGAGAGAAACTAGAGGGAGTGTAAGCAAATTACCAGAGCAATTTGCAAACTTCTTTGCTATTGTGTTACCACAGAGGTGCTGGGATGGCCACAACTTCAAGAACTGTTTGCAATCACCACTTATTTACCACTATTGTAATGTCGAACAGTCATTGAACAAGTAGTTATTAACTGAGGACTACTTGTGTTGGGGGCTGTAGGTTATTAATCCTTGATTCATAAAAATAAAAGAATGCTGATTCAAGGTAATAAAACAATGCTGAGTAATATTTCTCAAAAGGCCCAAGTATGATTTGAAACAAATCTGCTTGGTTCTGATTCCCTTCTAGGCTCAGATCAAGGTGCTCATAAAGGTATATAACCCTTTTCACAGCTTATACCACCTGCTCCTGTAACATCCTTTACATTACCAGTGGGGCATTTTAATTTACATCAACAGCTAATTTTGGATTTTTCTGTAGTGGAGACATGTTAGGTACGCATGGATTATACTTTAGGAGAGAATCATAAGACACATTCTTGTAACTCTTTAAAGCAGCTGTATCTTTTCCTAGGACCCCATGGCAGCTGCAAAGGACAAATGTTTTCATTTCATTCTTCATAGGGAATGTAACAGATAAATGTCTCTCACTTTCTTGTAGAGGCAGCACTTCATAGTTAATATCTGTGCTGTCTTTTGCATCAAATAAAGCACTTAAATTTGACCTTCAAATCCTCTTGTCAAAAAGCTATAAAAAATATTTTAATCTTTCAATGTTTTGTTTTCAGAATAAAGTAAAAACTACAACAAGGGGTAATTTTGAAAAATACAACAATAATAATACTAGACATAGGGGAGAAAGTAAAGAAGTATTAAATATTGAATGGAGTTATGTACATAGTCCGAATCATTTATTAGAATTAAACTAAATCTATTTAAATAGACACCAATTCCTTTCTACTCTCAAAAATAGACAGACAGACAGACAGACAGACAGATAGATAGATAGATAGACAGATAGATAAATAGACAGACAGACAGACAGACAGACAGACAGAAAGAGAAAGAGAAAAAATATTAACAATATTTAATAATAACAATATCAAAAATTAAAGTTCTGAGTATTTGGTGGATTTCTTCAAAAGTGATCATATTTAAAATAAGAACTTCTAACAAAATGATATTAAGTCTAAGAATATATTTTTTTTGAAAAAAAAAATCAGTGTAGAAGTTGTGTCATAACAAGAAAGAGAGTGGATGATTAAGCAAGGTCAAGTGAATATCAACCTGCAACTGTATGAGTGACATACACATTTCTGATTCAAAAGTTCCCCTAGCCGCCTGCATATGAATAGAAATCCCATAACCATAATTTAATCCTATTACATTGTTGAACAGCTTTATATAAATCCAGTCTGTGACAGTGTAATTGGCTTTCAGATGCTAATTTATTCTTCCATTTTTAACATATATTATTATAACCTCTTGAAAAATCAATATCAGTTCTCAAAATTTTCTCTGAGCTGCAATCCTTGGTTTTATGTCCACTTCAAGAAAACTGGTGTATCCTGAAGAATTGTTTAAAGTTTTAAAAAGAAAGAGACATTTTCTGGATCCCAAATCTGCATCACAATTGGACAATTAAACTGGACCCACCCTGACTTTTTTATTTATTGCTCTAACACATTGATGCAGTTATTACATGGAATACTGGCTATTAATAACAAAGATTAAAAGATAGAGAATGGAATAGCTGAAATGTACCTGATACATTTTAAACACATGTGGAATTCATCGATGCAACCTAGCAGAGAGAATGTTTTCAATGTTTGCATGTTTCCAGAATTCTTAGGAATTCTTCAGAGTTTGGTATTTTTATGTCATTTCATTTTCCCTTGGAAAGTTAGATAACTTTCCCTTGGAAAGTTAGATGGCAGTAAGAATGGTTTTACCATCTCTAATTCAATCATTTGTGGCAAAATAAGATCAATCCCAGTTTATATATGTTTAGTTTTCTGCAGAGTGGATTACTATGATTCACTTTTTGAGAAAATGTTCTTGAAAGGTAGATCTGCATTCTCACAGTGATTGTTAATCTGTCACATTGTGTCTCAATATTCCAATCTTGGATAAGTTTCATCTAGATTCTATTAATCTGTTGTTGTTGTTTTAAAAAAATAAATTTATAAAAATGTTTTCTTTTCTACTGTAAATATTTTGTGCACTTTCTTCGTAATGTACATATTTTTGGTTCCCTTATTTGGTTGTTTTCACTCATTTAACTTGTCCTATATCCCTTTTAGGAGTTTGACAATTATTCCTGCTCATCCATATCTGCACATCTTAACTTTTTTAGTTATGCTTTATGCAACTATTTTGGCTAATAATGAGGATCATGCTGATACCTAGCTTGGTGCTAAGAAATAGAATATAAACATGTTATATAATGGGAAATTATAAAAACTGAATATTCAGAATTTCTTCCTGAAATTTAACAAAAGCCAGGCTCAGGAAGATGCTATGGACATCTTCCAGGAGTCATTCCCAAAGATTTAAGAGATGTAACCTTGCTACATATTCAATAGTATAAAATCTGCTCTGAACTAATCTTAATAGCTTTGGATTGTCATTATGTAAGGTCTGTTAAGAATCTTCCTGCACAGCTGTGTATCGCAATCATTATGGGCAAGTATAGAAAAAAAATTCACTTGGACAATACAACTGCAGTCATCTGTCTGCCTCAGACAAAAGGATAATGACCAGATGCGATAGTGCTGGATTCTTTTGTGGTACTTCTCCACAAACAGAAACGGGCAACTCCACATGGAAATAGTTCATGCAAAAATAATGCAAACTAAATTAAAGTTCTTCTCAGTACTGGGGAAAATAGAATAGTATGCCAGGTGAAATTGATGTAAAACTTCCCAGAAGAATTAGAGCATTGACAGATACAGTATTGATGCATACCTTACAGTTTACTGAAAAATGTCATTCCTTGTCTAATAAATAAGTAAATAAATAAGTTCATTGAAATGTCTGAGAATATGACCTGGAAATCCTTCGAAATAATCCCAGCTGTGTATGAATGCTTGTTTTTATTGAGCAGGGAAGAGGGAGGCCTGTGTCATTTTCACACATTCAGAGATGTTATACAATAATGGACAATTTAGGAAACTGAATTTGAGAACCTGAGGCATGTTACACACCTGAATATTGGTGAACTCCAATTGAGATGGTATAATATAGTTTGCATCTAAAGTTAGAACTCCTTCACACTGCAAGCGCTGGGAAAAGAAAGGACAATGCAAATTCAATTCCCGGTGTAGTTCAGAATTGCATTTTATTCTTACCCATTTCACTTCTCTACATTTTTATTTTTTAAGAATAAAACATAGCATACTGTCATGGCAGACAGAACCTCCCACTGTTAGTTCCTATTTTTCCCTATTGTCATCTCAGGAAACTTTTTTCACTCGTTCTAAATGCTTTTCCCTTACAGGCAAAGTAAATAATTCATTTATCAGCAGAATAAGGAATAAGACATTTGCTCTTGGAACAACGATGCAAGCTAACTTTGACAAATCAAGTTGTCTTGACTTGGACTGCTATTCATATTGTGTTTCATTGTCTTTCATGCTCTTAGTTCAAAAAAGAAAGAAAGAGGGTAGAAGGAAATGAAATCAATGTGGGTCATGCGAAGCAAGGATACTCAGAAAGAAAATAAAATGGCATTAATGTACCATATTAACAAAAATATTTTTTCTTGCATGGAACTAAAATACTCCATTATGGTTTTTTTTAAAAAATATTCTGCTTACTACAATGTACATGGCACCATTACAACATTTTTTTTAATGTTTTCCAACATTTCTACAAGCAGTTCTTCAAGTAGCCTCTTTTTGAAATCAATCAGGCACTTTGCTTATAGGAGTTTCAAGTGAAAACAAGTTAAAATGACCAGTGGTACAAAATTTAAGTGAGGAAAAAATTGACCTCCCAAGAAAAAAGGAGGTAAAACAAATTCGCATCAGAAAGCAGCAGCCAGATACTGGAACATCTGATGCAAACCATCCAAAATGAAGTGCTTCACTCCCAAATAGCTCTTGTCTGTTTTATTTCTTTCTTTCTTTTTGGCAAAGGAACAAAAAAATGAATCCACAGTCAATGCAATTTGCTCAGGAAGAACTTTGAGTAATTGAGTGAAATGGCTACCAGCTGAAGTACTACGAGATTTGAAGACTAGATTAGAAGCTCTGCCAACCCTAAAATTCAATTGGCTTGCACTTCCAGAACAAATAGAAGTGCAAATCTTCTAGGTATTGTTTTATTGTCTTTTCTTGCTGACAGTTGCTATGTACCTCAATTAATAGTTTTGCATTAGTGTGTTATAACTAGACCTACCATTATCAATAAAAACTTGGGATAAATGATCATAAACCCTTAAACAATGGTGATGATATCTTAACTGTGTTCCAATGCCTGTATGTATGTATGTATGTGTATATATATATATATATATATATATATATATATATATATATATATATATATATATATATATATATATATATATATATATATATATATATATATATATATATATATATATATATATATATATATATATATATATATATATTAACAAACAAATGAACACTGGGATAGAATTAAAAACTAAAACAGTTTTTATTGCTGAAAAATCAAGCTTTCGTTGGCCAACTGCCAACGTCATCAGGATGGAGATGCTGGGGTGGGGAGATTCCGTTTGTACTGTTGGTGTCTGCACTCTGCTCATGGAGCATGCTCAGATCTGTTTGTTGAGGTCTGCCGTATTTCTTTGAGTTGTCGCGCATCCGTTTTTGGGATGTATTTGTCTCTGGGTATCTGTTGTTAAAAGTGAATTGTTTATAGCTCCATGTGTTGTAGCCATAACCCTGGTCATTGTCCGTGTTCTCATGCCAGGGATCTTAAATGGTTGTTGCTCTTCTTCCTTGTGTTCGACATTGCAGAGTGGTTGTGTGCTGGTGCAACCTTGGATTTGATGCAATGAGATAATTTGTGAATTCTTGCGCTGTTTGTCTTCATGTCGCGCACGTCGTTGCTCTTCCCAATTTTTTAGTGCCTGGTATGCAGGGGGGAGGTCTATATGCCGGTTGATGGAGGAATGGTTTGAAAACCAGGCTTCCTTAAACAGGCGGCCGCCTTTAGTGTTGTCACTGGCAATAGCCTCAGTCCCTGCTAGATTAAAGGCATGGTTATGTGTAGCCATGTGCGTCCACACCTGTGAACGTTGTTCTTGTCTTCTAATAGCAAGCTTGTGTTCATGCACCCTAGTCCTCAGTCGTTTTGCTGTCTCCCCAATGTAATTGCAATTGCAATTCTGGCATGATATCTTGTATACGACCGAGGCTTTTTCTTCATTGGGGAGTGGATCTTTAGGGCGCATGACGCAAGCTCGTAAGGTCCGATCAGGTCTGTGGGCAACACCGACTTTGTGAGGGGTTAGTATGCGCGCTGTGGCCTCGGATACACCGTGGATATAAGGCAGTGTTATCCGTGATGTTAAGGCGTTGTTACATTCATGGCGGGTAGGTTCACTTGGCCTGCTGTATTGTCTGATGAAGTTAGACGGGTACCCGTTGTTTTTGCAGACACGATAAAGGTGGCGTCTTTCTTCCCTTTTTGCCTTATTCGTGCTGCAATGCGTATCTATACGTCTAAAGAGGGTTCTGATACAGCTGGCCTTATGGGTTGTGGGGTGATTACTTTCGTAATGAAGTATCCTGTCCGTATGGGTGGATTTACGGTAGACCGATGTGTGTAACGAGCCATCAGGTTGACGCCTAACTAACACATCTAAGAAGGGCAAAGCCCCATTGGTCTCTTCTTCTGCGGTGAAGCGGATATCAGGATAGATGGAATTGAGCTTCCTCATCAGCCTGTCCTTGTCCTGCTTTTTGACAATCACAAAGGTGTCATCCACGTATCTCACCCAAAACTTGGGCCGACATGTGGACATCACGCGGGTCTCTAGCTGTTGCAGGACTGCTTCTGCAATGACACCCGAGATGGGGGACCCCATAGGGGTGCCCTTCACCTGTTCATAAATGGTGCCTTGAAATGTAAAAAACGTTTTCAGGCATAGGGACGTAAGCTGAAGCAGATCTTCGTTGTTAAGTGAATCTTGATGTTGCCCCACTCCCTGCTGTTGCAAGCAGTCCCCAATTACAGCAAGTGCTAAGTTTTGTGGAATTGAGGTGAATAGGGAGGTGACATCATAGGAAATCATGATCTCCCCCTCCTCTATGCTGACGGATCTAATTTTCTCTAAAAATTCACTAGAGGAGTTCACAGTGGTGTCATTGTTCATTACTAGATATCTTAATCTGCCATATAGCCATTTGGCCAGCCCTGAGGTTGGAGTTCCCCTAAAAGACACAATGGGTCTTAGGGGAGCTCCTTCCTTATGGATCTTGGGGAGTCCATAAAATCTGGCAGTGGGCGCATCTTTGGGGCGCATAGTTCTTAAAGCCTCCTCCCCAATTTTCCCTTGCCGTTTTAATCTATCCAGTACCTTGGAAATTTGGTTCTTGAGGGTTGTCATGGGGTCTTTTTTGACAGTCCGGTAAGCACTAGTGTCATTGAGCAGTGTGAGGGCTTTGTGGATGTAGTCAGGTCGGTCCATTACAACAGTTGCTCTGCCTTTGTCAGCTGGGAGGATGACGATGGATGTGTCCTCTTGTAATTGCTTTAGGGCTTCTCTTTCAGTAACTGATAATGTTTGGCAGCGTCTATGAGTCATAAGTAGGCTTGTGATGCGGTGCCTGATAGAGTCCTTGGTCACTTCATTAATGTTCACTTGTTGGATGGCTGATTCAAAGGCTGCCACAAAGTCCACAGGGCGCGCATCCATTAGGTTGTAACCTGCATCACGTTGTAACAGTTCAAGTTGTTTGTAAGAAAGCGTCTTGGATGATAAATTGTGTACCAAATCATTGTTAGAACTAGGTTTGCTTATTGCACGCAGGCGTTGCATTTTGTGATGTAGGGCCTCAGTCCTGAGTTGTTTGATCTTTTTTGTATCTTCACTAATATGGCAAGTGAGAAGCTGGTAATGCTGGCGTGCAAGGATTTGTTGGCAATGTTCCTGGCATTCGTGGGCTGCTATCGTCATAGTGTGGATCTTTCTATGATGGTCATTAATCAATGCACGTATAGTATGGCGTTGGAATCGATGAATGGCAAGTCGGCACTCCATGGAATCCACAAGCGGTTTCTTCCAGAGTGACCTCGGAGGTAGATCGTTACGTAGGCAGTCGTGTAGAAAGGCTAGTTTACGATAAACACAAGTAATCTTTCGTGCGAGTTTCTCCCATCTCCTGGCTGTGAGCAATACAGCTCTCGGGTAGTATTCCTTGATAAGATTAAAAATACGAATCCCAGGCATGTTAAAATTAACAAACAAATGAACACTGGGATAGAATTAAAAACTAAAACAGTTTTTATTGCTGAAAAATCAAGCTTTCGTTGGCCAACTGCCAACGTCATCAGGATGGAGATGCTGGGGTGGGGAGATTCCGTTTGTACTGTTGGTGTCTGCACTCTGCTCATGGAGCATGCTCAGATCTGTTTGTTGAGGTCTGCCGTATTTCTTTGAGTTGTCGCGCATCCGTTTTTGGGATGTATTTGTCTCTGGGTATCTGTTGTTAAAAGTGAATTGTTTATAGCTCCATGTGTTGTAGCCATAACCCTGGTCATTGTCCGTGTTCTCATGCCAGGGATCTTAAATGGTTGTTGCTCTTCTTCCTTGTGTTCGACATTGCAGAGTGGTTGTGTGCTGGTGCAACCTTGGATTTGATGCAATGAGATAATTTGTGAATTCTTGCGCTGTTTGTCTTCATGTCGCGCACGTCGTTGCTCTTCCCAATTTTTTAGTGCCTGGTATGCAGGGGGGAGGTCTATATGCCGGTTGATGGAGGAATGGTTTGAAAACCAGGCTTCCTTAAACAGGCGGCCGCCTTTAGTGTTGTCACTGGCAATAGCCTCAGTCCCTGCTAGATTAAAGGCATGGTTATGTGTAGCCATGTGCGTCCACACCTGTGAACGTTGTTCTTGTCTTCTAATAGCAAGCTTGTGTTCATGCACCCTAGTCCTCAGTCGTTTTGCTGTCTCCCCAATGTAATTGCAATTGCAATTCTGGCATGATATCTTGTATACGACCGAGGCTTTTTCTTCATTGGGGAGTGGATCTTTAGGGCGCATGACGCAAGCTCGTAAGGTCCGATCAGGTCTGTGGGCAACACCGACTTTGTGAGGGGTTAGTATGCGCGCTGTGGCCTCGGATACACCGTGGATATAAGGCAGTGTTATCCGTGGTGTTAAGGCGTTGTTACATTCATGGCGGGTAGGTTCACTTGGCCTGCTGTATTGTCTGATGAAGTTAGACGGGTACCCGTTGTTTTTGCAGACACGATAAAGGTGGCGTCTTTCTTCCCTTTTTGCCTTATTCGTGCTGCAATGCGTATAGATACGCATTGCAGCACGAATAAGGCAAAAAGGGAAGAAAGACGCCACCTTTATCGTGTCTGCAAAAACAACGGGTACCCGTCTAACTTCATCAGACAATACAGCAGGCCAAGTGAACCTACCCGCCATGAATGTAACAACGCCTTAACATCACGGATAACACTGCCTTATATCCACGGTGTATCCGAGGCCACAGCGCGCATACTAACCCCTCACAAAGTCGGTGTTGCCCACAGACCTGATCGGACCTTACGAGCTTGCGTCATGCGCCCTAAAGATCCACTCCCCAATGAAGAAAAAGCCTCGGTCGTATACAAGATATCATGCCAGAATTGCAATTGCAATTACATTGGGGAGACAGCAAAACGACTGAGGACTAGGGTGCATGAACACAAGCTTGCTATTAGAAGACAAGAACAACGTTCACAGGTGTGGACGCACATGGCTACACATAACCATGCCTTTAATCTAGCAGGGACTGAGGCTATTGCCAGTGACAACACTAAAGGCGGCCGCCTGTTTAAGGAAGCCTGGTTTTCAAACCATTCCTCCATCAACCGGCATATAGACCTCCCCCCTGCATACCAGGCACTAAAAAATTGGGAAGAGCAACGACGTGCGCGACATGAAGACAAACAGCGCAAGAATTCACAAATTATCTCATTGCATCAAATCCAAGGTTGCACCAGCACACAACCACTCTGCAATGTCGAACACAAGGAAGAAGAGCAACAACCATTTAAGATCCCTGGCATGAGAACACGGACAATGACCAGGGTTATGGCTACAACACATGGAGCTATAAACAATTCACTTTTAACAACAGATACCCAGAGACAAATACATCCCAAAAACGGATGCGCGACAACTCAAAGAAATACGGCAGACCTCAACAAACAGATCTGAGCATGCTCCATGAGCAGAGTGCAGACACCAACAGTACAAACGGAATCTCCCCACCCCAGCATCTCCATCCTGATGACGTTGGCAGTTGGCCAACGAAAGCTTGATTTTTCAGCAATAAAAACTGTTTTAGTTTTTAATTCTATCCCAGTGTTCATTTGTTTGTTAATTTTAACATGCCTGGGATTCGTATTTTTAATCTTATCAAGGAATACTACCCGAGAGCTGTATTGCTCACAGCCAGGAGATGGGAGAAACTCGCACGAAAGATTACTTGTGTTTATCGTAAACTAGCCTTTCTACACGACTGCCTACGTAACGATCTACCTCCGAGGTCACTCTGGAAGAAACCGCTTGTGGATTCCATGGAGTGCCGACTTGCCATTCATCGATTCCAACGCCATACTATACGTGCATTGATTAATGACCATCATAGAAAGATCCACACTATGACGATAGCAGCCCACGAATGCCAGGAACATTGCCAACAAATCCTTGCACGCCAGCATTACCAGCTTCTCACTTGCCATATTAGTGAAGATACAAAAAAGATCAAACAACTCAGGACTGAGGCCCTACATCACAAAATGCAACGCCTGCGTGCAATAAGCAAACCTAGTTCTAACAATGATTTGGTACACAATTTATCATCCAAGACGCTTTCTTACAAACAACTTGAACTGTTACAACGTGATGCAGGTTACAACCTAATGGATGCGCGCCCTGTGGACTTTGTGGCAGCCTTTGAATCAGCCATCCAACAAGTGAACATTAATGAAGTGACCAAGGACTCTATCAGGCACCGCATCACAAGCCTACTTATGACTCATAGACGCTGCCAAACATTATCAGTTACTGAAAGAGAAGCCCTAAAGCAATTACAAGAGGACACATCCATCGTCATCCTCCCAGCTGACAAAGGCAGAGCAACTGTTGTAATGGACCGACCTGACTACATCCACAAAGCCCTCACACTGCTCAATGACACTAGTGCTTACCGGACTGTCAAAAAAGACCCCATGACAACCCTCAAGAACCAAATTTCCAAGGTACTGGATAGATTAAAACGGCAAGGGAAAATTGGGGAGGAGGCTTTAAGAACTATGCGCCCCAAAGATGCGCCCACTGCCAGATTTTATGGACTCCCCAAGATCCATAAGGAAGGAGCTCCCCTAAGACCCATTGTGTCTTTTAGGGGAACTCCAACCTCAGGGCTGGCCAAATGGCTATATGGCAGATTAAGATATCTAGTAATGAACAATGACACCACTGTGAACTCCTCTAGTGAATTTTTAGAGAAAATTAGATCCGTCAGCATAGAGGAGGGGGAGATCATGATTTCCTATGATGTCACCTCCCTATTCACCTCAATTCCACAAAACTTAGCACTTGCTGTAATTGGGGACTGCTTGCAACAGCAGGGAGTGGGGCAACATCAAGATTCACTTAACAACGAAGATCTGCTTCAGCTTACGTCCCTATGCCTGAAAACGTTTTTTACATTTCAAGGCACCATTTATGAACAGGTGAAGGGCACCCCTATGGGGTCCCCCATCTCGGGTGTCATTGCAGAAGCAGTCCTGCAACAGCTAGAGACCCGCGTGATGTCCACATGTCGGCCCAAGTTTTGGGTGAGATACGTGGATGACACCTTTGTGATTGTCAAAAAGCAGGACAAGGACAGGCTGATGAGGAAGCTCAATTCCATCTATCCTGATATCCGCTTCACCGCAGAAGAAGAGACCAATGGGGCTTTGCCCTTCTTAGATGTGTTAGTTAGGCGTCAACCTGATGGCTCGTTACACACATCGGTCTACCGTAAATCCACCCATACGGACAGGATACTTCATTACGAAAGTAATCACCCCACAACCCATAAGGCCAGCTGTATCAGAACCCTCTTTAGACGTATAGATACGCATTGCAGCACGAATAAGGCAAAAAGGGAAGAAAGACGCCACCTTTATCGTGTCTGCAAAAACAACGGGTACCCGTCTAACTTCATCAGACAATACAGCAGGCCAAGTGAACCTACCCGCCATGAATGTAACAACGCCTTAACATCACGGATAACACTGCCTTATATCCACGGTGTATCCGAGGCCACAGCGCGCATACTAACCCCTCACAAAGTCGGTGTTGCCCACAGACCTGATCGGACCTTACGAGCTTGCGTCATGCGCCCTAAAGATCCACTCCCCAATGAAGAAAAAGCCTCGGTCGTATACAAGATATCATGCCAGAATTGCAATTGCAATTACATTGGGGAGACAGCAAAACGACTGAGGACTAGGGTGCATGAACACAAGCTTGCTATTAGAAGACAAGAACAACGTTCACAGGTGTGGACGCACATGGCTACACATAACCATGCCTTTAATCTAGCAGGGACTGAGGCTATTGCCAGTGACAACACTAAAGGCGGCCGCCTGTTTAAGGAAGCCTGGTTTTCAAACCATTCCTCCATCAACCGGCATATAGACCTCCCCCCTGCATACCAGGCACTAAAAAATTGGGAAGAGCAACGACGTGCGCGACATGAAGACAAACAGCGCAAGAATTCACAAATTATCTCATTGCATCAAATCCAAGGTTGCACCAGCACACAACCACTCTGCAATGTCGAACACAAGGAAGAAGAGCAACAACCATTTAAGATCCCTGGCATGAGAACACGGACAATGACCAGGGTTATGGCTACAACACATGGAGCTATAAACAATTCACTTTTAACAACAGATACCCAGAGACAAATACATCCCAAAAACGGATGCGCGACAACTCAAAGAAATACGGCAGACCTCAACAAACAGATCTGAGCATGCTCCATGAGCAGAGTGCAGACACCAACAGTACAAACGGAATCTCCCCACCCCAGCATCTCCATCCTGATGACGTTGGCAGTTGGCCAACGAAAGCTTGATTTTTCAGCAATAAAAACTGTTTTAGTTTTTAATTCTATCCCAGTGTTCATTTGTTTGTTAATTTTAACATGCCTGGGATTCGTATTTTTAATCTTATCAAGGAATATATATATATATATATATATATGTTTCGATGAAATCTCATCCGTCATCCTCAGGCTGGTGGCTTCAGCTTCATTCTTCTGGGAGAAGTACACATACACATACACATACACATACACATACACATACACATACACATACACACACATACACATACACACACATACACATACACATACACATACACACACATACACACACATATACATATACATATACATATACATATACATATACATATACATATACATACACATACACATACACATACACATACACATACACATACACATACACATACACACATATATATATATATATAAAATTGGCTTATCTGATATGCAGATATATATGAAAAATGTGTGTGTACGCACAAAAGCGTACACATTGTACTCTAAATACAGTATAGATCAATATAGATATACATGTAGATAGATATATAGACATGGTTATATTTAAAATTATGGCTATAGTTATATATAGTTATAATTATATATTTAAAATTTTCCAACTGGCATAGCTTCAAGCGAAATAAAAACCATGTCTTTTTCTAATTGCACTTATTTTATAGCAGGGGTGTCAAACTGCCGGCATGAGGGCCAGATGTGTCATGCCGAAACCACACCCACCTCATTGCTGGCAATGGAAAAAAGTCTCAATACGTAAGGTGACATTGCGAGTTTGACACCCCTGTTTTATAGTATTAGGAAAAATACACTATTAATTGCTGATTGTTCAGCCTCCATTGCTTCTATAATTGCATGAAACTCAGACCCTTTAATCTATCCTATGTTACATAAATTGCCATGTATAAAACAGTTATGATCAATCGACAACACATCCTCTTATATCCTAAATCTTTCAAAGATTAAGTGAGCCTTG
Organism: Vipera berus; assembly: GCF_964194415.1. Classification (NCBI taxonomy): domain Eukaryota; kingdom Metazoa; phylum Chordata; class Lepidosauria; order Squamata; family Viperidae; genus Vipera; species Vipera berus. The sequence continues at coordinate 81,513,808 of NC_138202.1, read as the reverse complement.
AAGCAACATTGACCTTATGAGTTCTAGAGTGATCTGCTAGTCAAACATTTGGGGAACCAGTATTGTATGATGCAATTGCAGGTTCAGCAGCTGTCTAACCTGGTGAAATCACAATTCTTTTTTATCGCTTCATTCTGTATATTTTCTTGCAACTTGTCTGTCATTTCAACTCTGTGACAGACAAGTGACAGGACCTTTATCTGTATTCCCAATATACCGTACCTATAAATTGAGAGCCTTTAGACTGAACTTACCATAAAAAATAAACTTGGACTCTAAGTCTGAATAGAGAAATTCCAGCTTTCAGATCTACATTTTTCCGAGATCAGAATAGTAGTAACATTAATGATTTATTTATCTATGCTATTTGAAGTTTAAGCATTATGACTATTATAAATGTGGATGAGCCTTAATTTCCTTAAGTGATTTCCTGCTGATTGTTCCATTTCCACAAAGGAAACAGCTTTAGTTAAGATGCAAGGGATTGGGGATTTTTGAATGAGTGAAGTAAAAAAAAAAAGCTTCAGTCCTTAAAATTTTCTCAGAAATAACTGTTCACCCCTATCAATGGGGTTTAATTACATAGATCAGGGCTTTTCAACCAGTGGTACGGGTATCACCTGTGGTACATTGGCACCTGGCAGGTGGTACACGACCATCCTAGAAAAGTGGTAGTGGGGGGAGGGGAATGAGGTGAACCGGTGGGAGCACAGCACAAGCCTGAGCGATAGACCCCCTGGAGCTGCAGGGCTGTCAGGGCTCAGCAGAAGCACCAGGATCAGCACCAGGTTCCAGCTGGACCTTGGCGCTGATCCTGGTGCTTCTGAGCCCAGAAGAAGTGCCAATCAGCTGGAATGTTGCAGCATCTCCAGAGTCTTGTGATTTACATTCAGATGCTTGGCAACTGATTCATATTTATAATGGTCACAGTGTCCCAGGGTCATGTGAAGTGACCAAAACTTGCTGCAACCACCCAGAAGACGGGGGGAATGAAAACCAAACATCCCCCACCCCACTCCCACTGCCAATCAACAGAAATGCTTACAACAATGAAAACCTCAGACAGGAGGAAGAGCGCTGCCGGGTGGGCAGGCAGATGTCTTGCTCGGCTGTGGCTTGAGGGGCACTTTTTTCAGTGCCATTGTAACTTCGAACAGTCACTAAGCGAACTGTTGTAAGTCAAGGACTACCTGTACTTCATCACTTTTTTTCCTTTTTTTTTTTGATCATGAAGTTTTTGACACCTTGCTAGGCGACTGGTGGTACTAGGATGTTGCCATATCCTAAAAGTGGTACAATGGGTGAAAAGGTTGAAAAGCCCTGACATAGATAACATTATCATTGTCATTTTAGTCTGAAATGTTAATAGAAACTAAACATATGGAATAAAGATTAAACAGGAAAGAAGCAAAAACGTACATAAGTATATTTGCTAAGGAATAGTATGGTCAGAGAATCTATTTTAATCAAATAATTGGATCATTGTAACTGGTCAAAATTAGACAACCTACTTTACTTTACCCATTTGAATTATCAAATATAAATTTTTAGTCTTATATGTGCGTTTGTTACATTAATTTTAAGTTTTTCCTCTAGCAAATCAGCACAACATGTTTGTCATGCTGTTCTTGTTTTGTCAAATTGTTGTATCCTTCCAGATTCTGCCCCAAAAGTTTGCTAACTTGCAGCTGATATCACTATTTTTAAGTTGCATTTTATTCCTCAAGTCACTTTGGTGATTGAGAGAGCTAATTAATCGAATAGTTAAACAAATAATCCTTTACATTATATTTTATTTATTTTATTTCCAACATAATTCAGCATTATATTATCATATTACATATTAATAAGTAAACATCTGGATTCTTTTTAGAGTAGACTAAAATTATTTTGGTTAAAATTTTAATACCCGCACCTAAGAGGAACAAGCTTTGGATTCAGTCCGTTTGTTGCCGAGTAGATTGTTTCTCAATAGATTAAGTGTTAATCAGCTCTCAGTTTAATTGTTCACATATGTCAATGTGAGTAATGAAATGAGACATGCTGGTGCACTATTTAACACTATTAAAAACCAAAAACCTTGCAGATAAAATTCTTGTCATTTTCAACCGTTCAGTCATTACATGTTTCCATTGATGTCTACCATGCTTTGGATTTCTATTGAGATTCTACTTAAGAAAAAAACAAGAGCACTTTTTTTAAATGAAATAAGTTTATCTGAGATGTATATTGTAAAATTAAAAATGGAGGCAATTGCAGCCTTTGGTTTAGAAGTGAATGCACCTGCCTGTTAAGTATAAAGTTGGGAAATGTTAAGTAGGGTTTTAGACGAGGAGAGGGAATGGTGAAATTCATCTCCATGATTCACCTTCTGGAGAAGCAGTGTTTTGTAATTGCTGGTATGGTGAAATCTGTCAACGTGAAAATCATCCAGGTTTCCATTCTACAAAAACATCATAAAATAAAGTGGATGGTAAAGTTTTGTGGCATAGCAAAGTAAATTGAGCTCTTTTGTGCAGGAATCCAGTGCAACCAATGCATTCTTTTAAATGAACCCACTTATTCAGCTCCATATTCAGGACTTTGTAAAACATTTTTTTCAGTTTTTAAGGCAGCTTGTCGCTTAAAGAGAACAGGAGTGCCTTGGGAATCCTTTGGTGCTGCTAAGAAATCTAATTTTTCAATCCCTGAAATTACTTCCAATAATGATTTCCCATTTCCACACTCCTGAAAGGCATGACACATAAAGCCACAGATCAAAGTAGTGGTCAAGGCAGTTCATCATGCAAAGGTAATGACAGAACTTCAATACTGTAATTAAGAGAGCTATCACTTGAAGATTTGCATTGGAACTCACAGATGTCATTCGTAATTCAAAGCAAAGATCCATTCACTCAGTCCATCTTTTATGCCAGTATGATTGATTCACAACATGTCCCAGTTATTTCTGGACAGGCTATCAAGTAACATGTGATGGCTGTTTAGGCTTTAAATTTCTTACCTTTATAGGACTATCTCCATCAGCATGCAACATGGCAACTTGAAGTGGAATTCCTGGGGTTATTGTTGGGTAGGTCCAAATAAACACTGAAACAGTTTTGGAGTAATTGAGACATTTGCAAAAATGATGGGACACTATAGCCTTTCAAAAAATTTCAGCGGGTCATTCAGTGGGTCATTCTGTGGGATTTCAATCCCATTCATCGGTATCATAGAATACTGGGCTGAGGGTGGAACTCAACATTAAAAAGTCTTCTCTTCTTTGACCAGATTGAATGATTACCTTTCACCTTTGGTTAACTAAGAGTTCGGACTATTCCCCCTTCTCTCTTTCTCTCTCTCACACACACAGTCCCACAACAATGTACATATATACACTGTGTCACATTAAGGTGGAAGCAAACCACTGACCACTGTGGCACTAAATAATATTCTTCCACACAAACACATGTGAATTACATTCATTACCGAACCTGTGAGATATCTCCTCCCCTTCATACATATTACTTGCTTAAAGTGACCTTGTGAGAAAACACTGACAGCAAGTAAAATTTCCCCTGAGGGGTGACAGAGAGAAGAATCAGTCAGGAACCTGTGGCCGTGTAAACCACACTGTTTATATTCATTGATCATATCTCAAAGACAATACAGTTGTCATGCTGATCTAATAGGAAGGGATTAATAATAATAAGGTCACCTATGGGCTTGCTTATCAAAAACATTCTAACGTCATGCTGTAATTTCCACTGTTTCTGCCTTTTGGCTTTGTCTTTGAAATGTCGCAGGCCAAATGGGTGTAATATTATGGATCTGCTTTCGCTCAGGGCTGGTCAGCAAGCTGCCATTGCTTATGTTGGAATCCTGCTAAACACTGTTTTTTGTTTTTTAATTTTCCTACCTAATAAAATTTTATGTTATATGTTCAAACTTCTTCATGGTTGCTTTAGGTGAACCAGGTTTTGCTACAACATAGTCTAGTGCAGGGGTCCTCAAACGTGGCCCCTTTAAGACTTGTGGACTGCAAGTACCAGAATCCCCCAGCCAGCCGGCTGGGGAATTCTGGGAGTTGAAGTCCACAAGTCTTAAAGGGGCCAAGTTTGAGGACCCCTGCTCTATTGGAACATGGGGTCTGAGAGCAATGCCCTTTTCCTATGTGATCATGGTCACATGCTGGAGGCAGAAGATTAAACTGTAGCTGCAGAGAGAAGGATTCAGCTATAGGCAGTCCTTGCCTTGCAACCATTTGTTTAGTGACCATTCAATTTCAATACAACAGCACTGAAAAAAAAAGTTAGTTATGACTAGTTTTCACACTTACAACCATTGTAGCAACCCCATGGTTGTCACATTATCAAAATTAAGGCCCTTGCCAACATGTATTTATGACAGTTGCATTGTCCCAGGGTCATGTTATTGCCATTTGTAACCTTCCCAGATGGTTTTTGACAAGCAGAGTCTAAGTGGAAAGTCAGATTTGTGTAATGAATGCATGATTTGCTTAACAACAGGACCGATTTGCTTAACAGTTGTGGGAAAAAAAGATCGTAAAATGGAGCAAAACTCATTTAAAACTGTCTTGCTTAGCAACATAATTTTTTGTTGTCATAAGTCAAGGACTACCTGTACCTGCATAACATGAAATGTTCCCAATTAAAGGACTCTGTTTTTGAAAGATGAAAACTATTCTCATCAAAGAAATCACAATCAACATATTACATTATATCTATGGTTCAATCAGTAATAATCTTTTTTTTCTTCTTTTCTGCCATTTTTGTCTTTAAACTGGGTTTCTTAGTAAGTAGCAACCTTATCTAATTAGGCCAGGGGTTCCCAACCAGGGGTGGTCGCACCCCCTAGGGGTGGGAGACAATATTCCAGGGGGTGCAAAAACTTGGGTTTTCAAAATACTGTATAATATATATGCATAATTCATTGCTGTTATTTTGAACTTTTGTAAGGGGTGCGAGAATATATCAGAAGTGTTCTTGGGGTCAGGGGTATAGAAAAAGTTTGGAGCCACTGAATTAGGCAGTGCTCGTATTACAAATGTATATAATTTGTATTTCTGAATTGTTTACTTACCAAAAAAAAGTCTCATTATATTATCATAGAGAGTTCAGAGAATCTTTCCAAAGTGGATTTATAACATTCCTTCCATTTCTGATTTCATTAGACAACATATGTGTGTGAATGTTCCCTAAATACAACTGAGGAAGTCACTGGTCATAGACTAAAACTGGAAGGCACAAAAGTAATATGACAAACCAACACTGTAATACAGCTTTGGACATTGAAGCTCTTAGCTTTACAACCATTTGACACGTTAATTGCAACAATAACGAAGTATAATTATATTTAAATCTTGCTTTAAGTGACATCATTAAAATAAATTATTGTGGTTCTCAGTATGACAAAGAAATAATAGCATTCTGACATAATTTAAAGATATTATGCATACATGTTTCTATAAAAGAGGAAATACGTATGGGAAACTAAGAAAGCTATTTGCTTTTCTAAAGCTTAAAATGCCAGAAAGCTTTTAGAATAAAGCCATAGCAATCTGTTCACTACGCTATGCAAAAAACTAATAATCTAGCATGGTCCTTGTTGACCCAAATGACGACTGAGCCAATATGGGTTTCTGTAATTTATGTCTCACCATATATTTTTTTATGGGAGAGACATCTTTGTCTGATGTTTCTGATGGGATCTGTCTAGTATAATTGAACCTCTGGCATAGCTTTCATCTTCCTCAGAGCATACAAGCCCCACAATCACATCAAGGTAGTTTCTCCATCATGGCCCCCCTGCCCCCCCCCCCCGGCATGTAATTTGTGTATAAACTGCAGCGGTTCTCTGGCCCCATCTAGTGGCCATGGCCAAATACCAATCTTTATTGTTTGGAAACTGATCCAGTACTTTAAGACATCCATTTTCCGATCACCCGGATTCCAAAAACAAGTGCATCTTGGGAAGTCATTTCCCAAAAAACCAAGTCTTTTTCCTTGAGCAGTCTGAGGAAATAGAAGCACTGGGAGCAATCCAGCTTAATCTGTGACAAAAATCTACATTCCATACACACAGCACGCTAGTGAGATTTAGTTTTATTTGTATTTGTTATTGTTTATGCTCACCAGCAACTCAATACCACTTATTTTATATTTGGGTTCTTACTGTATATATTTCTATTTTTCCCAGTTTCACCCATCCCCTTCCTTGAATAAAGCATTTACTATGAACGTAGTCTGTTTTATTGGAGAATAACTAGTTTTAGCTGCATATCAAGCTGCACACAGGGTAGCATGTAGCGAGGACAGAACAGCCTCACTGGGGGTTCACACTGAATAGGTTTAGAACAAATCACCTCCTTATTTCTTCCCTTCATAGTTCTTTGATCCCAGTTCAATGAAAACTAAACCAGGACTGATCAGAGATTGCTTCAAGCTTTCCACTCTCTCAGATCATTTTTGGCCAGGTTCAAAAAATCTATAGTAATTGGGGATTTTTTCTCTTTGCTTTTCTCACTGATTTAACTATTTCTGTCACCATTTTTACATATATTTTAAAGTTAAAGCATGATATACAGGTACAGGTAGTTCTTGATATGAGCACAATGGAGCCCAAAAATTATGTTAAGTGATACATGTGCTAAGTGAGTTTTGCCCCCATTTTGCAAATTTTCCTGCCACGATTGTTAAGTAAATCACTGCAGTTGACAAGCAACCATGTTTTCCCGAAAATAAGACCCCTGTCCCCATTCAGCAGGAGGCCGCGAGGCGTGCTGTGCTGTGCTGCCACTACGAGGCGAGGGAGGGGGGGTGGAGCTGCCCCAAGCACCCCATAGGTGCCCAAACACTTTTCCCCCTGAACAGAGATCTGAGGGAGACTTGAAGCTCCGTCTGCTTGAAAATGGGGAACTTTGAAACGGACTGATTAGCTTCGTTTTCAACCTTGTCGCCGCTTGTGCTGGCCATGCCTGCCCCGGGCTTATTTTTAGGATGGGGCTTATTTTCAGGGAAATATGGTAGTAACCTGGTTATTAAGCGAATCTGGCTTTCCTATTAACTTTGCTTGTCAGAAAAACAGAAAAGGTGACCACTCTGGGATAAACCAAAGGTCATGAATATGAGCTAGTTGCCAAGCATCTGAATTTTGATCATATGGTCATGGGGATACTACACAAGTCGTAACTATGAAAAACAGTCATAAGTCACATTTTTCAATGCAACCTTCAATATAACTTTGAATGGTCACTAAATGAATTGTTGTAAGTCAAGAACTACCTGTACAGAATTCTCATATACTGAACTATATATATATCTAATATATATAACTATATATATATAACTATATATATATAACTATATATAACTCTCTCTCTCTCTCTCTCTCTCTGTGTGTGTGTGTGTGTGTGTGTGTGTGTATACTCTACATAACTAATATAGCAGTTATAATGTTTTCTATCTTTCTTTCACCTCTACATAACCCCAGACCTCAGGATCATTTCTGAGACTAAATGAGTGGAAATTCAGGACCTATATTATCATTCAATCACTACGTGGAAGAATGTTATATTGGGCAGTATTATAAATGAAAATTATGAATAATAAATACCAGTAGTTTTAAATTATAGTTTTTCAGATGTTGTAGGGATCTCTGTTAACTATGGCCTAGATAAGGCAAAACCTTGAGATACTTGCTGTTAGTTTTAGGATCACAATGCCATGTTTTGGGAGTAATGTCGATGAAGAACATGAGCTGTTGAATGATATTGTTTCTAAGCTTTTGATAAGTATCTAGCTTTCCTATAAAAATAACATTTTGGGTTTGCAGGGAACTATTACCCTATGAATGCAAGTAGCAATGTGTATATCTTCTCCCACCAAAATATGGAATCAAATATTCTCCATTATTGCATCAAATATTTCTTGGAAGAGAAGCCAGTATTTGCAGTTTAAAGGAAAGCCACAGATTGATTTTGCTTCTCTAGATCAACCTTTGCCTAGTTTCCAGCCAGAAGCTTAAAAACAATTACAACATATGCTCTGGCTGTCAAAATCTTACTTGTTCAATTTTCTAGACATCAGCAAAGGAGCATGATTGATACACAGCATGTCAGATCTCGTTGTTAGGATTTTTCCCCCTTCTGTTTTATTAGTAAACCAATCCTGTTATTTTTATGCCTTTCAAATGTCATTTGCAGCACTTTGGCAGAAATGTTTTGCTCTTGAAATAAATGCATCCTGTTGGGTACTACATTTCAAAGAATTTCCCTCTGCCACAAGATGATTGAGCGTAGATTAATTACTTTTAAACTTAGCAACCCCAGTCATTTCTGTGAAGCACAATAAAAAAAGGATCAGAACTATTTTGTTTGTTTAACTGTTGTAATCCCAAATGTTACTAAACTCTGAAGTCTTCTTTATGGCTTTTCCTCATGTCCCTGAATATTAATGCACAAATTTACTCTACTAATCATGTTTAAATGACATGTCCTCGTGGTGTTGATTTGTCTTAACCTCAGCTCAATGGGGAGGCAGCTTAAAGTCATCCTTAGCTGTTTTAAAATGGTGGTTTCCCTCTTCTCTGAACGCCTTCTTTGCTAAGGCTATGATCTTGTATGCATCCTGATAATTTGGCTGATGATGCTGTCAGAAGCTGAGAAATGTCCAGCTCTTTTGGCCATTTCAGGATGCTTCATATGGTTGGTTGTCCTTGCTCTCTGTGGCTATTTTGATTTGAGCTGCAGCAAGAACCAGACACTTGGCTTCCACAGAAGCATCTATCTACATAATGCTTTCAAAGATATTATTCACATCTTACACAGATTCCTTATATAAAATACAACTCAAATTCCTGCACTTGGGTTTCTTATCACTGAAAAAGCTAAATCTAAATAGAATCAATCCTATGCTGCATAGAAAATCAGTTTAAACCAGAAAATAAAACAAGCTTCTATTAGCTGTATATTGCTGTCAACTGTATATTGCATTTGGCTTGTTCTTTCACCAATGAGCATGCTATGGTTTTTGCTGTTTCTGCTGATCAGGGAGTTTTCATATGGCCAATTTTTATTGTTTTTTAGCATTGGGGGAGCAGTGCCATCTTGCCTATTCCATGGGCTACTTTCAGGTTGCTAATTGCAGGCAATGATTGCCAGTCCTGGATTTTCCTTGCTGCTCTAATAGAGGTGATGTCTGCCACATTATTGACCATTCTCTTCCATTTCATTGTACAACTTCTCTTCACGACTGTTAATCAAAATGAGAAGTCACAGATAATAATTAAGATTTTTAAAAACTCCCTTTTTACAACCCTGTAATTACTTAATTTGGGTAGAGGCAGGGCTGGGAATTTACTGGCCAGATGACCTTCCTGATGCCACACAGAGTTCTCAGCAAATATTTTTTCTTTGCGCTCTAGGAGAGAAACATCTATCTCCACCTAGGACTGAAGTCTCAACCTTCTGAGTGGAAGGTGAGCATTTTCACCACTTGGCCACCATGTCACTCAAAATTAAAATAATAATTTATCTTAATATTTAATATTCAACAGCATTAAGGAAAAATGTATATGTATCTCTATCTATCTATCTATGTATACTTTTTAATTGCTTATTTAAAATAATAAATCCAGATTTAAAATCACCCAAAACAAATGTCACTATTCTCAATATTATCTGGAGATTTAGACACTGCTAATGTATCTAGATCAATTGTGTATTAAAGAACTATTTTAATTGAATATATTACCATTCTGGAATTTTAGGCAATTAAATACTTTTCTTTTTTTCTTGCAATATCTCATACAGTTTAAAAATGTAATACAGTATAATGAGTGCAATATTAGTACCATTATGATATCTCCCCCCACAAACAACTGATAAACCAATTTATCTGCAATTTTCAAACTGAGATTATATGAGAGTTTAAACACTTCATATATCATTTCATAATAAATGTACTTCTGCCACAATATCTTCCAAATGTGCTTCCCAGATTTTAATGCAGAAAATAAAATAGAGCTATTACTAAAAATGAAACCAAGGCTCTGAAATAATTCATAGTCCTAATTATATCCATAGCAGTTTTTGACTTGGTCACTTGCTTTCCATAAAGAAGTTGCAGGAAAAAAAATATATTTCCAGTGTTAAAGCTGAAAGCCATTAAAGTTAAAACTGATTCCATATATTATTCAGTTTCTCAGCAGATCCCAATAACATCAAGAAGCGGGGTGGGGGGGTGGGGGGGTAGGAGGGGAATCCATTTGTTGGAAGCAATTCTGTAAAAATATTCATCCTTAATCTTAAGTGGTCAGAAAGATAGCTTTAGCATTTCACTAAGAATTCAGTAAAAACTGGAAAGATGCAACCTCTTAGTATGAGACTGACACTTAAAAGCTTTTCACCACTAGTTAGTTATGTACTCCAACCATTATATTTTAATTTTCATAATGCTGTTCACAGTCAAATTTCAACTTTGGAGGTTCTCATTTTGTGGGAATATTAGGAGATGCTAAAGTGGTTTCAACAAAATAAATTTAATTCAGCAGTTTCAATACAATTTTAAGGAAAGCCAGTGGAGTTTTCATAAGGCTCACTATATTTCTCCCTGAGGTTTCTCATTAAATATTTTTGGTTAGGTAAAATTGAAAATCAGTTGTGAAAAATGCTTTCTTTAGAGCATAGGTTGCAAAAAAAAATCAAACAAAGGAACATAAGCAAGAAACTGAAAACAAAGCAAAATGGTAATTATATTTTATTTATTTGTTTATTTTATAAACAAAATTTATATTTTGTTTCTGTCAGCCTGGATTCTTTCCAAAGAATGACAAATTAATTGATTAATAATCTAAAAAATATATAGCATCTTCAAATCACTTTATCAAAGACATGACCTTCAAATATTTAAAGGAGAATGGGTGTAAACTTATTATCCCTAGCTCCAAAGGGTAGGACAAGACCAGTTGGTGGAAGATTCAAACTTGAATGAAGGATCAATTTCCTGACCATGAGATCTATTAAGCAGGGGAATCCCCTAGTTCCTATAACTGTGAGAACTTCATCATTGCAGTTTTTCAAGCAAACATTATGTGTGGCGGACGAAATTCTATTCCATTATATTGTGTGGAATGATATGAGAAGGGAATTAGACTAGAAGGCTTTTAAAATCCTTCCAACTCTTCAATTCTATGATTCAATATCCCAAGAGACCTGTAAAAGTTATTACCAAATTTTAACAAAATTGAAGAGAAAAATCATTAAATAGATGACTGGACACAAATCAGATTAACTATGTTTATTTTTATAGCCAAATTTAAGTGACAATGGGTAGAAAGAAAATTAGGGCTTTGATCTGGCTTTGCCCTAGGTTGGCATGCAGCCATCAGCCCACCCCCGAAATGCAATATCTTGCTGGAAAAATGTTGTGTACTCCTATAATAGGATTAGACTATGCTTGCATACTATGTCCAATTTTGGTCACCAGCATACAAAAAAGATGCTGAGACTATAGAAAGAGTACAGAGAAGACCAACCAGGATAATTAGGGGACTGGAGACTAAAATATATGGTGAATGGTTGCAGGAACTGGGTATTTCTAGTCTAATAAAGAGAAGAACTAGAGATGACATGGTAGTAGTTTTCCAATATTTGAGAGGCTGTCACAGAGAAGAGTGGGCTGTGACCCTATTCCCCAAAGAACCTCAGTGCATTAAAAGAAGTAACAGGTGGAAACCTATCAAGGAGAGATGCAACCTACAACTAGGAGAAAACTTATTGATAGTCAGAACAATCAGTCAAATGCCTTGCCTCCAGAAGTTGTGGGAGCTCCAGAGCTGGGGGTTTTTAAGAAGAGATTGAACAGCCATTTGTCCAGAATGGTATAGGGTCTCCTGCTTGAGAAGGGGGTTTGGACTATCCCATCTACAAAGATGGAAGAGGCATTTGGACAGGGTTATTCTCCAATCCCATTTAGCATATGGAAATCTATGGGAGACAAAATGGTATATGTAAAAGGGATTTGTGGGAAGAAGGGAGGAGCTTTTTGGAGCAAAAAGCTGTCAATTGGAGAGAAAAAAAAATAAGTTCACTTATCAATGTCCAGTAATTTTCAAAACTTGTCTTAGAAAAAAATGGCCCATCAATGGGGATGTGCCATGACTTGCATGTCTATAATTTCTAAAGCTACATACAGAACTACAGTGATTAAAATAATCAAAACACAAGGGTTTTTTTTAAAAAAAGAAATATTAATTATACTCCTTCCTTCCTTCCTTCCTTCCTTCCTTCCTTCCTTCCTTCCTTCCTTCCTTCCTTCCTTCCTTCCTTCCTTCCTTCCTTCCTTGTCAGTGTCAACTCTTAATAACCATATAGTTAGACTTTCTCCATGATGATCTGTCCCTAACTTGTTTCTACCAGATTTTCTACCAGTGCACACATTTCTATTGTAACTGAGACCATCATTTTCTGCTGGTCATCCTCTTCCCAGCATTAGAACTTTCTCTCAGGAGCTAGACCTTTCACAACATGTCTTAAGTAGGATCATTTGGTCAATTGTGCCTCAAGTGAGAAAGTTTAAACAAATATCTAGATAAATTCTTGTTACAATTCCTAATCTCAGGGTGAAATTTAAAATTTCAAGTGGAAGAATAGGAAGCTTCCTTAATTTCAAGGATGATTTACCCAAAGTTATTCACAACTTTATTACACTGTATATATTTTTTTTACTCAGAACCAGCAAAAGCTATACTGGGAAGTAGATATGGGGGAATAAACAGCTTAATCACATCAGAAACCACAGTACATTGTTATTACACACTTTACACTCAGAGGAATATAAAGTTCTTTGCTAGAATCTGTAGCACGTTATTGCAGGTTCACTCACAAATGTGTAGAATGGGAATAAGATAAAACAATATGTTCTCAATATATTCTATCCACTGAGGCATTGTAAGTTTCAGGTTATTACTAGTTAAAATTCAAAGCTATGAAACATTACATAACCCTAAACCATAACTTGAAGGTGGGTGGTAGAAGTGGATTTTTGTTGTTGGATTTTGTTGTTATGGTACAGATTTTAATTTTGTACTGCGTTGCCTAGGCTTAGCTACATAATGGTACAGAAAAGAAATTCTGAAGAGACCTATCTCTTATTCCCTCAGCCCAAATAAAATATATCAAAAGAAATCTAAAGAAAGCAGAATGAGAAAAAATAGAAAAGGGGAAGGACATTTCTACTACCTGCTTTTTCTTTTAAATAAAAAAACAACCATGTAGTTGATACAGTTTTATATCAATAAGAAATAATGCCCTACTGGCAAACACTCAACACACAATTCAATTTTCTCTAATTATAAAGCAAACTCTGTAAAAAATGAAAACCATAATAGCAGACATTGGAATAATTAAAAAATTAAAAAAACAAAGGGTGCTGATTTTAAAGTACTTATTTTTCATCATACATACGGTTGGAAATATTTTATGAGGAAACAATAATTGTGAAAGGAAAAGAAGATGAAGACCAGCGAGATGGAAACCAATCTTTTCTTAATCCATGTGTATTCAAGACACATTTTTAGTTTAATATGTCATGATTTAAACTTCTCAATAAGAATTCAGATTTTCACACTTTGGGGAGAGATTTTTTTTATACTGTATTGAAGAGGTCATTATAAGCTTAACTTGAGATGAAGAAATGTCTGTAAGCCATAACCTAGCCTTGGTTTCATCATCCCTTCTATAAAAATAATATATTCATTAATATATAAATCCCATCCAGAATATTTTCAACAATTTCCCCTGTCCAGATGAGCATAGAAAACCCAGCCTGAGTTCAACAGAGGAACAGCTAATTCATTACTTTCTTTGTGAGAAACCCAAAAGCAGACCATGAAGGCACAAGGATTTCTCAATTATTTTTTCAACATATAAGAAACAAGAAAAAAGTTAAGGAAATGATTGGTCCATTAGTGGGGGAAAGTGGCAAGAAGGTGACAAGCAACAGGGAGAAAGCAGAACTATTTAACTTGTTTTTTGCATCTGTCTTTAAACAAAGGGGGGAAAAACAGTCCAACCTACCAAAACCAGTGCCATAAAAAACAGAATAGAAACGCAAGTTAAGATAGGCAAGAAAATGGTAAGTGAGCACCTGTCCAGCCTAGACGAGTTCAAATCACCAGGACAAGATGGATTACACCCAAAGGTTCTCAAGGAACTGGAAGACGTGATCTCAGAACCACTGAGCTATATTTTTCATAGATCCTGGAGCACTGGGGAACTACCAGAGGACTGGAAGAGAGCAGATGTAGTTCCCATATTCAAAAAGGGGAAAAAAATAGATCCAGGAAACTACAGACCTATCAGCCTGACCTCAATACCTGGGAAGATTCTGGAAAAGATAATCAAACAACAAATCAGCGAACGCCTTGATGCGAACAAAGTTATCACTAAAAGCCAACATGGGTTTGTCAAAAACAGATCATGCCAGACAAACCTTATTGTATTCTTTGACCAAGTGACAAAACTAGTAGACCAGAGGAATGCCGTGGATATAATTTACTTGGACTTCAGTAAGGCATTTGATAAAGTAGATCACAACCTACTACTTGATAAGATAGAAAAATGTGGGTTAGATAGCATCACCACCAGATGAATTCGTAGCTGGCTGACAGGTCGTACTCAGCGTGTGGTCCTCAATGGAACTGCATCTACATGGAAGGAAGTGTGTAATGGGGTGCCCCAGGGCTCTGTTCTGGGCCCAGTGCTCTTCAACATCTTCATCAATGATTTGGATGAGGGGATAGATGGGGAACTCATCCAATTTGCAGATGACACCAAGCTGGCAGGAATAGCCAAAACTCCCGAAGATAGGCTTAAGATACAGGAGGATCTGGACAGACTCGAACACTGGGCACTATCTAACAAAATGAAATTCAATTGTGAAAAAAGTAAGGTTCTACATTTAGGCAGGAAAAATCAAATTCACAGGTATAGTATAGGTGGTACCTTGCTCGATAGTAGTAACTGTGAGAGAGATCTTGAAGTCCTAGTGGACAATCACTTAAATATGAGCCAGCAGTGTGCTGCAGCTGCCAAAAAAGCCAACACAGTGCTAGGCTGCATTAACAGAGGGATAGAATCAAGATTATGTGAAGTACTAATACCACTTTACAATACCTTGGTAAGGCCACACCTGGAATACTGCATCCAGTTTTGGTCACGACGATGTAAAAAAGATGTTGAGACTCTAGAAAGAGTACAGAGAAGAGCAAAAAAGATGATTGGGTGACTGGAGGCTAAAACATATAGGGAACGGTTGCTGGAATTGGGTATGTGTAGTTTAATGAAGAGAAGGGTGAGGGGTGACATGATAGCAGTGTTCCAATATCTCAGGGGCTGCCACAAAGAAGAGGGAGTCAAGCTATTCTCCAAAGCACCTGAAAGCAGGACAAGAAGCAACCGATGGAAACTAGTCAAGGATAGAAGCAACCTAGAACTAAAGAGAAACTTCCTGACAGTTAGAACAACTAACCAGTGGAACAACCTGTCTCCAGAAGTGGTGACTGCTCCAACACTGGAAATTTTTAAGAAGAAACTGGACAGCCATTTGTCTGAAATGGTATAGGGTTTCCTGCCTTAGCAGGGGGTTGGACTAGATGACCTCCAAGGTCCCTTCCAACTTCTTCTTCTTCTTCTTCTTCTTCTTCTTCTTCTTCTTCTTCTTCTTCTTCTTTTTCTTCTTCTTCTTCTTCTTCTTCTTCTTCTTCTTCTTCTTCTTCTTCTTCTTCTTCTTCTTCTTCTTCTTCTTTTTCTTTTTCTTCTTCTTCTTCTTCTTCTTCTTCTTCTTCTTCTTCTTATTATTATTATTATTATTATTATTATTATTATTATTATTATTATTATCTTACCTGGAATTGAAAAGCATTGGGGCTTCTAAAGTAGAAAATCCATGCAATTATTCAGTTTACAGACAGTAGACAAAAATGTATCTATCCCATTCCTTAAAAATATCTAATCAATAATTTTACTTATGATATTCTGAAAAATGTCTTGAACAGGACATACATTCATAGCTAATAACCTCACTATTTGCAATTTTATTTATTTTTCATTCATTCAATCTTCCCAATTAAATTTTCATAATCATCTTAAAACTAAAGCAACACAAAATATTATATAATTATTTTATAAGGGTGGAAAATGAATCCCCACATACTTAATCCTTCTAGCATCCTTATTACATTATTATCTCTTGCAATTATGCAACTAAATCCTCAGGTTTGCTTCATTCTTCCAGAAACAGCACACCTCTTCCAATTTCTGGCCTTCTCCCGTGGTGATGAAATTTGACCCACTCCTGTAACTTTCACATCTGTCTGCGTTAACCCTTCAACATCTTGTGGATTCTCTCTGGAACGTTGAGGCTCTCTGTCACCTTTTTTCTTTGTAGACTCCAAAGACGATATGGGGACTGCTTTTAAAACATTACTGTAAAAGTCACGTGCCTGAACCACCGTGGTAAGACAATGCCTCGTACCTTCATAAGTCACCACCATACCCTCTGGTATTTGCCATCTAAACTTAATATCACGTCGTCTCAATTCTTGTGTCAAAAAAGCAAATTCCTTCCTTTTTCTTAAAATTCTTGCAGGAATCTCTTTTAAAATCAAAACTTTTTGCTCATCCATTACAAAATCAATATTATAGGAGGCCTGGATAACTTCATTTCTAATCTTTCTCTTTGTGAAATAAACCACCACATCTCTGGGTAATTTCCTTTGTCTTGCAATCCACGAATTAACATGGAAGATTTTATCTATATCTTCCATTATTTCATCTGCTGGTCGCTCCAACACCCCTTCCAAAACCTCAGAAACCATTTTCGTCAAATTTTCCTTAGGATTTTCTTTTAGGCCTCTGATTCTCAAAGCAAGCTCCATCTGAAAATACTGTGTTGAAATCAAATCATAATCCATTTTCACTATCATATTTTCAGTTTCTGTCATTTTGGCTTCCATTCTAGTATCATTTTGAACAAGATCTTCCACTTTTTCATCCAAAATCTCAATGCTTTTAGCCATATTTAACGTTGCAGATGTGATGTCTGCTCTCATTTCTGCTAATTTCTCTGTAAACTTCTCCTCCAACCTTTTCTCCATTATCTCAACAAATTGTTGCATTTGCTTTTCCATAGTTTCTTGGAGCAAACTCTGCAAATCTTTTACTGTAAAAGCTGATACAGATTCAGATGCAGAGGACAATAAAGTTTTCGCCGAAGACTGCTGCCTCAGGGCAGGAACTTTAGAAGATATAGTCACCATTTTCACCCTCTATTGTTAACTACTCACTTTCACATGCAGATTCAGCAAAGTCCATTGAGTTAAAGATCAAAACATCATCTTCACCAAAATCTCATGCATCGCTCTGCCTGCGTCCTCGTTCTCATAAGCTCTTCCTTGCTAGCAGGGATGGTTGCGAACACCCTGTTCTGCTCCAAAAAACCCAGAGCAGAGACGCCTCACAGTCCGGAGCATGCCCAGGCTTCGGGGGGGCTCAATCCTTCCGCCACCAAAACTCTAAGTTCTGGCGGCCCCGGAGAGCTCTACCCCTACCTGGACGCTCACCCCCTCCTCTTCTCCCGAGGTGGGGGCTTCCAAGCTGCCGAACAGCTGATCGGCGCTGTTTTCGGCGGCTCTATGGAGCCTCGAGGCTGACAGCCAAGAAATGGCTGCCTCCGGCGTCGCCTTGCCATCTGGAAGCCCTAAAGTCCATTCTTCTATAGTCGGCAGTTCTTCCTTCTTCCAATATTGCCCTACTAAAAGTCTTGCTGCCGTAATTAAATTCAACATCAACTTAGTGTCCACAACAGTAGTGTCAGTAAAAATGCCCAATAAAAACAATTGCAGACAAAACTTTATCCTTTTCTTAAATATCTTTTGCATGTTCCACCAGATTCTAATCCAAAAAGCTTTAACCTTTTTACAGGTCCACCATATATGAAAATACGTTGCATCTTCACCACCACACCTCCAACATTTAGGCTGGCAGTTCGGATACATACTTGCTAGTTTTTTAGGATCTAAATGCCACCTATAAAACATTTTATAAAAGTTCTCTCTTAAGTTTTGAGCTTGCGTAAATTTTACATTTCTTACCCAAATCTTTTCCCAGATATCCATTGTAATAAAAATAAAAATTGTCCATACTGAAACCAAGTTTGTACAATCTTTTCTTCTCTTAAGATATTATACGACTTCAAATGCCATACATTCCTTTCAAAACTTAAAATTTCCTTATATGTAGTCACATCATGTTTAAACCCAACACTTATATTTTCTATTGCGTGTTTCGGTATTGCCCATATAGGTATCTTACAATTTAACTTATGTCTATACTTTTTCCAAACTCGCAACAGAGCATGTCTTAAAATATGTACCTTGAACACATTATCCACCTTCTTATCATACAATAAATATGCATGCCAACCAAATAACAAATCATGGCCTTCAAGATTTAATAATCTCCCTTGTGTTAAATTAATCCAATCACTTATCGCTGACAAAGCAGAAGCTTCATAATATAGTTTAAGATTAGGCATTTTAAGACCACCTCTCTCACGCGTATCCTGCATAATCTTAAATTTAACTCGTGGCCTTTTCCCTGCCCAAACAAATTTATTAATACCCTTTTGCCATTCCTCCAAATTTGAATCCTTTTTAAGAATAGGTATCATTTGAAATAAAAATAAAAATTTCGGCAAAACATTCATTTTCACTGCTGCAATTCTTCCCAATAAAGATAATTGTAGTTTTTTCCAGCTATCCAATTCTTTTTGAACTTTTTCCCATAACTTTTCATAATTATTTTTATATAGCTTTACATTTGAGGGTGACAAATATATCCCCAAATATTTAACCCTTTTGACAATTTCAAATCCCGTTAGCCCTTCTAAAGTAGCCTTTTGTGACACTGTCATATTCTTAGACAACATTTTAGTTTTTTGTATGTTAACCTTGAATCCAGAAACTTTCCCATATTGCATTATTATCTCCATCAACTCTACAACTGAATCTTCAGGCTGAGTTACCGTAACAACCAGATCATCTGCAAATGCCCTCAGTCTGTAATCCTGATCTCTTATTAGAATTCCCCTAATTTTTTCCGAATCCCGTATTTTAATCAATAATATCTCCAATGTTAAAACAAATAGTAAAGGTGACAACGGGCACCCCTGCCTTGTGCCCTTTTCAATGTTACATACTTCCGTCAAGCTATTATTAACTATTATACGGGCTGTTTGCTGTTGATATAGTGCCCTGATTGGTTGTAAAAATTTATCCCCAAAGTTTATTTTATCTAATACTTTCAACAAGAATTGCCAGTCCAATTGGTCAAAGGCTTTTTCAGCATCCAAAAAGATCAACGCTGCAGGGATCTGATTGTTTCTTTGGGTTGGTTTGTTTAATTATCCACTTGTTTCTTTGTTTTTCCCTTGGCTGATCATGGTATTCTCAAGAGATTTTTCCGATACCAAATTTCAAAAGCATCAATACTCTTTCTATTCTGCTTCTTCCATATTCACACAGAGATGAAGTCTACTCTACTCTAACTTAACTCTTCACCCTTCAGTATTAACTCAAGCTCTTTTTTTACAGCTTACTTCTGTCTAATTTTGGACAATGGGAGTTTTTGGATCTTCAGAGATTCCAAAAAACAACATGTAGGCTTCAAGCCTCAAGTATCATCCATGGTCAGGTACCCTATTTGTTTGTTTGTTTGTTTTTGTCAATCCTTGAAATGTGTAACTTCACAATTTGAGAAACTGTTCATAATTCAACTGTTATGAATAGAGTAGTTAGAAATACTGTATCAAGTGTTAGCTCAGTCAAAAGGAAAATACTGTACCCTGATCTGGCTGATATTTTGTCACTAGTTCTCCTTTATTCTCAACATTTTATTTTATTTTATTTTTTCTTATTGATACCATTTGTATTTTTATTCCTTTTTTTGTTCTTTTATTTGCTGGTCTTATACTTTTTCAAAATCAACTAAAGTCAACTAAAGTCAACTGAACAGTCCTGTTCATTTGAACAGCTATACCCCATATTTATCATTTTCTCACCAAAATAAGCAGCCTGTCTTCACAGGGAATCTTTCTGTGATTCAGTTTATGAAACAGACAACCAGAGTTAAAACATAGTACAAAAATAGCAGTCAGAATGTTTAACATTGTCTTCCATCTCTCAATATTTTGCAATGGCAAACAAACAGAAAAACAAAATGGGTTCTTATGACAACAAATTGAAAGTTAAAAGACCAGCTGAGCTTCAAATTAAGATGTGATCACTCTGCATCCATTCCTCAAAGCAGTGCATTTGCTGCATTGATGGGATAAATCTTTTGAAAAATGTTGCAATATCCCCATAGCCATGAGCACAGGAAAAAAAAAGTTTATCAAAGGCTAGTAGCTGATTTTATGAAATGCCTGTATAGATATTGTGGTGTTATTTTTACAGAAATAATAAATTCAACTTTCCTTTCAGGTCATCACTGATGATTATGCGAACAAGCAATAACAACAAAATTATGTTTAAAATATGTGACACTTATTTCATTTAAAATTGAATTTATTGCACATGGAGAAAGATGTAATATAGTATTGCTCATTGTACTGACTCCAAACATACTCCTACAAGCTTGTGAAGGAAGTACATAAGGTTTGTAAACAGTGAACACTATTATCTATTTATATTTTTAGAATGTTCATTTTCATTCTAGGAAGTCCAAAGCAGCTAGCAGAGAAGAAGTGCAAAGATACTAGATTTAATCCTATTATCTTATGGCAAACACTCTGAAAGCCTAAATGTTTAATTAGAAATAAGTCACATTAAGTTCAGGTATGATTATTTCTATCTTAGCATCAGTGGTGGGATTCAAATATGTGAAGAACCGGTTCTCTGTGTGGATGCCACTTCCGGAAGTCCATTCTGGGTCTGGGCAACAAAAAATTAGCTACCAGTTCTAGCAAACTGGTGCAAATCAGCTGAATCCCATCACTGCTTAGCATGTACAGCCTTCTTTGCACATAAAAATAATCATAATAATCATTAAAACATTGTATGATTTCTAAGACTTTTAAAACTTTCCCTAAATCCTTCTAATGTTGTATCAAGTAAAACATGTGGAACTAAAACTAAAACTAAAATTTGTATCAAGTCTTCATGAAAAATAAGGTCATCTTTATTACAAGTAGTGAATAGAGAAATGATATTGATTTCTTGTTTTTCTCTGATATGGTTTCTCTTGTCAGAGCACGGATGATGTTGCCTAGTCAAGACATCTACAAAAAGGATACCAACAAACCAACAGTTCAACCTGTTAGATAATTTTTCCACTGAAAAACCAAATAGTATTGATATGAGCCACTCATACATTAGCATGCTTTTTAAAACCTTTTTATTAATCTTTATTTTAGAAAGACACAACTTATAAGCAAAATAAAATAACAAAATAAAACTATCCTTATTTTTTTAAAATGAATGATAAAAATCAGAAAACTAAAAAAGATTACAGAAAGAAAAAGGAAGGAAGGAAGGAAGGAAGGAAGGAAGGAAGGAAGAAAGAAAGAAAGAAAGAAAGAAAGAAAGAAAGAAAGAAAGAAAGAGAAAGAGAGAGAAAGAAAGAGTCATTTTTTGTGTGAAAATATATTTTACGATATACTGTCTATGGAGATTCTCAGTCATCCAGGTCATAGTTGTCCCAAAGGTGCTTTTCAAGAGGCAACTGACTTTCTTGTTTTTCTTTTGAAGACATTTCACTTCTCATCCAAGAAGCTTCTTCAGCTCTAATTGGATGGTGGGGAATGGAAGGATTTATATATCATGTGACATCATGCAACGTATCAAAACTTTTTCCCCATTGCCGGCAATAGGGTGGGCGCGATTTCCTCGTGATGCGTCCGGCCCGTGGGCCGGCAGTTTGACCCCCCTATTTTAGAGAGTCAATGAGGCCACTTAGAGTTTGTCTGTGTCCTCAGGGTCAGCTGAGTAGTGCAAATGGGTGTGCAGCCTTTTCGGAACTGCTGAAAGGACTGTGTTGTGGAGTGTGCTTTCTGCAGGAAGTGTCCCTTGACTTTGAAAACAGGCACAGGCTGTTGGGGATGAGTCTGTGTTGTCTGCATCTCACACTGCAGTGAAGCTGGTTTCTGTTTCTGGAAATCCGTTCATATTCCCACACCATTCAAAGGATATTCATCCCAAAGTGCGTAGCTAAATGTCTATGGAGATCCTCAGTCATCCAGGTCATGATTGTCCCAAAGATGCTTTTTCAAGAAGCAACTGGACTTCCTTGTTTGTTTGTTTTTTAAGACATTTGGACTATACAGTTTTTCAAAAGAAAAACAAGAAAGTCCAGATCCTTCTTGAAAAAGCACCTTTGGCTTTTCCATTTACTGTTTATCTATATAACTGTGCTTATAACTGTTTGCTACATCCAAGACATCTCAATTTTTATAGTTTAAATATTCACTTAGTATATGAAAAGCATAAGCAAACAGAAGTCCCAATGAGTAACTCTATTTATCTGCAAAAAAGTATAACACAGAAAACACACACATACACAAGCAGTCTGTGTTTTACAAATTACAATTACTGACCTCATCAAATGTGTCTTTCCCTTCCACCTTTTTCTTTTCACACATCCTTCTATTTTTATTTTGTTACACATCCTTTGCTTCTTGGGAACTGCAATGTCAAAGAAAAGCTACTTCTTCAAATTTGTCCTGAAAATTTAATATTATTTAGTAGTTCATCTTTTGCCAACTTTCCAGATATTTAAATAATTTGAGAGAAGAACATTATGTAATGCTAGAAAACCATGGCAAACTAGCCCCTTGCTTTTTATATTAATGGGCTGCTAAAGTTTTAATTGCTAGATGTAGAGACTAGGGATGTCATTTATATATCTGTCAGCAGGTTTCATTTGAAAATCAGTTCATACTTTCAAACTCCATGTTGTTGTTAGCTACGAAGTCATGTCCGACCCATCGTGACCCCATGGACAACGTTCCTCCAGGCCTTCCTATCCTCTACCATCTTCTGGAGTCCATTTAAGCTCACGCCTACTGCTTCATCAAACTCCATAACCTCTGTATATTTAAGAACAGCTGAATTGCCAAAGGTTCCAGAGAAGTTATTATATGATATTTCATCCTTTCAAGTCACTTAGCATTGTTATCTGGGAGTTTAAGATAGTGGCATGCAAATTCACAAGCACACCAAAAGGAATTATGAATGTAGATTTGTTTTGAAATGGAACCCATGGTGTTGTTTGGAAAGATGGAAGGCATGGGGGATGGGAATGAAACACAGCCTTTGAAAGCTACAAAACAGGACTAAAGGCATTTTATATTGAGATTCTGAATGGATAATTTTTAATTGTGCAGAAAACATGAAACATTTAACTACAGAAGGTTCTGAAATGCATCTTATTGGGGAATTTAGAATATACCATTATTCGTGTAACTCTTCATTTCTGCAGCAGCACAGCTTTCTGTTGTACCAATTAATCACTAGCAGAGATAGCTGTTTCCTGTTATTAATTGTTATTACTTATTTTTTCTCTATTTCTCTCTCTTTTTTTATTTTTAAGAATCCAAAATATTTATTTATTTTATTACATTTATATACCGCCCTTTCCCTGAGGACTCAGGGCGGTTTACAGGGAGTTAAAAACCAGCAATACAAAAGTTAAAACCAATTTAAAAAAGATTAAACTAACCCTGTGCAATTAAAATTACTCCTCAGCCTGGGCCCGAGAGCTCGAAGAGCCAGGTCTTCAGGCCCCGGCGGAATGACCGGAGGTCGGGGGCAGTCCTCAGCTCCACTGGCAGCTGGTTCCAGAGGGCAGGTGCCCCCACTGAGAAGGCCCTATCCCTGGGTGTCACCCGCCGGCAATCTCTTACCAGTGGGACCCTGAGCAGACCCTCCCTGTGGGAGCGCACTGGGCGAAGGGCATTTGATGCCGGCAGCAGGTGTTCCCTCAAATAAATATAATTATAATTATTCTGCAATAAAAGCTTCATGTTTGGCAGCTGGGTAACCTTAGACCAGTCATTCTGCCTCAGCCCTAGCAAGCAGTCAATGGCCATCCACTTCCAAAATCTTACCAAGAAAAGTCCTGCTTTATTTTTTTAATTTTATTGTTTCTTAA
Organism: Vipera berus; assembly: GCF_964194415.1. Classification (NCBI taxonomy): domain Eukaryota; kingdom Metazoa; phylum Chordata; class Lepidosauria; order Squamata; family Viperidae; genus Vipera; species Vipera berus. Next base: position 81,489,600 of record NC_138202.1, on the reverse strand, counting down.
AACAAGTTATTAAAATAGCTTATTTTTAATGTACTTTTAACCTATGCCTCAAGGGGAGTTAACACTTATGGAATATATGACTATGAACCTTTTGGTCTATGCCAGTTAATGATGCTACATATTCCATCAATAGGGGGCTGCAGTACAAGGGAGTCTTAAGCTGCTCTTGTCTGTGTTGATGCTTTCTGTGTTATAAGCCAGGTTTTTTTTTTAATCAACCTAAAGCAGGCAGATGTTGCCAGGTATTTAATTTAGACTGCTGGCTGCTTTGGGCCATTCCTCCACTGCTGTGCATTTCATGCCAGCAAAGCAGCTGCTAATCACTTTCTTTTCTGTGGGCAGGCACTTACTTAATAGATATATCTAATATGTGTGTTTATGTCTGAGTATGTCTATACGTGTGCACATAATTCTTGAAACCCTTTGTGCCTTTTTTTTTAACAAAGCCATTTTTCATCTCAACATTTTAGGATATGTAAAATTTATAATAACTGCAGCTTTGAGCTCTCTGTATATTAGAACTCCAAAGCAGAGTTATAGATGATGCTTTTAAAGTGATCACCATAAGAGTTGATGCTTCTAAAAGTCTGTAAATAAAGTTAGTCCTCGCTTACCAACCACGTCTTCAGTGACTGCTCAAAGTTGCAACAGTGCTGAAAAAAAAGAGAGACTTAGGACTGACCCTTTAAGTTGCAATTCTTGCAGTTTCTCTCCCCCCCATCCCCCTGCCATTCACACAATTGTGATTCAGATATGTAGCAACCAGTATGATGGTTACAGTATGCTGCAATCACATGATCAGCATTTGTGACTTTCACAACCAGCTTCCAACAAGCAAAGTCAATAGGGCACATAGCAGGAAGTCACAAGTAGTGGTCATATGACAAAGCACTTCATAACCATGAGTGATTCACTTGGTGACCACAGCCAGAACTGACATTGTATGTCAACATGGCCATGTGACATTTGATTTAGTGACTGTATCCATTAGCAATGGAGTTGCCAGCCTCTATTGCAGTCAGTGAGAACTACCTATACATATACTTGTGTATATTTAATTTTGATTTATAAGGATCAAAGAATGGAGAACTTCCAGTCTACAGACCACATACGATCTGTGAAAATTAACCTTCTCAGAGATCAAGAGACATTTTGGGACAATTTTAAGATCCCTAGCCATAATTAAAATTAAAATACTTGAATAATAAAATAAACATATGCCAGTGCCTATATCTAAGGAACTCTTCGAAACTGAGACCAAGCCCAGATTGCCTTTTTGGCTGGTCCTCTTCTCACTGTGTCTGTGTGAGATCACCTCACATAAAAATAATAATAATAAAGCTTTTCTCTTCATTAAAATCCACTCCTCTATACTTTTCTCTTCACAGAAAATATACTCCCTACTTCATGCATGTTGAGGGACACAATATAATTCCCTTGTGCCTAACTGTACATGAAGATCAAAGCAATTACTTCCTTCCTGAACCAGGCAGATCTAATGTATTCAATGGCCCTTAGATCTTTTTAAGGATTATTTAAACACTGATGATGTTTTGTTTAGAGGTAGAAACATTCTGTTTAGACACAGAAACATATTCAGTGAAAGATATCTAGGCTGCTTATCTTGAAATAAGAGATACTGTATATGTTTGTGTGTGTGTTGTGTGTGTGCACATGCATGCGTGTATGTGCGAGTGTGTAAAATCAGGTACTGCGTTGCATATTTGCAGGGATTAGACTTCAAAATGAAAATAGTTTCAAGGACTACTTCTTTCTGATACTCTCTGTGCGTTGGTGTCTCTGTGCTTATGTATGTGTTTTCCAAAAACAACAACTAAAACAAAACACTTTAGTTTAGTAAGTTTCAATTAAATTTAGTTCAGTATCTGGTATTTCCCCCCCAAGCTTTTGCTTTATAAAATAATATAAAATTTTCTGTAATTATTAGCTGTAAGTCCTAAGACAATGAATTCTTGTGGGTATATGATACATTTTATGTAGCCTTCAGTGCAGAAAATTTTGTTCAGTCTTTATCAGAAATCTCAATTAAAATCAGGCTATAATAGTAATTATGACAAGGACTTTCTTGCACAAGGAGTAGCTGTTCCATGTGAGAAAACTTATAGTTTTACTATTAATGAATCAGGAAAAATAGGTCCTAGCAAAAGATTGGCTTTGCATAAGAAGAACACTGGGAATTGCTGTTGCATGCATGTAAATTAAGACATTAGTTCCTTTCCAGGTGCTTTGACCATAACATTTTCATCTATAATAATATGTATTTTAGAAAACTTTGTCAAATCATCCAGTAGGAGATGAAACATTGTAAAAACATTAACACTGTATAATTTTTATAACTGAGCTATCTTATAATAGCTGTTGTCTAAGGCTGAAGTCCCCAAACTTTTGGGCACCAGGAACCGGTTACATGGAGAGAGGTTTTTCTGTGGACTGGAGGATGTGTGGTTTTGTGTGCTGCCTGCATCTCACAGATGTGGCTTTGCTTTTTTGTGCAGACAGGTTGTTGGCATGGCATGGCCTAGTACTGGTCCATGGACCAGGGGTTGGGACCCCTGGTCTAAGGTATCTGTTTCCTACTGTTATTTTCCAGAACTGTTTCCTTCCATGTACTAATCACATAAATAAACTATTACTCCTTTAAGTTGCTTTGAGAACACAAACATTGGATTGGTTGATCTACTTACAATTCCTTCTATAAATTAGGCTAAAAGATGACATATAAACAAATCTCTGCTTAAGACCAGTAAGTTTCTATATTCATGTATACTGTAAATTTGACTCCTTATAGCAATGTTTTATAAATGTAGTAATAAAGCTTGTTAGATATATTTCTTTTAAAAAATGGAAAGATACAAGAAATCATAAAAAGTCCTGTGCCACTAAAATGATCCTCTTTAGAAGTCTTCATTGTTTAGGGAACATCTAATCCCCACAGCACTGTCCTAGGCCTAAAGATATTTACCCATGTTGTAGGCTGTATTGATTTTATCCTTCTCATTTTCTCATCTTTCCTACAACCTTATCCTATTGATATCTATGATTGATCATTAGTTGTATCTTATGATTAATGATTGTAACTATGATATATGATATATGACCTACCACATTGTTGTTTGTATGTACACTAAAAGCTTATGCACCAGAGACCAATTCCTTGTGTGTCCAATCACACTTGGGCAATAAGTTCTATTCTATTCTATTCTATTGTAGGCATACAGTAGAAGCCATGATAATCTCATACAACATGATATCATGCAAATAACATATATTTTGTAATTTGTATCAGTCATGTCATGATACTAATTCATAACATTTGTGTGATGCTGTCAGTTACCTTTCTTAACCCTTTGAACTCCCTACTCAGACCCCCAAGTTCAAAGTCCGTGGTTTTTGTGAGAAAATTTCCAGGAAAGGCAGACTTTAAAATAGCAGAAAATGCCAAATCAGAGAAAACCATTATGAGTAAGACTTGAACTTCATGAAGGTTTCGAATCAGTTCATCATGAACCAGTGTTCAGATTAGAAAAAAAAATCATTTTTGGACACTTTTGCCCCATTGTAGTTTTGGCTTTCATCCTCAGCTTTCTTATGATATGAAGTTAAAGGTTTCCAGATGACATCCATTTGCAGAAATGACTGTTGAAAATTTACTCGGCCCTACTTTCTGCAACCCTGATGAAAATGTTTCCTTGCTTAGACTCTTCTCCACTGGGACCTAGGTCACGAAAAATGTATGTTCCCTGTTGAATCTAATATTCAGAAACTATATCACCTGTACTCCATTTATTCAAGCACACCTGGTGCTGTCTCCCTTTTTAGACCTGATGCAAGTTATGCTTGCCATGAATATGAATTTTAATTTTTGGATCAGCTATACAAATGAGCATTCAAGTCCCTTTCTCAGGACTTGAATGAGATCCTTGGGGGTAGAAAGACAAAGCTCTGTGAAAAGGGCTTGCTTCCTTACCAATTGAATGAAACATTGATAAAACATTGATAAAACTGAGGAAAACAAAGGAAGCAGAATTATGCTCATAGTTTCAAACTAATTTACCCATGAACACGACATCTCCATGTAGGTTCAGAGAGTAATTTCTTCCTATTAGCTTCTACTAAGTTTATCAATCCAAATCTCTTCAAAAGAAAGAAATCAGTTCATTGCCTCTATCATCACTAAGTTTACATCCAAAAGTGAGATTTCATGCATAAACATAATGGGACTCCCTCACTTGGAGTGCTAATATAGCATTCTGTTGTGCATAGGCAAATTGTGACATCACTCTGTGTGTCCAGTTTCTGTGTATTGCTACATTTTGACATACTGCATTGTGAACAGCTTTAAGAAAACCAGTGGCAAAGAAGCAGCTTTCTGCCTTAAATTTAATGGATACTGCTACTGTCAGCCAACTGAGCTCTAGTCATAATTCAGAGTTTGACTTGCTTCAAGAATGAAAAGTTGCAGTCAAAAAGGGTGGATGAGGAAAATAAATAAATAAAAGGAACTAATAACAGGAAGTAGAGTCTCACACTGCTATGTTATCTGTCAGCTATAGTCAATTATTTGTGCTTCCAAAGCCGTGAGCATATTAACCTGAAGATGAACCTGAAACTACTGAACCAGTAGTTTTTGTACTGGTTATGATAGGCAGTGAAAAGACTGAACATTTGAATGTTGATAGATTATTCTATTAATCATAGCAACAGCATGCAATAATTAGCTATCGTCGTTTTTCAATAATGCAGGAACAAAATAAAATTTCAAACAAGAGAGACAACTTTCAACCTCTCATATGGATTTTATTCTTTCAGTTATATATAACATCACCTGCACAAAACCTGAATCATGGAAGAATAAAGTTGTGAAGATGACAGGAAAATAACACTATAAAAAAAATCTATATAGAGGGGAAATATGTACTTGGTCATTTGGAAGTGCAGCTTGCCAGATCCCCCCAAAATAAATAAAAGTATAATGTAAATGACAAAAGGGTAAAAAAAGTGCTACTGAAGGATCTGGTCTTTCCAGTACCAAAATTTTATTTCTTTTGAAAATGCTTTCACTGCTATATGTTAATGTCAACTAGGAAGATCCCAGGATTCTTACAATATGAGTATGCTACTCCTGAGGGGTAGGAGAGCAGATGTGAATAATCTTGAGGCTCACTTGTTGAGAAGCAATAGACATGATCTCTAGCAAGAATGTTTTATCATGGATTATATTTGCTTTGGCAGATGAAGTAGAATGTAGCTTTGTAATTATTTGGGGTAAAATAAAAAAAAACCTGAATATGATAGTCTCACAAGTCAGAAGAGCAGATGGATTATTCTATCAGAAGTGTATGTTTGTGTTTGAGAAGGGAAAATGAGAGATATGAAAACAAGATCTATGCTAAGTGTACTTCAACAATATCTAGTCTGGCTCATTACAGAGGCAAAGAAAATGTCTAAACATGCAGTGAAAGCAGCCATTACAACAGGAGGAAGATGAAATATAGAATGGAGGTAAGTGGCAGTCTCGGCACTTTCATTGATCTGACAGATTCAGATTGCTTCCTTCACTGATCTCAAACCAGTTCCTTATTCTATAACTTATTTCTGATATTTGACCATTGTTATTATTATCATTAATATCTCCTGCTTGTTAAAGCAATGTATATAGAGCAATTTCTTTTTCTCCAAAGATGTTTGAATTATATTTTGAACTGCAGTTTTAAAGAAAAAACTAAAAAATCTTGATTCTTTTTATGCAATTATACAGAGTAGCACTGTTCTGAATTATTTGTCATCTGAAGAGCTGACATCAAAAGCTGATACCAAGGAGAATTCTGGTGAATGTCAAGGTGAACTGACATGCTGCTGGTAGTGGGACTGCATTTATGAGAATTGTAGTAGAATGCTGGATCTGGACCACTGAAATCCTTCTGGAGGAAGGGGAGATTGTTGAGATAAACCTATGTGATTCCAAACAGACACTTTTCATGAGTAGGCAAACAGGAACTGTTTTTTTTTAAATCAGGCCATGAGTTAATTGGATGGGAGTTGAGGATTCCATCAAGATCATGCTGATAATGCAGCCTTTTTTATTGTATTGCATTGGGAAGATTAAAACCTTTTGAATTGGCAAGGTTTTTGTTGTATCACACAGATGATACTTAAACACTAAATATTGTTCAGCAACAACAACCAGCCAATCAAACAGCTCAAAACCAGACCATGACTCAGAAACTTCCAAATAACACCCACACCAATTTACATCACACAAAAAGGTATTTAAAGGCCAGTGCTCTGATAGAGGAACACAATTCATAGCGCACTGAAGAAGATGTCTCCCCAAATGGAGACAAAATGTTTTTCAGCCAAATAGCCAAGCCCAGAGATCAAACCAGCAGCCCAACTACCAACCTGAGCTACTAACACATCTCAACTTTGGAAATTATTTGAAAGTGAATGGGACATGGTCAGTCCTAACCAAATTGGGAGACTGGGAGTTCTAGTACTGCCTTGGGTACAAAACTAGCTGGGTGATCTTGGGCCAAACATTTTCTCTAAACTCTAGGATGCAAGAAATGACCAACCTACTATGAAAAGTTGTCTAGGCAATCTCTGAGAATCAGACATAATTGAATGGACATATAAAGTATAAAACAAAAGAAAATAAAAATAAAACAATAATATAGACTATACAGATGAAGTATAAAGGACAGGTCATTTCAATACTCTCTAGATCTAAAAAGTTTCTAGGAGATGGGATATATGTAATGAGATATGCATTTTTATTCAGCAATTACATAACACAACATTTCAAACAATGTTCTTGATGCTATATCCAGCATCAGAAGTGATAGCTTATTTTTAGCAATTTAAACATGTACAGGTTAGTGGCAAAGCATATCATTTTGTTGACATATTGTGTAAGTTGTGAAGGGAAATGCTATTCTTGCAATTTTCTTTTCTTTTTTTAAAGTGACCTTCAAGACAGGTTTAGTTCATCAGCTTCTGCCATTCTGCACATTTATTCTTGCAGCAATAAACAGTTTATGTACAGTTTTGCAGTTTCCCTTAAGCATTTCAAAACAGGAAGTCAGAATGACCAGAAAAGGCATACAAAGAATTTTAATCAAAATTAGGGGAATACTATTAGAAAGTGCATCAAGAAGAAAACAGCCAGTATGGAATTATCAAGCACATTTTTGTAAGCATTCTTACATAAAACACATAATTATGTAATTGCATTCCAAGGATTAAACAATTAATCAAATTTAGTAAAATGTCTTTGCAATGTCCCTCAAATATTACAAAGACCAGATTCATACTAAAATGTTCAAGAGTCAATACTGAACACCAGCTATTTTGTTAAAAATTGAAAAATCATATAAACAGCTTAAGCTGAATAGTATTTTATTTGAACTTTCCCCTCTTTCAAGATCTCAATATCTAACTCTTCTCCAGGGTCTTCATATTTTTATTACTACTTGTAACAAAGGACCAAGAGCTTTTAGACACTATAACCTTAAGTTTCTTGACTCTCATGCAACTTTCTAGAAATGAAACTGGCTTAAGAAATTATTCCAGGATTTAAATTTCTGCCTGCCCTTATCTCGGTTTTTTATGTTCTGTCTGGACTGTGTTTATCACTGGGCCTGCCTGGTAGAGTCTTCTGTTTGTATATTTCTCCTGGGCTGGTAAAAAGGAGAAATATAGAAAAAGAACATCTGTTTTTTTTTCTTTTCCCAGTCATTCTGTCAATAGATGATACTCAAACTTTTCATTAGCCATTTTGCTATTCTAGCAGCCAAACCAGCATGCTACCTTTCTAGGAACTGCTATGTAGCTTGCTGATAAAGAACTATTAACAGAGAAAGCTCTATCTAAGCACTGTGCCTTTGAAGCATTCTCCTTTAAGAAGACATATGCCATGGACTCCCACAGACAACACCTCATAGATACAACCACTCCATGAAGGGAATGTAATATCTTCCTCAATCTCTTCCCTGAAGCCCACAACTGCACTCTAAAGTTGGTAGGACAATGCATACACTGATATTGAATTAATTTGAGAGTTAAGACTTAGAATGACTAAATTGCTAGGTCATATCAAAGCTTGCTCTGCTCTGGGCCCAGTGCTCTTCAACATCTTCATCAATGATTTGGACAGGGGGGGGGATAGATGGGGAACTCATCAAATTTGCAGACGACACCAAGCTTGCAGGAATAGCCAATACTCAGGAACATACAGGACAGATTTGAACACTGGGCACTATCTAACAAACTGAAATTCAATGGTGAAAAAAGTAAGGTTCTACATTTAGGCAAGAAAAACCAAATGTACAGGTATAGTATAAGTGGTACCTTGCTCAATAGTAGTAACTGTGAGAGGGATCTTGGAGTCCTAGTGGAAAATCACTTAAATATGAGCCAGCAGTGTGCTGCAGCTGCCAAAAAAGCCAACACAGTGCTAGGCTGCATTAACAGAGGGATAGAATCAAGATCACGTGAAGTATTAATACCACTTTACAATGCTTTGGTAAGGCCACACTTGTAATACTGCATCCAGTTTTGGTCACCACAATGTAAAAAAGATGTTGAGACTCTAGAAAGAGTACAGAGAAGAGCAACAAAGATGATTAGGGGACTGTAGGCTAAAACATATAAGGAATGGCTGCTGGAATTGGGTATGTGTAGTTTAATGAAGAGAAGGATGAGAGGGGACATGATAGCAGTGTTCCAATATCTCAGGGGCTGCCACAAAGAAGAGGGAGTCAGGCTATTCTCCAAAGCACCTGAAGGCAGGACAAGAAGCAATGGATTGAAACTAATCAAGGAGAGAAGCAACCTAGAACTAAGGAGAAACTACCTGACAGTTAGAACAATTAATCAGTGGAACAACCTGCCTCCAGAAGCTGTGAATGCTCCAACACTGGAAGTTTTTAAGAAGAGACTGGACAGCCATTTGTCTGAAGTGGTATAGGGTTTCCTGCCTACATTACCTCCAAGGTCCCTTCCAACATCATCATCATCATCATCATCATCATCATCATCATCATCATCATCATCATCATCATTATTATTATTATTATTATTATTATTATTATTATTATTATTATTATTATTATTATTATTATTATTATTATTATTATTATTATTATTATTATTATTATAGAAGCTGAGACCAGTATGAGGGAAAGATTAGCAAGCATTGATGTGTAATCTTTTTGTTTTTAGATTCCCTTTCCTTCCTAGAGGGATGACCTTTCAAGCTATGAAACCTACTGTATTTAGGACCACTGCATGCTTCTAGCTTGCCAACAGTGCAGGAGGGAAAGAGGGGAGAATTTTGAATCAACAGGTGTTCCTTATCAACATGAGAGCCTAAAACATTGAAGAGTTGTTTTGGCAAACTAAATTTTCTTCTCATAATAATTACTGGAAGAAATATTAGACAATGTGACCTGAACTGTCAGAGAGGGGAAAGAAAGTTTCATTCTTTTAATTAACTGATTCCTGTCATTTTTTCAGAGCCAGCTTTAATTCTATCGTACTGGTTTGCTAATGCCTAATAAAGTTAACATTAGAGAATGCAATGCCTCTGGTGTTTTGCTTCATTGGGTTTCTCAGCCACTATCTGACATGCTATAGCAATGTGAAGTTATAGAACACATTTGATGTGGATAAATGACTATTTAATAAGCAGAAGAAATATTGTTAAAATTGTCCCCCTACTGTATAACTGCTCATATATTTTGTTTTTTTTAAAAAAGAAACAATAATCGGCCATTGTCTCTTGTCTCTTGTTCAAAGGACTTCACAGCTTTACTCTGCATTCTTTAATCTGTTAGGTTAGGCAATAACATGCATAAATCAATGTCTTCCTTTGAAATTGGGTATCTTCCTGCAAACCAGCAAACTATCTTGATCACAGTTCAGAGGAACACCCATGCGTGCTCTAAATGCAGTTTTGAGTTATTTTTGGAAGCATGATTTGTACCATCCATTCCCAACAAATTTATTTATTTAATTTATATAGCCACCTATCTTACTTGCATGTGATTTGGATGGGGGGAAAGCATACAAAATTCACATAAAATTAATCAATTGATAGAATTTATCCATTAAACAGTTAAAAACCAGAATTACACAAGACAGAGAAAAATGCTGTCCAGCTTATAACAATCATTTATTGGGCTCCATAGGCCAAACCAAGTTTTGAGGGCAAATGCAAATACAGTATAATGTAACCTTATTCTGATGCTCACAGAATGCTTCATCTCAGTATATTCAGGTATAAAGAATTCCTCAGTGGCCCTTAATTGTAATTTTTTAATGAACCACTAAGGTAAATGGAACAATGGGATTGATAAGATCTCTGGTATAAATGAAAGTACTTCAACAGCATGTTGATTCAGATCTCAACTCATTGTACTTTGTTGTTTCTAAGCAAAATAGAATAGATACAGCTGAATAAAGAACATACCCTGAGACACTGGCATGGTACAGCATGGTACCCATGTTTTACCATAGTAAATAATGCAGCATTGTTGCTTCTCTGTATCACCATAAAACCTTTGTTTCCTTTAAGTGAAGTTTCAAAAAGTTATCAATTTAAACCATGGAAAAATACTTATGTCACCATGGTGATAGCTGTCAAAACTTAAAAGCCAAAGCCCTAAAATTTCACAGCAATTCCATTGCTAGCAGGACAGCAACAACACAGCTTGAGGATTCAACAGCAGGCTGAATGAACACTTTTTTTTTTCCCTTCAAGGCATCAAGATTACCAAAAATCTTATTAAAGCCTTTGTTTGTTAGATGATGCCTTGTACACAGAAAAAAACAGAAGACATGTAGAAGGTTATCAGTTCCACTTCACAAAGTTCAGTAGCATTATAATAATAGGTTTCTGACACAAGGACAAAGGAAAACATTTATTCTTGAGGGTCATTAAAATGCTTTCAATGTATCTTTATTCAAAGGAAAACTGTTTGCCAGGTTTGTCTGCCAGAAAATGCTTTGTTGAGTTTTTGTAAACCCATGCATAGTATCTAGCCATCTTGTCTTCTGGGGTTCTTTTTTTTGCAATTGCCTCAATTTTTTCAAAGTACCTGGGTTGGCTCTACCTCTGCAATATGTTACAAACTTTCTATGTTCTAGTGTCTTGATTAGTGTTTCTACTGAAATGACTAGATTTTCTGCCTCTGTGTTTACTGTGATCAGGTGTTTTGCTGGGTGAAATTACTGAATATCTTTGAATGTCATTGTGCTAGAGTAGCTATCAGTACCTTAGCCTTTAATGAGGATATTGGATAGTGATTTGTACAATTTGTATGATCCTTTTATGCTTTCAAAATGATCATAGTATCACCTCTTTTGAGGTAGGCCTCCATTATCTTTGTGTGTGCATGTGTGCATATATGTGTGTATATGTGTCTTCAAGTAAGTCTTGACTCCTGGACAAGCCCATGCAGTTATTGTTTTTTAGCAACAATTTTGTAAGTAATTTGTCATTGCCAGCTTTCAAGGCTTGAGAAAAAAGATCTGGCACAAAATCATCCAGCAGATTTTGCATGTAAGGCAAGTCTAGAATTCACAGTTTTCTCCTTTTTAATTTTGATACACTACATCAAACTGGCTCTCATCAATTTTCATATCCACATCATATGTGTACCTTATATATCTTAACTACATTTTACTTTGATTTTTCTACCACTTAATAGAAATCCTATCTAGCCTGGTGGAATTTTGAATTTCACTGTTTCAATAGTATCAATACTTCATTTAAACTTAAAGGTGTGGCTAAATTTGTTGAACTGGTATTCAGTATTTTTTGGAAAGTTTATTTCAATTAAGAATCTTATCCATCTGCTCAATGTATATGTTAGTATATAAACTTGAGTAAAACTCCATAAACTGGGACATAATCACTTTATACTCCCTCTGAGTCTCTTGAGTCTCTGAGACATAATTCTTGCTATCAATGAACATATTTAATCATCTTCAACAAATATTCTACATTCAATTCATATAGGCGAACAAGCTCCAATTCAATGGATCTCAGGATATAGTATTTTTCTATATTATGATTTGAAACATAAACATTATGTGCTTCCTTTTCATCCTTTTCAAACTTTCAATGATATAATTATTTTGGTTTCTGGCCTATGGTCTTACCAGATATAAATGCTTTGATAACCCAATTGATCCTTGCATCTGTCATTCCCTCAATCTGTTTTTGTTTTAAGATACTGTTGTAACCATTGATTAATACAGTGAAAACTATCTAGTAATGATGTATTTGTGGAGAGTCTGCCTTCAGCCATATCATTTTGCTGGCTATTTATGCATCCATGCAACCATGCAGATACCCAATCAATGCAGTCAATACATGTTCTATTTATAATGAAGCTAAGAGAGGTGATAGTTTAGATTCTCATAGTATATTCTTCTCATCAAAACCTTTGAAAAGGAAGCTGTTCAGATTGGCTAATATTGATATCAGATGCAATACTGATATTAGAAATGAAGTTTTGAACCCAAACGGACAGCATTCTCCTCTAAAAAAAGAGAGGTTTGGAAAGTAATGCACCAGCCAGGCCCAAAAGTATAACGCAATGGGACTTCTTGGTCCAAAGGATGAGGCCAGGTACACCTCTTCAGTGGTAGGAGCAACAAGATGGCAAAGGCCAGCTGTAGTGGTGGAACACAAGGTGTCAGGGGGCATAGACGGGGGGGGGAGAGATAAGTGGGTGAATTGAAGCACCCCTGCACTTAAGTAAGTAAGTAAGGAGGATAGATAAGCTGGCAAGTGCCAGAATTCTGATCATGTGACTGCACTTACTGTAAAAACTTAACTTCAGGTATGGGTCTTAAATCCCTTCATTCAATACCATCATAACTTCAAATTGTCACTAGACAAATGGTCATAAGACAAGGAGTACTTGTATAAGATTATACTAGCCAGAATAAAAAAAAGAGCAGAACTGCTACTGATGTTTGTAAAGCATTCCTTAATTTTAAAATTGAGACTTACAGAAGATTGTTATATGTAATCAGAACCTTGAATCAAAGGGTGAGGGTGAAGTGGAAGATCATTTGTATTGTCTCTTTCAGCCAAGGTTCTTGAACCCATATATACATTCTATCAGAGTATTACACCATAACCTCTAAATGTTTCTTTTGTAAAACCAATGACCTTATTCCTGGAATATGATCAGAAAGTATAACGGTACCAGTAATTCTCAGAGTAGCCACAAATTAAGTTGCTAAAAAAGAACATGCTTCCTGACTTCTGGTTAGGTGTCATGGCATGACAGACATAGGAAGACAGGGCTCCATCTTCCACGTTCAATTTCACCCCACTAGGGATCCTAAAAAGGGTAGAAAGTTGCCCCGGAGAGGAGACAAAGAAGGAGGGGATCTTCATTGATCACAGAAGGGCAGCAGCCCTTCTGCTGGATCTGAGAAAGACCTCCAAGCCAGCAGGGGAAACACTGGCTACATTCGTGTGGCCAGTCAGAAGCTGCTGAAGATAACAATAACTAGCAATTCTTGAGCAACATTGATGGAACTGGGTGAGACTTTATCCTCTTTTTATGAACTTAATACTATTTTCCTGGAAAAAAGATTGTCCAAAGCAAAGAATCCTCCCCGATGAGAGTGGGAAGGGAGTTTCTGCCTCACTCCCTCAGGAAAAGAAAAACAGCAAAATAATTGCTTCGGAGGAAAATAAAGAAAACTACAAGATCAATTTGGAATTAATACAGATATATAGCTTTGAAATTTGGGGACTAAAAGTACTTTTGAGACTACTTTTTTAAGAAAAGATATTTGAAAGTCTGTAAAATAGTCTTAGTTTCAGAAAGATGGAAGATGGTGTCAATGACATCTAGTGGTGAATCACGGCACTACAATTTATTATGCTTAAAAGAAAATTGGCTTGAAGCCTGGATTAGACAAGACTCTTTGTTGTTCCTGGAAACTTTCAGTTTTGCAGACTGCAGCTGGGAATAGGGGAAAAAACCTCTTAGGCTGTTTATCTGTGTTGGGGACCCTATTGAACTATAAAGACTACATACAAAAACAAAATAATGTTCCATACTTAGCTGCAAATTGTAAAAAAAACATCTTTAACACTTGCCTCTGTAGCCCCCACTTGAAATTCCAACAAGAAAATGTTAATGAATCTCAGAAAGAAATTCTTTTTATTTTGAATTAATATGAGACAATTGTTTTATTTGATGATGAGACTAAAAATAATGCAAATGAGATAAAAGAACAATTTTCTAACCTAAACTTACAAATTCAGACAATAAGTACAAAGAAGGAACTAGTAACCCAGAAAACAGAAGGAAAATTAGAAGAAATGGATCCAAAGATGGAGGACCTAAAGGAAGGAATTAACAAACAAATATAAAGAAATGGAAAATTAGAAGATGCAGTGATAACATTGGAAATGGAAAAGATATCTTACTTGTCAAGATCTCAGAACATATTTGAAGATAAGGAAGAGGAGCTGATCAAACAGATGATAAAGCTATTAGGAGAAATTCTGAATATTGACAAACGAGAAATGAAAAGAAAAAACTGAAGGAGAAGGATGGAGGCTGTTTAATGAATATAAATGGGTTGAGCATTCTTCCAAAAATATTTCAATCAAATTCTCTTCCTCATTCCAAATAATATATGCAAAAACAGAGGAAGAATTACTTGATGATTTAAATACATTGACTTGGAAATTTAGTTGGCAAAGGAAGAAAGCTAGAGTAAGACTGAAGAAAATAGAGGTTTTGAGCTATTAGATGAGATATTATACTATTAAACAGATGTTTGAATAGGGTTAAGAAAAGAGATCTGTTAGATATAAAAGTAGTATTATAAGTAGAAGGATAAGATTTGTAACTAGAATATTATACTTTGTTCTGAGATGGGAAATATGAAAATTCTAAAAGGGTTTGAATAAGGGAAACTTTTGGGTTACCCAAATATAATTTATTATGAGGAAATTATAAGCAATAGAGATATTTTGAATATTAATGGAAAATTAAAATTTAAAAAAGTGGGGAAAACAGGTTATTGATTGAACAAATGGATTTTAAGTGCAAATGCAATTGAAATGTGTTCTGGCAAGAAGAGATATTATAAACTGACACTATCAATATTATGTATAATACCAGAAAAATGTGATGAAGATGTCTTATATTTAACAGTAACAAGAATTGCATTTGCCCAGTGTGGAAAAATGCATACCACCGGAAGAAGAGAGGACTAAGGAAGCACTGGATGGTGTAGTATTAGAACTAGATTGAGAAAGTTAATATGTACCACTGAATTACCAATGGACCAAGACAACACATTGTTTATTAAGTACTCATGATTGTAAAATTAGAAAATTAATAAAATATTTATTAAAAAATATAAGAGATCATACCAATTCTGATTTTTTTATTCTGATCCAAAATTGAATTTAAAACTCTGAAAATCTTCTGCTAAAATTATTTGGTCCAAAATATTTGGTCAAAATATGAGACTTAACCATAGTTGGACCATTAAAAATAATGCCCGAGGATTCCTACTCTCTCCGTTATTACTTACCAAAATTATATAATGCCCATTATTGCATCCAACATTTCTTATTCAATAGAACATTTGGGAATTTTCAAAAATTTTAAATTTTGCACTTAAAAATCAGATCCACTGAATTGCTACTCACAATATGTTTTTCATTATGTTTTTTTTAAAATTTTCATTATATTTTAGAAATTTTAGAGTGCCATGCAGTACACACACAAACAAATATAAATACATACATACATACTGTGTATATCTACCATATTGCATGAAGTTCTAAAAATTTAAGAAGAAAATACAACTGGCAATTCAAGTTAGTAACTAGATTTTTTTTCCCCTAATAGATTTACGAAAATGGCTTGTTAAAGCTGTGAACATATTTGAGACAAGGAATAACGATAATTCAAATGGCTTAAAGAGCAAGATTGTTTTATGTAAAAAGAAGGAATATAAAATTAGCTTGTTTGATCAGGGTTAAAACTAATATTTTAAGGTTTTTTTAGACTTGCACTGTGTATTCAATTTGCTTAAAGTTAAGAGTTGAGATATGTCATGATGAGGTTTATACTTTTTAATGTGATTGTTTTAGGGGTCAGAGTGAACATTCTGTTGATGCCTGTACTGAGACAGATATTGGGCTTGCCTATAGATAAGAGCTGACTTATAGGCAGAAGAGTTTTATACTTGTTAACTAAGAGCACTTAGTTTTATATAAGCTTCATAGTGTTTTACAGCTCTCTCTTAAGTGGTTTACAGAGTCAGCATATTGTCCCCAACAATCTGGATACTCATTTTACAGACAACCTTCAGCCAGTCAGGATCAAATTCCTGGCAGTGGGCAGAGTCAACCTGCAATACTGCATTTTAACCACTGTACCACTACCAAGAGAAGGTAAAGAGACAGTTAAATTGTTTATACTTGTTGTGATGAGGATGGAAAATCTTTCTTCCTATTTTTCTTTTTCCTATTAGTTTTTTGTTATCTTTCATTATTGTACTTAGAGCTTGAAAAAAAATTTTTTTAAAAAAAGTTACTAAAATATTTTTTCTACGTATACCATTTTGCAGTTCAAAAACTAATGAATTTGAATTTTTAATTTAAAAAATAACCAGTTTGAACAAAAAAAATCCTAATATATAAATAACATTTGGAAATCATGAAATATAAAACATAAAAAAGTCCATTTCAATCATTTCCTTCCCAGCTGGAAGAATTATACAACTGTTTTAAAAACATGTCCTACACAATTTCTGTATCTTGTTATTCTATCAAGAAAAATTCTGGCAAAGAAATTATACAAAGGGGGTAAGAACTATTGTCCATCAGAGAGAATTATGAATTGGTAAAACATATCTTTGGATGCTGACTTAAACTATAGTGAAATGAACTTAGAATCACATAAAATATAGCTTCAAGGTACAATGTGACAAGCCAGGCCTCCTTTGATAAAATAGATAGGAGATGAAAGCCCATAATATTTAGATCAAATTGCTTGTGAGAATTAATAAATGTGAACCTAATTATTGAATGACAGAATATCACAATTGACACAGCCACATATTCACTTGAGCAATATTCATGACAAGCAAACTATACAGCTAGGATGTAATAATTCACTGTAATAAATTAGAGAATCATAGAAAAAAATCTTCATTGTGTCATTTGTCTCTTTTCATCTCATAAGACACAACATTTCACTATTTCTTATTGAAAACATGTACTTTTGTTATAGGAAACATAGATGGACATTTACAATACTTTGTTACTCACTGTAGCCTTTTTCCACTCTCCCACTTATTTATATGTTATCATTACTAGATGGGAAAAATATTTGTTGATAAATTTGAAAAGAATAAGTGTTATTATATGTTTAGTTATGAAATGAAATACAGAGTTTTGTACAACCTAGGCAGCTGCTACCCAGAAACTTCTTACAGTGGCTTATTTTTAGTTTACTCAAAGTAACATGACATTCACATTGGTGGATGTAAAACATTGGTTATCCACTGCAGAAAAAATTCCACATTATTGGAAAGACGTCTGTTGTTATTTCCCGCACCGATTACCCATGTATGCTTTACAATAATGGAATAGATTATAAAATTAAAATTGTGAATAGAAATTGCAGGTTGCATCTAACTGATAGAACCAATATATGAGTGCTTCCATTAGTCTAGTAAGTGTTCCAGTGTAATTAAAAAAAATTCATTTAGTTTTCCAACATGGCTTTTTAAAATTATTTTTATTCAGTATGGCTCTACATGGTTATGCATCTGTACATAATCATGAACAGTTTCAGAATCTGTCCACTACAGTATAATTAAGGAATCCCTTTTCATAAATTAGGTATTTTTTTCTTGCCTACATTTACCATTACAAGCATAAAATTTTTGCTACAAACTCCTCTTTCCAACCCACAAGCTGACTTTTCCCCAGATCTTTAAAGGCTATGTTTAAATTAAAGCAAATTTTGATGTTTTTCTCTATTACACTATATGATAGTGCTATATTATACACACACACACACAAACACACACAAACACTGCTCAACTGAAGCTTACAGAAAACAGAAGACATAACATTTGCCCTAACATTTGCTTCATACTAAATTGTTGAATCAACTGTGAGGAGCATATATGAGCACAGGAGAGAGAGAGAGAGAGAGAGAGAGAGAGAGAGAGAGAGAGAGGGGGGGGGGGGGTGCTGTATGAGAGTGGAGATATATTAGTGAGATAAGATTGGTTTTAAAATATGTATTCTTACATATTTCGTATAACATATCTACATATTACAAATGCCACATTTTTTTACAAAACTTAATTACTTCTAATAATCCATAGTGTTTTGATGACTTTATTTATTTCCACTTTTTTCTAATTTACAGTAGTTTTCTTCCAGTAAGAAAAAAGCTGATTCTCAGTATATTTACATTTATTTTCTCATAATCCATTGTGTAGTATTTTTACATTTTTTTCATTAACAATATGGAAGTTTATATAGTTTTAAAACAAAATTCCTATCAAAACACATATTTCAGAATTCTCTTTTATTTAAACTATTTTAAAATATATTTCATTTCCCAAAAGCACATTCAAAAGTTCCATCTTGCACAGATAAAAATCTAATAAGAATATGTTATTAATATGACCAAAATGTGACGACCAGATTTAAATACTGCTTAAATTTTGACAGCTTACAAGATTCTTCAACCAAGGCAACATTTTAAAATAGCATTAATCCAAAGAAAGCTGTACTTTATTTTTTTGCAGTGTTTTACTGATTCAGTCCTCGATCTGGCAGCTAACAGGAAAAAAATGTAAATGTAATTTCTTACATTCCAGGCTTGGGAAATATGTCATGGGAAATATTGACAATAAAGCTACAGTATGACTAAGTACCAAGGACTGTTCAGTAATTTCCTCCATTACTCAAAAGCTTTCAGTCAAAATGAATTACTTAATGGGCATTGCCATCAAAAATGGTAATAAATACAAATTAAATTAGAAGTCATCTCACTCAATCTAAAAGGTTTTTATTGATATAATGAATTCTAAAAGTGTGCAGTATTTTAGTGAAGGATAACATTTTGTTAGTTGAGGGACACTTATTTTATTTTTAGGGACAATTTTTGTGAAAATGTTTTATATTTCTTAGTTTAATTTGTGTTTTGTAAGATTAATCTAAAATAGAACTTTTCATTTTTTTATTATTTTTTCCAGCTGTATGTTTCATGGAGTCCTTGGTGCTCTCTGAGCTTGACTGTTTACTTGCAGACATTTCATTACCCAGCTAGATAATTTAGCACACATGATGCACAGAGCTAATAGGTGAGATGAGTAGTATAGAAATGTGATAAATAAATAAACAAACAAATAATGTTACCTACTTGGATGATAACAGGCTAAACAGGCAACAACAGCCTAAAAAAGATACATCATGTAAAAATACATCATGATTCAAGGAATAAAATCACTATTACAAGTACATGGAAAACAATGAAGATTAATGATGGATTAATTAATCTATTTGCATCAGAGCTATATTTGCATTGGTCATTTTAAAATGAATACATGATTACTTAAAGACACTGGTACGGATGTTCATGGTTAAATATTAGTAACAACTTTTTCCCCCCTGAAATGTAATAATAATAATAATAATAATAATAATAATAATAATAATAATAATAATAATAATAATAATAATAATAATAATAATAATAATAATAATAATAATAAAGTTGGAAGGGACCTTGGAGGTCATTTGGTCCAACACCCTGCTCAGGCAGGAAACCCTATACCATTTCAGACAAATGGCTTTCCAGTCTCTTCTTAAAGACTTCCAGTGTTGGAGCATTCACTACTACTGGAGGCAAGTTGTTCCACTGGTTAATTGGTCTAACTGTCAGGAAGTTTCTCCTTAGTTTCCATCCATTGTTTCTTGTCCTGCCTTCAGGCGCTTTGGAGAAAGCCTGACTCCCTCTTCTTTGTGGCAGCCCCTGAGATATTGGAACACTGCTATCATGTCCCCACTCATCTTTCTCTTCATTAAACTAGACATACCCAATTCCAGCAGCCATTCCTTATATGTTTTAGCTTACAGTCCCATAATCATCTTTGTTGCTCTTCTCTGTACTCTTTTTAGAGTCTCAACATCTTTTTTTACATCTTGGTGATCAAACCTGGATGCAGTATTCCAAGTGTGGCCTTACCAAAGCATTGTAAAGTGGTATTAAAACCTCATGTGATCTTGATTCTATCCCTCTGTTAATGCAGCCTAGCACTGTGTTGGGTTTTTTGGCAGCTGCAGTACACTGCTGGGTCATATTTAAGTGATTGTCCACTAGGACTCTGAGATCCCTTTCACAGTTGCTACTAGCCTACAGCACCCGTATTCCCAGGGTGTCTCCCATCCAAGTACTAACCAGGCCTGATTGGGTCATAATTGGGTATAGGACCCAAATGGCACTGACCATGCTTATGGATGAGCTCTAGTGGGAATGGGATGGGGGAGGTAGTAAATCCATCTGTGTTCTTAACCATTCAGTGACTTTGAAAACCACAGTATCCTTCTGGTTTGGCTCTTGGACTTGTATGTGGCTGGCATCTATTGTGCAGGTTTTCTTCCTTTTTCTGGGGATGTTTCCACTCTGTATAGATAGGGGAGGTTCAGCCCATGATACCTGCTTTGTGGGATGCCACAGATTCTATTCTCTCTCATGTTTAACATTCACATGAGGCCACAGGCTGAGGTTATCTCACAACATGGACTGAGATATCATCAGTATGCTATGATCAGATCGCAGTCTATGTGCTATGGAGGTAATGTCTCAGTGTCTGGGAGGTGTTGGGGTTGGGATAGGCTACAGTAGGCTTCAGTTCAACCTTAAGAAGACAGGTTTTGGGTACTAGGGCTCTTTTAATACTAGGGTTCTTTGGTTCTGGGGATTTTCTATGTTTTATTTCTGGATACGTTCACTAAACAGTACACAACCTGGCTGGTGGGAGGGAAAGATATGAAATAGAACCAAATAGAACCAATGCACAATTTGGAGGACTCCTGAACTTACATTTCCAGTTTGAGGGATAGCTGGCAGTTCTGGCAAGGACAGTTTTTGGGCAACTTCATATTGTGCAACAGCTGTGTCCTATCTTGGAACTGAAGGTCTTGCTCACAGTCACTTATGCTCTGGTCATCTCCCAAAGGGACTAGTGCAATATACTTTACATGGGCTCCCCTTGAAGTGCACAGTGAAACTTCAGTTGCTACAGAATGCAGTGGTGCAGGCAGTCCAATACATCCTTTGATTCGTGGCAATACACCTGTGTTCTGCAAATTGCATTGATTTCCAGGTAAAATTTATAGGTGACCTATAAACCCCTTCATGGAATGGGGCCAGGCTATTTGAAGGATTGCCTCTTCCTGATCATGTCTACCCATCCACTGAATCTCACACAGGAGGAATTCTCTGAGTTTTGTCCATTAAGGAATATCATATGCATATACCGTACATACAAACCCCCTTCATGGATTACTGCCTTGTCGTGGCAAAGGGGCTTGCATAATTCAATGAAGTTATGAGCTATGCCATGCAGGGCCACCCAAGACAGAAAGGTCATAGCAGAGAATTCTGACAAAACGTGATCCACTGGAGAAGGAAATGGCAACCCACTCCAGTATCTTTGCCATGAAAACCCTATGGACAGTACCAAAAGGCAAAATGATATGACGCTGGAAGATGAGCTCCTCACGTTGGAAGGTGTCCAATATGCTACTAGGGAAGAGCAGAGGGCTAGTACTAGTAGCGCCAGAAAGAATGAAGCGACTGGGCCAAAGCCAAAAGGATGCTCAGCTGTGGATGTGTCTGGTGGTGAAAGGAAAGTCCGATGCTGTAAAGATTTTTTCTCCATAGGAACCTGGAATGTAAGATCCATGAATCAAGGAAAGCTGGACGTGGTCAGACAAGAGATGACAAGACTGAACATTGACATCCTAGGTATCAGCAAACTAAAATGGACAGGAATGGGTGAATTTAATTCAGATGACCATCAGGTATACTACTGTGGGCAAGAATCCCTCAGAAGAAATGGAGTACCCTTCATAGTCAGTAAGATTAGGTAAAGCAATACTGGGATACAATCCTCAAAATGACAGAATGATCTCAGTTCGAATCCAAGGCAAACCATTCAATATCACAGTAGTCCAAGTCTATGCCCCAACCAACAGTGCTGAAGAGGATGACATTGACCGGTTCTATGAAGCCCTACAGCACCTTATAGAACTAACACCAAAAAATGATGTCCTTATCATCATGGGGGATTGGAATGCTAAAGTAGAAAGCCAAAAGATAACTGGAATAACAGGCAAGTTTGGCCTTGGAGTACAAAATGAAGCAGGGCACAGGCTGATAGAATTTTGTCAAGAGAATACGATGGTCATAGCAAACACTCTTTTCCAACAACCCAAGAGACGGTTCTACACATGGACATCACCAGATGGTCAACACAGAAATAAGATTGACTATATGCTCTGCAGCCAAAGATGGAGAAGCTCTATACAGTCAGTAAAAACAAGACCAGGAGCTGACTGTGGCTCAGACCATGAGCTTCTCATTGCAAAGTTTAGGCTTAAACTGAAGAAAGTAGGGAAAAGCACTAGGCCACTCAGGTATGAACTAAATCATATCCCTGACGAATACACAGTAGAGGTGACGAATAGATTTAAGGAATTAGATCTGATAGAGTGCCTGAAGAACTATGGACAGAGGTTCACAACATTGTACAAGAGGTAGCAACCAAAACCATCCCAAAGAAAAAGAAATGCAAGAAAGCAAAATGGCTGTCTGAGGAAGCTTTACAAATAGCTGAGGAAAGGAGGGAAGCGAAAGGCAAGGGAGAAAAAGAAAAATACGCCCAACTGAATGCAGAATTCCAGGGAATAGCTAGAAGAGATAAGAATGCCTTCTTAAATGAACAGTGCAAACAAATAGAAGAAAACAATAGAATGGGGAGGACCAGAGATCTTTTCAAGAAAATTGGAAAGATGAAGGGAAAGTTTAATGCAAAAATGGGCATGATACAGGACCAAAATGGCAGGGACCTAACAGAGGCAGAAGAGATTAAGAAGAGGTGGCAAAATTACACAGAAGAACTATACAAGAATGAGCTTAATGTCCCTGATAATCACAATGAGGTGGTCACTAACCTCGAGCCAGACATCCTAGAATGTGAAGTGAAGTGGGCCTTAGAAAAGCTGAGCAACAACAAAGCTAGTGGAGGTGACAATATTTCAGCTGAGCTATTCAAAATCTTGAAAGATGATGCAGTAAAAGTGCTACACTCAATTTGCCAGCAAATTTGGAAAACTCAACAGTGGCCACAGGATTGGAAAAGATCAGTTTACATTCCAATTCCAAAGAAAGGCAGTGCCAAAGAATGTTCAAACTATCGCACTATTGCACTCATTTCACATGCTAGTAAAGTTATGCTTAAATCCTACAAGCTAGACTCCAGCAGTATGTGGATCGAGAACTACCAGAAGTACAGGCAGGATTTTGAAAAGGCAGAGGAACTAGAAATCAAATTGCCAACATACGCTGGATCATGGAGAAAGCTAGAGAGTTCCAGAAAAACATCTACTTCTGCTTCATTGACTATGCTAAAGCCTTTGATTGTGTGGATCATAACAAACTGTGGCAAGTTCTTAAAGAGATGGGCGTACCAGACCATCTTATTTGTCTCTTGAGAAACCTATATGTGGGCCAAGAAGCAACAGTGAGAACTGGATACAGAACCACTGATTGGTTAAAAATTGGGAAAGGAGTCCGGCAAGGCTGTATACTGTTGCCCTGCCTATTTAACTTATATGCAGAGCACATCATGAGAAAGGCAGGGCTAGATGAATCAAAAGTTGCAATTAACATTGCCGTAAGAAATATCAACAACCTAAGATATGCAGATGATACCACTCTAATGGCAGAAAGTGAAGAAAAACTATAGAGCCTCTTATTGTGGGTGAAGAAGGAGAGTGCAAAACTTGGGTTGAAACTTAACATTAAGAAAACCAAGATCATGGCATCCGGCCCTCTCAATTCCTGGCAAATAGATGGGGAAGAAATGGAGGTAGTGACAGATTTTATTTTCCTGGGCTCCAAGATCACTGCAGATGGGGCATGTAGCCAAGAAATTAAAAGATGCTTGCTCCTTGGGAGGAAAGCCATGGCAATTCTAGATAGCACACTAAAAAGCAGAGACATCACCCTGTCAACAAAAGTGTGTATAGTCAAGGCTATGGTCTTCCCAGTTGCAATGTATGGCAGTGAAAGCTGGACCATAAGAAAGGCTGAGCGCCAAAGAATTGAGGCCTTTGAACTATGGTGCTGGAGAAGACTCCTGCGAGTCCCTTGGACTGCAAGGTGATCAAACCAGTCAGTCCTAGAGGAGATCAACCCTGACTGCTCTTTAGAAGGCCAGATCCTGAAGCTAAAGCTCAAATACTTTGGCCACCTAATGAGAAGGAAGGACTCACTGGAGAAGAGCCTAATGCTGGGCAAGATTGAGGGCAATAGAAGAAAGGGACAACAGAGAATGAGGTGGCTGGATGGAGTCACTGAAGCAGTAGGTGTGAGCTTAAATGGACTCCAGAAGATAATAGAGGACAGAAAGGCCTCGAGGAACGTTGTCCATAGGGTCGCAATGGGTCGGACACGACTTCGCAGCTAACAACAACAACAACAACATACATACAAACACACACACATAGGTTTGTGTGTGTATACACATACACAAACACACACATATATGTGTGTGTTTGTATGCACACACACACACACACACACATATACAACACAATGTACTGTATTTAATAGTAGGATGTCTTATTTTGTGTTCCCTTTATTTTTTTGAGCAATATATATATATAGATAGATAGATAGATAGATAGATAGATAGATAGATAGATAGATAGATAGATATAGATATAGATATAGATATAGATATAGATATAGATATAGATATAGATATAGATATAGATATAGATATATAGATATATAGATATAGATATATATATAGATAGATAGATAGATAGATAGATAGATAGATATAGATATATAGATAGATATAGATATATAGATAGATATAAATATAGATATAGATATAGATATAGATATAGATATAGATATAGATATAGATGATATAGATATAGATATAGATATAGATATAGATATAGATATAGATATAGATATAGATATAGAGATGGAGATAGAGATATAGAGATATAGAGATATAGAGATATAGATATAGATATAGATATAGATATAGATATAGATATAGATATAGATATAGATATAGATATAGATATAGATATAGATATAGATATAGATATTGCTATTAGCTGCCTAGAATCATTAACCCTGGGATGGGCAATCATATATAGTAAATTGATTGATTGAATAAATGAATGAATGAATGAAATTTTTAGATGTTTTATACTTCTCAACTCCTTGCCCCAAAATGGTTGCAGTCTTTACTATGGAACATGACTGATATCTCCATATTTGGTGCATTGGAATGCACTAGTTTAGCATTCCAGATTATACCTGATGTAAGAACAAGTTATAAGGCCAAATTCTCCATTGTGGGAAAGGGCGGCCGCCGGGGCACTTGACTGCGTTGTACCCTTGCGACCTCTGACCCGGCGCAGATCCCGTTGGGCTCCATGGTTCTCTGCGGAGCTTCGGGAGATGAAGCATCGGAGATGAGGTCTAGAGAGCGGTTGGAGGTCCAGCCGATCCGAATCTGACCGATTGCAGTTAAGAACCTTTATAAGGTCTTATCTTGTGGCGATAAGGACGGCGAAGTCTATCTACTTTGCTGCCCTTATCGCGTCCGCAGATAATCGCCCGGCCGCCCTGTTTAGGGTAACTCGCTCCCTCCTTAATCAGGAGGTGAGGGAGGATCCCTTGCGGGGACGATCCGAGGAGTTTAGTCATCATCTGGCGGACAAAATCGCTCAGATCCAGACCGGTCTGGACTCTGACTGGGCAGAGTCTGATGTGGAGGAATTGGGCGGTCTTGAGCATGTTATCTGGACTGAGTTCGACCCTGTTTCCCCTGATGATATGGACAGGATCATGGGGAGGCTGAGCACCACCACCTGTTTGTTGGATCCGTGCCCCTCCTGGCTAGCTTATGTGGCCCGGGAGGGGACACGAGGCTGGTTCCATGCACTAATAACTGCTTCTTTGAAGGAGGGTGTCTTCCCTGCCACCTTGAAGGAGGCGGTGGTGAGACCCCTCCTCAAGAAGCCTGCCTTGGACCCGGCTGTTTTAAATAACTATCGTCCAGTCTCCAACCTTCGCTTTTTGGCGAAGGTTGTTGAGAGTGTGGTGGCGCATCAGCTTCCTCTGTTCGTGGAGGAAACTGATTATCTGGACCCGTACCAATCGGGTTTCAGGCCCGGATACAGCACGGAGACGGCATTGGTCACGCTGGTGAATGATCTCTGGAGGGCTAGGGACAAAGGTTGCTCCTCTGTCCTGGTGCTATTAGATCTCTCAGTGGCTTTTGATACCATCGACCATGGTATCCTGCTGCGGCGTCTCAGGGGGTTGGGAGTGGGAGGCACCATTTTACGGTGGTTCTCCTCCTACCTCCTGGGCCGCTCGCAGTCGGTGTTGACGGGAGGGCAGAGATCCGCCCCAAGGCCTCTCATTTGTGGAGTTCCTCAGGGGTCGGTTCTCTCGCCCCTCCTGTTCAACATCTATATGAAGCCGCTGGGTGAGATCATTCGTGGTTTCGGGGTGGGGTATCATCAGTATGCTTCTTTCTTTCTTTCCACCCCGAACCAACCCAGCGATGCCCTTGCCGTGATGTCCCGGTGCCTGGAGGCGGTCCAGGTCTGGATGGGGAGAAACAGGCTTCGTCTCAATCCCGCCAAGACTGAGTGGCTGTGCATATCGGCATCTCGGGTCAACCAGACTATTCCATCTCTAACGATGGGGGGTGAGGTGTTACCTCCCGTTGATAGGGCTCGCACCTTGGGCGTCCTTTTGGATTCACGACTCAATTTTGAAGACCATATAGGAGCCGTGACCAGGGGGGCTTTTGCCCAGGTATGCCTGGTGCGCCAGTTGCGACCCTATCTGGACCGAGATGCCCTATGCACAGTCACTCATGCGCTCGTGACCTCCCGTTTGGACTACTGCAACGCTCTCTACATGGGGCTGCCCTTGAGGACCACTCGGAGGCTTCAGCTGGTGCAGAATGCGGCTGCGCAAGTTGTGATGGGGGTCTCCCGATACTCCCATGTAACACCTCTACTCCGCGAGCTGCATTGGCTTCCAGTTGCCCTCCGGGTGAAATTCAAGGTGCTGGTGATGACCTATAAAGCCCTACATGGCTTGGGTCCGAGATATCTGAGGGAACACCTGCTGCCGGCATCAAGTTCCCTTCGTCCAGTGTGCTCCCACAGGGAGGGTCTTCTCAGGGTGCCACCGGTAAGAGATTGCCGGCGGACGACACCCAGGGATAGGGCCTTCTCAGTGGGGGCGCCTGCCCTTTGGAACCAGCTGCCAGTGGAGCTGAGGACTGCCCCCGACCTCCATTCATTCCGCCGGGACCTGAAGACCTGGCTCTTCGAGCTCTCTGGCCCAGGCTGAGGATTAAATTTATTTTAATTGGGGTTTTACTTATACAGGGATAAATTTAATTTTTTTTTAAAGTTGGTTTTTTAACTTTTGTATTTTGGTTTTTAATTACCCTGTAAACTGCCCTGAGTCCTCCGGGAAAGGGCGGTATATAAATGTAATAAAATAAATAAATAAATAATTTCAGTTGACTTCAAATTCAGGCTTCAACTGGCAAATAAGAAGTGCAAATAAGAAAAAAAACCCCCACTATTAGACTATATTTGTGTTGCAAGATAAATTTCCAATTAATTGATGATGTAGCCATTCCTCCACATATGGGGAGGGTAAGGGAAAGGGTAAGAATATGGCTGGACAAACAGTAAACTCTATTAACAAAATAAATCATGTTTGCTTTAGCTGTCAATCCCTTGTCACTTTTGGGGAAAAGGAAAAAAAGGCATTTGGTGATACTAAAAGTTAAATTGTACAACACTAGATCTTACCAACAGTCACAGAAATAAAAAATCCTTTTGTCTAATCTGAAGCATTCTCAAAATATAGCCCTAATGTGGCCTTTGCTCCATATAGCAGCATTGCTTAAAGTTTCCATACGAAGACACATTTTTGGTACAAATTTTTTTTGGTGCAAGATCTGTAATGTAATCTGTAAACTTTTTAAAAATGCAACACTGTTAAATGTCTATTGCACATTGATTAAAAAAATCC
>NC_138202.1:81406666-81460964 GCF_964194415.1 Vipera berus | reverse complement strand
TACCCAAACAAGTGACAATTGCAAAAAATGCGTAAATCCAACAAACTTTGGAAGAGACATTCATTTAGCCCCAATAAATGGTTTAGCTTTAGTCAAACAGATTTTATCATTTGGATGACAAGTTTGTTAAAACAGTACAGAATAGATAAGCAAATGTCACTATGCTTATCCAAATTGAAGGCTGAAGTTTGGGTGTGGTGCAACTATGTTATGCTATAGCCAGTTTACACTGGCTCATAAGAGCTGATTGCTAACTTTTCTGGACTTTTGCAAGCTGTTCAGCAACAGAGGAGAATCTCATTACTTAGCACATCAATCAGCTGATCTGTGGCTGGCGTCATGGCACAGAGGCAGCAACAGGTCAGCAGAACCAGTTCTTAAACACTCACACCACTAGATGGAACTATTGTTCTGAACCAGCCTGCTACCGGCCTTGCAATAAGGCAAACCCCTGTTCAAACAGTAGAGACTGGAGAGCGTCTAAGGCTGGAAAGCATCTGCCAAGATTTATTACTCAAATAACAGAACAAGAAACAAAAACACTGGAACTTGAATCCTCAAACGGAAGGGTTGCTTTCAGCAACCAGCCCTTCCCCAAACACTCCTTTTATTTAGAGATCAGGGCGTGGCCTCCCTGTGCCTCCTCCCGAGGAGTCCCACAGCCTTTCTCTGTTTGGTCCTGCTCGACTGCCTCCTGCGTCGGGCGTCCTTGAACAGGGCCAGCTGTGGGTCATCATCCTCCGCACTATCGGGCTCACGCAGCTGAGAAGAGGGCCCCGGCTGGGGGCTCTGCGAAGCCTCCAAACCATCATCAGCCGGTTCGTCTCCCACACACTCCTCCTCCCCCTCATCTGAGTCATCCGAGACATCTGAGCCGGCTGCCGGACCCACAGGCTGGCCCTGAGTCACAACAACTATGTGCCACTCTGCAAAACAGCTGTTACATCTCTTAAGACAAGCCTCACAATAGCTTGCTATTTGAAATGCCACTATGATTTGCATATGTCAAGAAAAATTCCCACTTGCCCAGAATAAATGACTAAAGGTGAGTTAGCTATTGAGACTGCACCATTTGAAAAATCATGTGTGAGGACTTCCGGTTTTGCACAGCAGTGACCAGTTGCGGGCTTGTGGATTCTCCACACCCATGCGGCTAATTTTGCCCTGCCTGGGGACCCTAAATGGGTCTAAGTTAGCCTGGAGAGGTGATGAAGAAAGAAAGGTGCTCCAGCGATTCTGGCGGCCATTCCATTCGACTTGGGGAAAGCCTTCTAAACCGACAGGAGAAAGGCTGGCTGTATTGCAGTGACCAGCCCAACCTACTAGCAATCAAAGTCCAAAAGCACTAACCAGCACAACTGTGAACAGTGTGCTTGAAACTGGGTGAGGAATTCGATCTTCTCTTTTCTATTCTACATTTAATTTCCTGGAAAAGATCCCCAAGAAGCAAAATACCTCCAAAAGGGAAGGAGGGGGATTTCTGCCCCAGCCTTATACTAACAGAAGCGGTGAATTAATCTTTTTATGGAGGATCAAAATATATGGAAGTGAAATAAATATAAAACCTGAAATTTAAAACTTAAATCTGGATAAATCTAAAATTGTTTGAATGGTTAAGATTCTCATTTTAAAGATAATTGTTTATTTTGGAAATTGAAAACAAATAGTTGCTGACACCTAGTGGTGGATGAAGACTATGACAGGTATGACTTTAAGACTTGGCAAAACCTGGGAAAAGCTAATCTGTGTTTGTGACCTTCAAAGTTTTAACAACAAAGAACAGCTGTGACAAAAAATAGACAATAATCTGGGCTGTAGACAAAGAGAAAATTATAAATGTCAGGAAAAAAAATATTTTTTGAACTATTTGGATTACAAATATCTATTTAATTGGGACTCTAAAGCTATTTGCAGAGAAAAGAAAGGAAGAGAAAAACTCAAATTCTTGGCCATAATGGATCAGAGACATGTAGAAAGAACATATCAAGAAAAAATAAATACTTCACAGGAGGAAATATATAGCATACTGCAACTAATTCAAACAACAATGACTTTAAACCACTAAGAAATGCAAAATAACTTTGAAAATATAAATCAATCTATTTCTAAGTTAACTCTACAACAAAAAAATTCCCAAAAAACAACAACAGAGAAGGACCATATAAAACAGATAAATGGATATAGAATTGAGAATAGAGACTTAAAGATGGAACTTAACAAAACAAGGAAACATGATTTAATCCTAGTGGAAAAAAATCACAAGAATTGGAAAAAAACAACTTATCCCTTAAGACTACAAAATAAATCTGAGGACAAGAAAACAGATTGGATAAAATGAACTGTAGAGATGTAGGAACATTGGAGAGAAAGGCAATGATAAGAGAAGCAGAAAGAAAGAAAAAAAAATCAACAAACGTGGAAAGGCAGAAGCCCCGTACAAAGAAACTTCATCTGATTTACTTTTAATATCTACAGCAACATTTACGAACATATGGAAAAACTTTTTGTTTCAGCAAAATATATTGATTAAGAAAGATACTGGACAAAGGAAAAAGACTATAGTGGAAACCAAGAAAATAGATGATGGAACTTACCAGAGAAAATACTTAAAAAAAGAAACATTTGTTTGAATATAGTTAAATAAATAGAAAAGTTTTGGAATATATATGTCATTCTAAGAGGGATGAATTCTCTAAATAATCTAGTATGTTTTTTTCCCCTTTTTTGTTCTCTTTTTTGATATGAGTAATATAAAAAAGTTGAAATGACTTAGATAAAGGAAATGTTTTAAATACTTAAATGTGATTGAATTTAAGAAAATTATAATGGATAAAAATGTTTTGAATAAGAGTTAAAGGACTAGATGACTAGATGTATTAAATGGAATGTTTAAAGATTAAATATATTTTTAATTATGGTTAAAAAGAATAAGAAATTTAGGAAATAAATATATATTAGCTTAGGAGGAATATATATTTTAAGTAGTATGTTATTGTTTAAGTTTCTTTACTATTGCTCTCTTTCTTTTCTTTTTTTTTCATTGTTTTATCTTTCTCTTAAGAAATGTAAATGTGTGAGATGGTTCATATGGAAAAATAGAGTTAAATTTTTAAATGTAATTATTTTTTCAGAAAAATCTTAACCAGTAAGAATACCTAGAATTTGGTGGGAGGAACAAATTAAAATAAGGACTGTAACAGGATCTATAATAAGGCAACCCAAATGATTGGATAGAAATATTATATTGATGTGATTATTATTTTTAGGAATATTAGGAAAAATATATATTTAATTGTTATCTATCAAAACAATAAGAATTGTATTAACTCAATGTCTTCAAAAGAGGATATTTTGGGAAAAGGGGAAATCAACTAAAACCATTATGTTGATTATGGATTATAGAAATCAATTGTTAATAATTCTTTTACAAATGTAACCCAGACAACACACTGTTCACCAATTATTAAGTGATTTATGTTTTTTTTTAAAAAAATCAATAAAATATATTACAAAAAAAATGAAGAGTCATGTGTGAAACTGACTATATAATCTTGCCTATGTACTGACCAAGCCTCTGCAGATTCTTAATTTTTAAGAGATCTGTGCCTTGATCAAGTAGAAGATGGGACCCAAACCTTGCCATCCAGGCACTGAGGGATTTTCTCAGGGTATTTCTCTAATAAGATTTACCTAGTCTTGACACACCATTTCAGAGTACAGAGCATGTTTAAAATAGAACAGAACAGAACAGAATAGAATAAACAGAGTTGGAAGGGACATCTGAGGTCTTCCAATCCCCTGCTCAGGCCTATACCATTTCAGAAAAATGGCTGTCCAGTCTCTTCTTAAAAACTTCCAGTGTTGGAGCATTCACAACTTCTTGAGGTAAGTTGTTCCACTGATTAATTGTTCTAACTGTCAGGAAATTTCTCCTTAGTTCTAGGTTGTTTCTTTCTTTGGTTAGTTTCCACCCATTGCTTCTTATCTTGCCTTCAGGCACTTTGGAGAATAGCTTGCCTCCCTCTTCTTTGTGGAAGCCTCTGAGATATTGGAGGACTGCTATCATGTCACCCCTCATCCTTTTCTTTATTAAACTAGACAAACCCAATTCCAGCATGTCTTCTTGCTCAAAATGCCTACAGAATCTGATAATGGAGCAGAATGAGTAACTGAGGAGGGAAGGAACCAGACTTTTGCCCCTATTGTTGCTGATAGTAAAGCCCAGCAATGACCTGAGCATCTTAGTCTGCAAACAAAACAAGCCAACCATTAGAAAGAAAGATGTCCCTTTTGTGCCTGAAAGAATATGAGCCAGGGAAGGGGAAGAGAGAAATTGTACCATTGCACCAACCGGTGACCTAACGCTGTATATGTGTGTGATGGTACTGCAATCAATAAAGAACAAAACAAATGGCCCACAAAAGGGCATACCAAATGTTAATTTTCTCTACTCATACCAGACAATGTGCACAGGCTCTACAGAATATACCTTAATGCATTCTCTCAGTAAACTATTGTTCATCCATTCAATCAATGATGAAGCAAATTAAGTTTCTGTTACTTTCTTGTACACCAAGCAGAAAATCAAAAACAAGAGTTAAATGCTTTTCAGTAATTACAATTATCTAACTTCTGCATCTTTTTATTTGATTTTTTTTTCATGTATATTACCCACGGCATCTCTCTGACATTTGCTATTTTCAGACACATTTACAAGCAAACAACAAATAACCTCTAAAGCACGACTGAAACATTAACATTTCCATTTGCACAAAAGTATGTACATTCTTCAGAAATTATGCAAATGCTATTCTAGGTGTCTTTTATACTACAAGTTATTTTCATAAAAATTGTACTACATACACACAATGCAAGATCCTAAAAAATAAAATTTCCATTGATGAATTGTGTTGTCTCACAAAGATCAAATGTTCTAGTTCTTCCAAGAAATAATGTTTAGTTCGATTCTTTTTATTTTCAGAAAATCAAAGTAGATACCATTTTGCTTTTTTAAAAATTAAAATTGTCATCTTATAACTACTGTAATGTGTCTCAAATTTGGCAGACCATGTCCATTCACAATGTCCTAGTGTGCTTGTGCATTTGATATCATTCAGTTGAAAATTAAAATCTGAAAGCTTTTTTGTTAAAAAAAAACCTTGTTGACTTTCCATTATAGAAAGAAAGAAAGAAAGAAAGAAAGAAAGAAAGAAAGAAAGAAAGAAAGAAAGAAAGAAAGAAAGAAAGGAAGAAAGAAAGAAAGAAGGAAGGAAAGAAAGAAAGTCAATGCTTTTTGGTCCATTGACTAATATCAAACAGAAAACAACTTTGTCCTTAACAATCATTTTTTTTTCTCACTTGATATAACTACTGCAATGGAGGTTGTTGTCACTAGACAGAGGAAGCAGTGGTCTTGCTTCTCTTCATGTTATCCATATGTACATATGTACATATGTGAATACACATATACCATTTATACATATGAAAATTTGTCTCTTTCTGCCATTCTCAGCATACCCTGCAGTTCCTCAGATAGTTTTATAAAAAGCTGTTGAGCATGTTGGACCATTTTACAGCACCAGTGTAGTATTATGTTAGCCTTCACAGAAAGCATAATCGGATAATACCTGGGAAGATTATGGAAAAGATAATCAAACAACGAATCAGCGAGCACCTAGAGGCAAACAAATTCATTATTAAAAGCCAACATGGGTTTGTCAAAAACAGATCATGCCAGGCAAATCTTATTGCATTCTTTGACCAAGTGACAAAATTAGTGGATCAGAGGAATGCTGTGGATATAATTTACTTGGACTTCAGTAAGGCATTTGATAAAGTAGATCACAACCTTCTACTTGATAAGATAGAAAAATGTGGGTTAGATAGCATCACCACCAGATGGATTCATAGCTGGCTGACCAGCCGTACTCAGCATGTGGTCCTCAATGGAACTACATCTACATGGAGGGAAGTATGTAGTGGGGTGCCCCAGGGCTCTGTTCTAGGCCCAGTGTTCTTTAACATCTTTACTAACGATTTGGACAAAGGGATAAATGGGGAACTCATCAAATTTGCAGATGACACCAAGCTGGCAGGAATAGCCAATACACCAGAAGACAGGCTTAAGATACAGGAGGATCTGGACAGACTCAAACACTGGGCACTATCTAACAAAATGAAATTCAATGGTGAAAAAAGTAAGGTTCTACATTTAGGCAAGAAAAACCAAATGTACATGTATAGTATAGGGGGTACCTTGCTCAATAGTAGTAACTGTGAGAGGGATCTCGGAGTCCTAGTGGAAAATCACTTAAATATGACCCAGCAGTGTGCTGCAGCTGCCAAAAAAGCCAACACAGTGCTAGGGTGCATTAACAGAGGGATAGAATCAAGTTCACGTGAAGTATTAATACCACTTTACAATGGCTTGGTAAGGCCACACTTGGAATATTGCATCCAGTTTTGGTTACCGCGATGTAAAAAAGATGTTGAGACTCTAGAAAGAGTAAAGAGTAAAGAGTAAAAAGCA
The DNA here is from genome assembly GCF_964194415.1 of Vipera berus. NCBI lineage: Eukaryota > Metazoa > Chordata > Lepidosauria > Squamata > Viperidae > Vipera > Vipera berus. The sequence continues at coordinate 81,454,435 of NC_138202.1, read as the reverse complement.
ACAAAGATGATTAGGGGACTGGAGACTAAAACATACAAGGAATGGCTGCTGGAATTGGGTATGTCTAGTTTAATGAAGAAAAGGACGAGGGGGGACATGATAGCAGTGTTCCAATATCTCAGGGGCTGCCACAAAGAGTAGGGACTCAAGCTATTCTCCAAAGCATCCAAAGGCAGGACAAGAAGCAATGGATGGAAACTAATTAAGGAGAGAAGCAACCTAGAACTAAGGAGAAACTTCCTGACAATTAGAACAATTAATCAGTGGAACAACCTGCCTCCTGAAGCTGTGAATGCTCCAACAGTGGAAGTTTTAAAGAAGAGACTGGACAGTCATTTGTCCAAAATGGTATAGGGTTTCCTGCCTGAGCAGGGGGTTGGACTAGATGACCTCCAAGGTCCCTTCCAACTTTATTATTATTATTATTATTATTATTATTATTATTATTATTATTATTATTATTATTATTATTATTATTATTATTATTATTATTATTATCTAATTGTATTTTATTGTAAGGCTACATTAACATAAACTTGCAAGTCAGAAAGTAAAAATCTCATGTCATCTCCTTTGTTCCTGAAAAGCTAATGATTGTTGCTTTTGAGCCTTTTTCTCAGCCCATTATGCAGCTGCAGGCCATGCCCTCTCTTATCTGACTGTTCCCTAGGCAACATCTCCCCCACCCATTCCCAAAGTCATTCCCTCATAACATTACATTATATTGCAATAGTGCTCTAGTGGTAATTAGTGGTATAACTTTATTGTACTAGCATTCCTCTTGGTTTGCGAGTCAGCTCTTAGGTGAGCTATGTAAAATCACTGCAGAGTGAATGAAAGGTCACTGCAGAGTGAATGAAAGATTTAAACAACCAAACAATAAAATAAAAATGAAAGTAATGAACCATACACCATACATCCAACAGCAAACATCAGAACACAATCCTCACAAATGTGCATAACTGAAGAGTGCCAAAATTTCAGTATAAAATGATATTTGGAACATGTTTTAAAACAGAACATTCACAATCAGGGAGTCATCTAGGAGAATATTATCACCATTTGATGGACATTCCCTAGTGGCAGATCAGCAAGATAAATTTTGTTTCTGAATATTCCTGGGCTATTTCAGCTGAAATCTTCAATCTTCACAAACTGTGCTTCTGGAAAAAATAAGTGCATTTATTTCTGCTTAAAATGTCGATGTTATAAAACACTCTACTGCTAGGACTAACCTAAGTAGGTACGATCTACCTTAAATAAAATTGCCCCATCAGAGGACACTGAACTCACCAAACAAATTATTGCTGTATTATACTGTATAAACTGTTTCTAATACATTTGACTATTGATGTCAATATAATGCTACCTCACAAATACTACAAAATCTAGGAAAATCAAACATTGATTTTCAAACTGTGATGTTCAAACACAGTGAAAGCAGAGTTCACTTTAGCCTAGTTTTTCTCAACCTTGGCATGCTGGCTGAGGAATTCTGGGTGCTGAAGTCCGCACATCATAGCGTTGCCAAAATTAAGAACACTGTTTAGTTCATGTATCCTGCATTTAGATATGTGGCATTACTTTATTTTTTTGTTTCTTTAACAATCGGTATGCTGGATATACCAAAAATCAAGGAAAATATACATTCCTGAAATTTAACATGCTCTCTTTAATGCTACAAAAGTTACAATAGTCTACAACAGATGGGAGAAATAGACTGGATTTTCTTACTGGATTTTTTTTTTAAAAAATCAACCAGAAAAAAAAAATATAGAAATTGGTGTGTGAAAGACATTAAGATATACTAATATAAAGAATCTTCTATGCAGTGGAATCAATCAGTGAGCACTTTAATATCATGCAGACAAGTGCAATAACATATGAAAATGGGATTGTGTTTTTATTAAGATTCAGTTACCTGTAAAGTTCCCAGAAGACTATAGATTACACTGCAGCTAAAGTACAAGAGCAATGAACCAGAATATAAGTCATGGTCATGGTCTTCCAGTTTTGCCACTGCCTGCTTCATAGGACTTAGAGAGAGAGATCTTGGCCCAATATCATCCTGTTGGTTTCAAGACCCAGGAAAGAGACAATGGCAAAACTCTTCTGAAAATCTTGCCAAGTAATCTACAGAGATTCATCCAGGCAATCGCCAGAGGTCAACATTGATGTGAAGGCACAAAAAAGCTCTTTGATCTGTTCTATCTCACTAGGGTATATTACCAGCTTGTACTCTCCAAATACATTGAAATACAATTCCAATATTTCCCATGGCAAATGACTGGACTACTTGAGAATTATGGGAGTTGTAATCCAGTATATCTCTATTGGGGAAATATTCTTATATTATCCACAAAATTACTGTGGATATTCTCCAAAATTATGATATTGTACCATGTGGAAGGAACCAACAATATGTTAATTGCTAACTCTGACTTTGCAGGTAACTTTTGCATGGAAAATAATTTTCACAGAACTGTGAACTTTCAAATATGGACAGAACAACATACAGTGACCAAAGAGGCCATTCCTTAAATTGAAAAGTTTTCATTTCTGAATTGGAGGAATATACATATTGGATAAGTAAAATATGCAAAAGAGTTTCAGTAGCTAGCCCTGAATTTCACTTTTTTGCAGATTAATTCCACATAGTGAATTCTATAGGTAGATTGCAAAAAAAAGCACAGACAGTGAATTACTGAGTCTCAGTGAGTTTTTCCCATTGAAAGAAAGCAGAAAAACATGTTTTGTGGCTAGTCAGAAACAACATTTTCTCTGGTACCATGCTACTCTGTTACTGCCACTTTATCTGTGACAGTGATACATATAGTACATCTCAAAGAATTCAGAGAGGACTATTATTTCAATGCAGCACCTAAAATAAGATGAAATTCTCCAGGAAGGAAAACAAGACAGTTTCATCTCCCCAGTTTCTTCAGTGACTTTCACTGAAAACTCATTACATAGGAGTAAATGTCTCTAGCAGCTATCGCCCCATTTTCACTTAATGTTAAACTTTTTTCCCCAAGGTTTTTGTTGGAAATCTAGACTTATAGCTGTCTGCCTTCAATTGTGGAAAACTATCAGAACTCCTGAAGACTGTTTCAAATAATTTCCCTTTGAAAATGGGATGGCCTTTTGAATGAAACAGTAGACGACTGCCTAAACTGTGTTCTTAGGACCTGACTTTTTAATTAAATTCTTTGGATTTTGAAGAGGGCCTTCCTTTTCTTAAGATAAGTGACTATCATATTTTCAAACATGGGGACACTCAGCCTTGGAAAGAGCCTTCCAAGGCTTTTCAAGGGATACCACTACCACATGCATGGAAATTAAATAGATATGGTGACTAGAAATTTAATTAACACCTAATAACCAAATTGGGTTACAGGTAGTCCTTGACATATGATTGTAATGGAGCTTGCCCATTATGATTGTAAGTCATGATGGTCATAAAATTGGTCAGTCGTATAATCTGATTGTACATTTTGTGTATATGTGTGTGTGGTCATTTAGCAAACATGGCAATTGAAATGGTTAGCTATGGCCGCAGTTTGGCAAAACCCAGAAGTAAGTGCCACTTTTCAGTAAAACCTTCGTAAAATTCAAATGGCTGTAAATATGGCCATGTTTCTGAGCTCCCAAAGTCATGTGATCATGGAGGAAAAATGACCATTGGAACTTTGAACTGGTATCAGAAGTCCTCTTTTTTTGAGTTGGTTTTAAATCAAGGATTACCTGTATATTAAAGCTTGTGTGTCAATCATACCCATTCCTGGACCATCACAATCTCTCATACCTTGGTCACTTCCTGGTTGGATTAGTGTAGCGTCCTCTGCATAGGGCTGCCCTTGAAAATGATCCAGCAATTACTGTTGGTCCAGAATGCAGTCACACGTGCTCTCTTGGGTCCTTCTCATTTTTACACCATTGCCATGTGAGTTGCACTGGCCCACAATATTTTTCCAGGTTCAATTCAGGTTACTGGTTACCACTTTAAAACCTTGCACTTCACAGGTCCAGATTATTTACAGCATCACCTCTTGGTATCTGCCCACTCCACCAGCTCAGATGGAGTAGCATGTTCCAGGTCTCTTTTCTTAAAGGTTATCATCTAGGACCTAGGATGTATCCCTTTTCAAAAGCATCCCTTGCCCTGTGAGATCCAACAGGCCCTCCCAAAGTTGACTCCCAAAGCATTGGAGTGGGGTGAATCAAGAATCCAGTGATTGTTGTTATTGAGGAGAGTTGCTTGAAGGTATTGGATACTGTTTCTTTTTTTTAATATTGGTTAGTTATTCAACATGTTTTTTGTTGTTGCTATGAGTCCTCAGAGTTATTATATATAAGATGGTTTGTGAATGAAGGTAAATATCACATTCTGGGCAAAGAAAAGTTCCCTGAGTATGTGCTCCAGCATGAATCTGAAAGCTTGGAAGAGTAAACCTCTGGTCCTGGTGACCAACTCAGATTGGGTCCTATAAGATGGTTTGCCTTCTAAATTTTCCAGATAAATCAGTAAATCAACACTAACTCTTTACATTTATTAAATCCATCCATTCCTCCTTCCTTCCTTCCTTCCTTCCTTCCTTCCTTCCTTCCTTCCTTCCTTCCTTCCTTCCTTCCTTCCTCCTAAAAAAAGCCCCTTATTATGGATCTTTTAAACTGGGTCTTCTGAAATGTTGTAATACTATTAGTGCTGTTTAATAGATTTTCACTGTAACCTCTATGTATGTCTACTTAAAAGAAAGCCTACTAAATTTAATAAGTCTTACTTCCTTCTTGGTGTAGATTGCTTCATGAATTAATCTTTATTAACATTTTGAGATTTTCTTTTTTTAAAAAAAATGCTTTGATAAAATCAGAAAAGCAGCAATATTTTAAATAAACAAAGAGCATGAATATAAGAAAAATTCACAGGATATGTCTTCATTCTAAGCATAAGCCATATAGTTATAGAATCTTTTTTTACAATGAACCAATATGCATCCTGCATACTTCCTCCAGTGCCATTTGACATTTTCTGATGTATCTTCAAGACTAAAGTGCCAAGAGCTATAGAGCTACAGCATAAATTTCTGTAATCACCAATATTGAACAAGGCATTCTAAATGAAAATTCTGCAGATGGTTCAATAAAAAGCAAATTAATAGCACAGAAAACAACACACTTAATAGTATTCCAACATCACCTGAATTATAATAAAAGGGTCTTGAGTAATATGAAAAACTTTGTCAGAGCATCAGCTGGAATACACTTTTCCCTAATGGCCTTTATTCTGCATTATATGAAAAAAGGATAAAATGTTAGAATGAATAAGGAGCAACAGGATTTTTTTAAAGAACCACTTGTAATTATTGTTTTAAATTCCTCTTCTGAGAAGTCCGCTTCACTTTTATTTATTTTTTAAAACCTCTTAAGCCTGATAATTTGGTTTTCTAGGTCTAATTTTACTTAGGTTTTGTATGCTAATTTTCCCCCCACAGAGTTTTAGAAAAAAATGCTATTTCCTTGTGTATCATTTTCATATTCACTTTATTTATATTGTCTGTCTAAATCTTCATAATTCCAGCTCAAAACAGATGCTCTTATTAATCATTCAGACTGTGATGTTTAGAAGAAAACATGAAAGGGCTTTTTAATCTTAACTAAAAAAGAATCACCTGAAAGAGCAACTGTATTAAAAGTCAAGACCTTTTGGAATGTAATTAGAGGCAGGAATCAAAGACAACGTAATTATGTAATTAAAATTGCAATGGTATGTTCACTCCAGGAAACAAGTTTAATTTAAAACATTGGGGCTCACTTCTGAATAAACATGAAAAGGCACATACAGGCTGTGGTGCATTAAATTTCTCAGCAACTCTAGCCAACATGGCCAATGATGGGAAAAGAAGAAAAGTGTAGCCCATTGGAATCATTCACACAATGATGTATAAATCCTTCCATCCTCTACCAATAAGTCAGAACTGAAGAAGCTTCTTGGATGAGAAGCGAATTGTCTTCAAGAAAAAACAAAATCGAGTTTTGGGACAATGATGTATCATAGTTCTCACATTCAGTCATTGCACAGGATAGATCCAAACAATTAACCTGAAAATGTTTATAATTTTTGATGACGATAAGTAAGAATGCAAACAAGAATACTTCAGATAGTCCTTGACTTACAGCCATTCATTTAATGATCAAAGATACAGTAGTGTTGATTAAAGTGATTTATGACTGATCCTTACATTTACAATCATTGCAGCATCCCCATAGTCACATGATCACAATTAGGGCACTTGGCAACCAGCATGTATTATGATAGTTGCAGCATCCAGGAGCCACTTGATCACTGTTTGCAACCTTCCTAGGGGCCTTCCAGCAAGCAAGATAATGAGGGAAGCCAGATTTGTTTAACAATCATGATTTGCTAATGACCACAGCAAAAAAAAGTAATCAAATTAGGTATGACTTGCTTAATGACCGCATAGCTTAGTGATGGAAATTCCAACCCCAGTTGTAGTTAGTCATAAGTTGAGAAAAGTTTATTTTATTTTATTTATTTATTTTATTACATTTATATACCGCCCTTTCCCGGAGGACTCAGGGCGGTTTACAGGGTAATTAAAAACCAAAAATACAAAAGTTAAAAACCAAGTTTAAAAAAGATTAAATTTATCCCTGTATAAATAAAACCCCAATTAAAATAAATTAATCCTCAGCCTGGGCCAGAGAGCTCGAAGAGCCAGGTCTTCAGGCCCCGGCGGAATGAACGGAGGTCGGGGGCAGTCCTCAGCTCCACTGGCAGCTGGTTCCAAAGGGCAGGCGCCCCCACTGAGAAGGCCCTATCCCTGGGTGTTACCCACCGGCAATCTCTTACCGGTGGCACCCTGAGAAGACCCTCCCTGTGGGAGCGCACTGGACGAAGGGAACTTGATGCCGGCAGCAGGTGTTCCCTCAGATATCCCGGACCCAAGCCATGTAGGGCTTTATAGGTCATCACCAGCACCTTGAAGTTGCCTCACCACTTAACTCATTTAATTTAATTTTAATTTAATTTAATAACATTTATATACCGCCCTTCTCCCTGAGGACTCAGGGCGGTTCACAGGGCAGAATAAAATAGCAAATACAAACATTAAAAAAGATTAAACAATTGCCCTAGTTAAAAACAATATAAATACAACGCTAAAAACCCCCAGAAAAATTAAAAAGCGAAAGATAAAACAACCCCAACACCCCCCCCTCAGGCTAGGCCGGCTTGTACAAACAAAAATGTCTTGAGATCGCGACGAAAGGAGCGAAGATCGGGCGCCGTCCGGAGCTCTACCGGTAGCTGATTCCACAGCTCCGGAGCGCCCACAGAGAAGGATCTCCCCCTGGGGGCCACCAATCGACATTCTCTGATCGGTGGCACCCTGAGGAGGCCCTCTCTGTGGGAACGCACAGGGCGCAGGGAGCTTGATGCCGGCAGCAGATGTTCCCTGAGGTACTCCGGCCCCATGCCATGGAGTGCTTTGAATACCGTTACCAGTACCTTGAATCTCACCCGGAAGACAACTGGCAACCAATGCAGCTCACGGAGCAGAGGTGTAACGTGGGAGTATCGGGAGACTCCCAACACCACTCTCGCGGCTGCATTCTGTACCAGTTGGAGCTTCCGAGTGGTCCTCAAGGGCAGCCCCATGTAGAGAGCGTTGCAGTAGTCCAGACGAGAGGACACACAGCATGCTCAGCATGCACAATAAAGTTCAGAATACTGGAATCCTGCGCTCCAGGTATCTCCAAAAATGTGTAATCAATTTGCGGGGTGATTAGATATGCCCACCAAAAATATGTGCCTTTATTTCTATGTATGAACCCTTTATCCATTTTGTAGATACATTAGTTATAGGTATATTAGCAGTTTTCTGGCTCTTGTTAGATAGATGGATTCAAAATACTCGCAGTCTCATAAAGTTTGGTAGTCCTGCAACATAAAAGAAACAATGGCTTCTTAAATTGGAGCTAAGAAATACTAAATAAATATTCATATACATAGGTGACCTGAACAGATTTTCCAGTTCAGAACAAATGGTTTCAAGCTAGACAAGTTGATTAATTTGAAAGTTCATCTCTTTTTTAGCATCTAAACTGGGGACATTTCTCACCATGTGTTACCTATCTAATCCTTTTGACATTCTGATGTCATCAGGATTGTAAAATAGTATTAGGATCAGATATAAAAATGCAAATATTTAAGCCACAGTAATTGCAGAGCTCTGGATGACAAACAATGACAATGTATAACAAAGACATAAAGGTTATATATTCCTTGATTTTATCTTACAAAGGAAGCGAAGGACAACTTAATCTGGACATAAAATCCTTCACAGCAGTATCAAAATAACATTTTAACCTGTCCTTAAGGTAAATGGGATGAACAATGTGAATAATAAAGCTAAACTTTAGCTACTAAAGTAAAACATTCAGTTGAATAGAGAATAATTCCCCCAGCATAACTTGACAGTGCTTAATTATATTAATTAATAAATTAAACTCATACATTGCTGAATAATTCTGACTGCTGGCAATTTATAACAAAATAAAGTAAAATATCTCTTGTAAGAAAATAAAACAGAAAAAACTAAACAAAATCTCCAAAATAAGAAAAGACAGGGAATTAACAAATTTAAAAAAAATATTCCACACCAGAATGCATCTAAAACTTAAGCCTACAAAAATACAAAATAAGTCATAATAAAGAGCAAATTATGACAGCTAAAGTTCACATCCCAAACACTCTCTGAAAGATGAGTAATGGATTTCCAGAAGACCATTACTCAAGGGGCCACCTAATTTCAAGAGAATCTTCTTTGATTGATAGGTATTGGTTGAAACAGACATCCCTAGAGGTTCCTTGATGCCAAGCCAACTGAGGATGTGTTGCTCACAATCATTATATTTCAGAAAAAGGGGCTATTATCTGTACCAAAGATCCATTTAGAATCAAGCTTGGATTATATTTAAGATATCTTGGTGAGGTGGCTGGACATTAGACATAGATATGTTTTAATGTTCTAGTATTATTAAATAGGCTAAAGATCACCAGGTTAGTGACATTTCCCCAATGATGTATCCACCCCTCCCCCATGAACTATGTCAACTGTGACAAGAAAGGAATAATAATAATAATAATAATAATAATAATAATAATAATAATAATAATAATAATAAGAAGAAGAAGAAGAAGAAGAAGAAGAAGAAGAAGAAGAAGAAGAAGAAGAAGAAGAAGAAGAAGAAGAAGAAGAAGAAGAAGAAGAAGAAGAAGAAGAAGAAGAAGATGATGATGCAAGGGACCTTGGAGGTCATCTAGTCCAACCCCCTGCTCAGGCAGGAAACCCTATACCATTTCAGACAAATGGCTATCCAGTCTCTTCTTAAAAACTTCCAGTGTTGGAGCATTCACCACTTCTGGAGGCAGGTTGTTCCACTGGTTAGTTGTTCTAACTGTCAGGAAGTTTCTCCTTAGTTCTAGGTTGCTTCTCTCCTTGACTAGTTTCCATCGGTTGCTTCTTGTCCTGCTTTCAGGTGCTTTGGAGAATAGCTTGACTCCCTCTTCTTTGTGGCAGCCCCTGAGATATTGGAACACTGCTATCATGTCACCCCTCACCCTTCTCTTCATCAAACTACACATACCCAATTCCAGCAACCGTTCCCTATATGTTTTAGCCTACAGTCCCCCAATCATCTTTGTTGCTCTTCTCTGTACTCTTACTAGAGTCTCGACATCTTTTTTACATCGTGGTGACCAAAACTGGATGCAGTATTCCAGGTGTGGCCTTACCAAGGCATTGTAAAGTGGTATTAGTACTTCACGTGATCTTGATTCTATCCCTCTGTTAATGCAGCCTAGCACTGTGTTGGCTTTTTTGGCAGTTGCAGCACACTGCTGGGTCATATTTAAGTGATTGTCCACTAGGACTCCGAGCTCTCTCTCACAGTTACTACTATTGAGCAAGGTACCCCCTATATTATACCTGTGCATTTGATTTTTCCTGCCTAAATGTAGAACCTTACTTTTTTCACCATTGAATTTCATTTTGTTAGATAGTGCCCAGTGTTTGAGTCTGTCCAGATCCTCCTCTATCTTAAGCCTATCTTCTGGAGTATTGACTATTCCTGCCAGCTTGGTGTCGTCTGCAAATTTGATGAGTTCCCCATCTATCCCCTCATCCAAATTGTTGATGAAGATGTTGAAGAGCACTGGGCCCAGAACAGAGCCCTGGGGCAACCCACTACACACTTCCTTCCATGTAGATGCAGTTCCATTGAGGACCACACACTGAGTACGGCCTGTCAGCCAGCTACGAATCCATCTGGTGGTGATGCTATCTAACCCACATTTTTCTATCTTATCAAGTAGTAGGTTGTGATCCACTTTATCAAATGCCTTACTGAAGTACAAGTAAATTATATCTACAACATTCCTCTGGTCCACTAGTTTTGTCACTTGGTCAAAGAATGCAATAAGGTTTGTCTGGCATGATCTGTTTTTGACAAACCCATGTTGGCTTTTAGTGATAACTTTGTTTTTTATGGCACTGGTTTTGGTAGGTTGGACTGTTTTTTCCCTTTGTGTAAAGACAGATGCAAAAAACGAGTTAAATAGTTCTGCTTTCTCCCTGTTGCTTGTCACCTTCTTGCCACTTTCCCCCACTAATGGACCAATCATTTTCTTAACTTTTTTCTTGTTTCTTATATGTTGAAAGAAGCTTTTTTTTGTTATTTTTGACTTTGGTCGCAAGCCTGAGTTCATTTTGAGCCTTAGCTTCCCTCACTTCATCTTTGCAGGCACGGGCTGTTTGCTGATATTCTGCCTTAGTTATGTGCCCCTCTTTCCACTTCCTATAAAGGTAAAGGTTCCCCCGCACGTGCGTGCTAGTCGTTTCCAACTCTAGGGGCCGGTGCTCATCTCCGTTTCAAAGCCGAAGAGCCAGTGCTCATCCGAGGATGTCTCCGTGGTCATGTGGCCGGCATGACTAGACGCCAAAGGCGCACGGAACGCTGTTACCTTCCCACCGTAGTGGTCCCTATTTTTCTACTTGCATTTTTACGTGCTTTCAAACTGCTAGGTTGGCAGAAGCTGGGACGAGTAGCAGGCGCTCACTCTGCTACGCGGCACTCGGGATTCGACCCGCCAAACTGCCGACCTTCTGATCGACAAGCTCAGCGTCCTAACCCACTGAGCCACTGCGTCCCTTTTCCACTTCCTATACTTGTCCCTTTTATCTTTCAGTTTGTCAGAGAGTTCTTTATGCTGGTTTCCTTTGAAAGCTGTTATTTTTCTTCTTTGTTGGTATTGTGCTAGACTGGGCCTTTATTATCTCACTTTTCAAAATTTCCCAAGCTTCTTGAGTTGTTTTGCCCTTTAGGATTCTCATCCATGGAATTCTTCCCAAGGTCTCTCTAAGTTTATTGAAATTAGCTCTTTTAAAGTCCAAGACTCTAGTTTGGCTGTGTTCTATTGCTTGTGCTTCCATAATGTTGAATTCCAATATTGCATGATCATTTCCCCCCAAGGTTCCTGTGGCTTTGACACTTTCTATCATTTCATCTCTGTTAGTGAGAATTAAATCCAATATGGCTAATCCCCTAGTTCCCTTCTCTACTTTTTGTGAGAGCAAGTTGTCTGCTAGGTTTGTCAGGAATCTGTTAGATCTTCCACTTGGTGCAGAATTTGTCTCCCAGTTGATATCAGGGTAATTAAAGTCCCCCATTACTATTGTGATGTGCTTCCTAGATACCTTAGTTAACTGACTAGCAAAAAGTTCATCTATTTCCTCTGCTTGGTTGGGCGGCCTATAGTATACACCTATGGCAATGTCATTTTTCCCCCTTTTATATTGACCCAAATACATTCAAGTTTACAGTTTTCATCCTTGTTGTGCTCTATTTCTGTAGAGATAAAGTTATTTCTTATATATAGATCAACTCCACCTCCTCTTTTGTTTAGTCTATTTCTTTTAAATAATTTAAATCCCTCTAGCTGTGTGTTCCATTTGTGGGTTTCATCCCACCATGTTTCTGTAATGGCAACAATATCATATCCGCCCTCATTTACCTGAATTTCTAGTTCACCCTGCTTACTGTTCATACTCTGCGCATTGGTGTACAGTGTACAGTGCTAATCTCCAAGGCAGAGGCCTTGTATCTTCAGATCTTTCTACTCTTCAATAATGCAGAGCTTGAAAAAAATACTTTGGCTGTGAAACACATAAAAGGCTTAAATACAGGCTTAGATTTCACAATTTGCCATGGGGAGTCTACTTATAATTCGTTTTAATGATTATAACTTGTGACTGTGGCTCTACAGTTCCACACATAATCAAGAATAAACAGTCACATTGGATGGTATACTCTTGTTTAGTCGTACCATTTTTACTGAGAACAAGGTCACATCAAATATACTTCCAAACAAACAATCCTAACCCCAGAAGCAAATTCTATCGAAAGTGCAGAATTTTTTTTTTAAAAAAATATTGTTTTCATTTTTGTAATTTATTTCATAACTTTAAACTTTAAAATGGTTCAGTCACTAGGAAGACAGATAAGCGAGCAATAATAAAAAGAGCCACATGGCAGCACCATAAGGAGTGTAGGTGGAAAGATTAAAACTACAGCATTATTTCTTGTCTAACACATGTCTTTTTATTGCACCGCCCAGACTCCCCTTCCATCACTTCACTCTAATATTTCTGTCCAAATCACCCATATAATCTGCAACAGGGCAGTCTTGAAGAAGTACGGTTGATAAGTGAAGCCTCTTGTTTGCTAGTGGACAATAGCATAATGCCAGTAACTGCATGCTAAATCATATCTGTGTTTGAGAGAAAGTGAATGACATTATTCTTTTATTCCTTTTTTTCTGATGCTTTGCTTGAGAAGGAAAACTACTGTCCACCTGTTAAAGCATGTATAAGTAAAGAAAACTAAGAACATATAAACACTTTCTGGTTCAGATCAACAATAATTTTCAGCCAGTCTTTGGTTCCACAGGAAACCAACCAGAGAAAACTTAAAAGCAGCAAGAAGACAATGTTATTTCGTCAGAGTTACTTGGGAATCAATACGCACAAGAGTAGTATTCCCAATTCTGGAGGTATCCATTTGTCATGCTAAATAACCATTACCATAATATATTTGTGTGATATCAATAGTATTTCCACCTACCCCCCCCCCTTTACAGGTACCACCCTTTTTCTCTTGATACAGAATTCAATCATTTAAAAGAAGGTGCATTATGAAGACACAGTTAATTTCTTCTTCACTTAGTTCCAGATGATTTCAAACCTGGTTTGAAGACCGAGGTTACTGATCACCAGGCTGTTCACCAATTCTTCTATGTTAGTACAGTTGGCTGCCAGCCAACAAGAAAGTAAGCAGGATATCAGTTGTAGTCTAGAACAGCAGTCCCCAACCTTTATGGGTTGGTGGCCCAGCGGGTGTCAGGGAGAGGGGAACTGCCCTGCACAAGCAGAGGGCCAACAAGCTTCATGCACATGGGCCCAATGTTCCTGCATGTTGAGCTGGATGCATGTGCCAACCAGCCACTCTCACAATTTGAACTGTGCCTGCACATGCACTGGCCAGCCACTCATGCAGCCCAGTTCCAAACAGGCCACAGCCTGGTGGTGGGCCACAGCATGGGGGTTGGGGATCCCTGGTCTAAAGATATGCAAACTCAGACACAACTTTTTAAAAGTCAATAATCTTTTTTTACCAGTATCTTAAGATGGCAAATGTATATATAGTCTCAGGCTTGGCACAGGTCAAGATCAGGTATATGATAAAAAAGATAGGAGACAAAGTGGAATCCAGAGTTCATTTTTTAAATATTTTTTTATTTTTATTTTTCCATTTCTCCCACAAAAAATCAACAAATATACTGCAATACATAAATACATACTGTTAAGTTTGGGTGCTGCTCGTCCATTTCCCCTTTCACTGTATCCATACTCCTTCTCTCTCTTTCCTGTTCTCTACCTTCTTTCTCCCTTTCTGCTTTCTTTCCTACTTCCCTCTTCTTCCTCTCCTCTCCTCTTTCCTTCACCACTCCCCTCCCGTTTCTCCCCACTTCTCCTCCTCTTTTCCTCCAACCTTCCTACTTCCTTCCCTCTCCTCTACTCTCTTCCCTCTCTCCTCTCCTTTCTTCCCTCCCATTCCTCTTCCGATACAATTCAGGGGTAATGTCCGACCAGCTCCCCTCCTTAGATTTTCAATATCTGTATTAGGTATGGTAACATTAATTTTCTATTACATCAGTATTTCTATAAATCTGACCTTCTCGGTATATACTTCTATAAATTTTTATACTACTTCTGGTTATGCAATACTGTGTCACCTGGGTCTCCCTCCTTATCTCCTCATTTTTCTTCCATCTAAATTAGTGTTATCCGTCTTTTAAGCATATTCACTTTTTCACCCACTGCTAACATTTTCCCCAGATTTCATAATACTCTGACTCTGTCTTATTTTTAATTGTCATTGTTAATCTATTCATTTCCACACATTCCATTTTTTTCCTGATCACCTCTTCTGGGGGAGCTTTCAGTGCCTTCCAATTTTGTGCAAACACAATCCTAGCTGCAGTGGTTATATGAATAATCAAATATGTGTTCTCTTTACTATATTTCTCTGGTAAAATACTCAACAGGAATATTTCTGGTCTTACTTCTATATGTTGTTGTATTATCTTTTCTATCCATGTTCTGATTATATTCCAATAGGTTTTAGTTTCTACACACGTCCACCACATATGATAGAAAGAGCATGGTATTTGATGACATTTCCAACATTTCATAGATCTGTCCTTAAACATTTTAGCTAGTCTTTCTGGAGACATATGCCATCTATAGAACATTTGTACATATTTTCTTTATACACTGTCGCCATTGTCAGTTTATAGTTTCTTTCCCATAATTGCTGCCATCTATCAAATTCAATTGTACATCCAAAGTTTCTTGTCCATTTTCTCATTGACTCCTTTACTTGCTCCTCCTCTAATTCCCTATATAGTAAGTAGCTATACATTTTTAATCCATTTTTCTTCAGTTCCCATATTTCATCTAATTCTGTTCTCCCCAAATTAAAACCATCTATTTTAGCATCTTTTTCATATCTAGATTGTATTTGTGTCCTCATGTACCAATGCATCTTTATTCCTTGTTCTTCTAATTGTTGTTTGGTTTTCAACTCCCCCGTGTCTGTTACTAGGTCTTTATATCTTATAATGTTTCCCATGTTAAAAATATTGGGGTGTATTAACGCTTCCATAGTTGAGAGCCAATCTGGAATCCTCAAGTAATGCTTTCTCTTTATTTTCTCCCAAACCATTAATAAAGAATTCCTTATATGATATCTCTGGAAATAGCTATGTATTCTATTTTTCCCATACCATATGAAAGCATGCCATCCCAACTGTAAATCATGTCCCTCTAATGTCAATAATCTACTATTCCTCAGTAAGATTTATTCTCTCATCCATGATAATGCTGCAGCCTGATAATATAATTCCCAATTAGATAAACCAAACCCACCTCTTGAGTCTTGCATTCTGTAACATTTTTAAATTAATCCTTACCTTTTTTCCCTGCCAAATATATTTCAAAATTATTTTATTTAGCCCCTCAAAATATTTCTTTTCCAATCTTATTAGTATTGTTGAAAACAAAAACAACAATCGTGGCAGTATATTCATTTTGATTATTGTAATCCTACCCATTAATGATAGTCGTACCATTTCCCATTTATCCAAATCTACTTCGATTTGTCTTTTCAATTTGTGATAGTTATCTTCTTTAATTGTTATGCATCTTGCTGTCAGGTGAATCCCCAGATATTTTACCTTCTTTACAATCTGTATATCTAACTTTCCCATCAATTCTTCTTTTTTTGTTTTTCAGTAATACTTTTCACTAACATTTGGGTTTTATCTTTATTAATCTTGAAACCTGGTACCTCACCATATTTTTCTATTTGTTCTATTAATACAGGTCCTGTCTCTAGTGGCTCCTCCAAGATAAATACTAGATCATTTGTGAAAGCTTGTAGCTTATATTCTTCCTTCTTAACTTTCATACCTTTTATACCCTGATTCTGTCTTATATTTCTATTTAGTATCTCTAGTGTCAAGACAAACAATAATGGAGATAGAGGACATCCCTGCCTTGTTCCCTTCATAATATTAATCTTTTCATTCATATCTTCATTAATCATTACTTTGGCTACTTGCTTATTGCAAATTGTTTTAATTACGTTTATAAATTTCTTCCCAAAATCCAATGTCTGTAGTTGTCTTATCATGAATTGCCAATTCACATTATCGAATGCTTTCTGCGCATCCAAAAATATCAATGCCATCTGTTTTTCGGGATGTGTTTCATAGTATTCTAATGTGTTTAATATAATTCCTATATTGTCTCTAATCTGTCTTTTAGGCAGAAAACCATTTTGATCCAAATGTATAAATTCGTTTAAGAACTTTTTAAGTCTTTCGGCCATGATTGATGTGAATATTTTGTAGTCCACATTCAGCAAGGAAATCAGTCTATAGTTCTTTATTTTTTGTATTTATTGGCCTCAGTCTTAAGAGAAACAACTGAGAACAACTTTTAGACCCTCCGTTCCATCATGGTTACCTTGTTATACCATGCTTTGAGTTCAAAGCATGGTATAACAAGGTAACCATGATGGAATGGAGGGTCTAAAAGTTGTTCTCAGTTGTTTTTCTCAAGATTGAGGCCAATAAATAAATAACAGCTGAGGGATATTATTCATCACTCTACTGTTACCCAACTTCTTGGTCAGTATATCTGACCTGTAGAACTCTGCTGCTGTACCTTTACAGCACTATCTCTGCTTGGGATTCAGTGGGTGAACTTTAGAATCCATTCATGGGAGCAGGAAAAGATCTTGGGGGTTCACTGGATCTACCTGAGCCAGAGTGGAATTACTGAATTCAACAATGATCAAATCATTGCCTCCAGGACTATTATCCATAGAAGCCCTTTACTCTGCTATCCCCCCTCAAGACAACAGGATGAGAGCTTATAGCAGTAATGAAAACATTATTCTTGACTTCCCAGCAGCTCCTTCCACCATCAATGAAATTATCCTCTATAAGTACTTGCAGAGATGTGCCTTGACTTTAACAGAAATTATTTAGGCAGTACAGATGATACTGAAAGAAAAAGCCAGAATTCAGCCAGCCAAGTTATTATATTTTATTAATTGCATTGGAAAAAGCCTGCAGTAAATCCTGACCAGAATCTTCCGTGTGAGTTTAGCACAGCCCTCAAATTGTCAGAGAGGAGAAATAGTAAATAATTCATAAAAAGAATGCTTGTTTTTATTTTCTACTGAATGAAACCTAAATAAAACACCTCACTTGGGACTTCAATTAATGACTTATAAGCAAACGTTTTGGACTAGAATGGGAAAAAAATGTGATCTTTGCTTATAATTCCCTGTCATTGGTATAATTTCCATGAAAACACTCCAGCCAGTTTAGGATCAACAGCATTTGGGAAAACAAAATTAACTAGAGAAAGTACTATGTTTTTTTTAATGGATGGAAATGATACATTATTTAAATTGTGCAGATAAGAAAATCAAACTGTTTATTAAGCCTCTCAGGAGGAAGAAAGTTATTTTTACTATTATTCAGAACAATGCTTCTGTTATGAGATGGAAGTTACAGTTTTCATAACAAATGAAAACTGTGCCCCCAGGGCCACAAACCAGTACCAGTTTGTGGGCGCTGGGAACCAGGTTGTGGAAGCAGTGTGTGAGTGTGCGAAGCTTCATTTATGCAAGTGCGACATCTAGGTTGCACATGCGAAACTATCCATTCCCCCCTGCTGCTGCCAGTCCACAGAGTCAGAATGGTTGGAGACCACTGTAACAGATAATTCCTAGATGCTATGAAGCTTTGATGCCTGATGGCCAAAGGCATGAGAGGGACCTAGGGTGGTATTCATGATTACAGAAACAACCCCTGACCCTTCTACATCCATTTGTGAGCCCTATTTTGACTTTGATGCCTTAGACCACACAGAAGACACCTTTTATAATAGCAGATGTCCTATTCGTTTGTAATAGGACATGGTAGTCATTGTATTTGAACTAGCAAAATAATCACATGAGGAACAACTATCATTGCCATCTCTAACTGATGCACAAAATCTTTAATATGTTCAGACTGCTTGTGGAAGCACAATCTGCTTTTACACAATCTGCTTAAAATCAAGAGAGGCTCAGTCTGTGACCAGCATTCATGCTTGACAGGTCTCTGTGCATTTTACCTTAAACCAGGGGTTCCCCCAGCCCTGGTCCATGGAGCAATACTGGGCCATGGCATGCCAGCAACTGGTCTGCATAAACAAGCAAAGCCCCATCCGGTAGATGCTGGAAGTACACAAAACCACGCACCCTCCGGTCTGCCGAAAAATCTCTCTCCACAGAACTGGTTCCTGGTGCCCAAAAGGTTGAGGACCTCTGCCTTAAACTATTTTGTAGAAGTCCAAGTAGAACTTGATATAGAAGATTAAAAAATGGCTAGGCCATTTCTGTGGCTGTTCTAGAGATATATTTAGCATTTTAATAATACTGTGCTTTTCTTTTCATTTCATTAATTGCAAAATGAATATTCCAGTTTAAGTTTAATAAATATATATCTTAATATTCTTATGGATGTGTTGCAGGGAATTACAAGTTTCTTAGCAAGCACAAGGGTGCATTTGCTGAATTAATTTCATTTGGGGGTGATCATATAATTAATAGATTATAAGCATTGCTTAATTCCTCCAAGACTTACCAATTCCCCCTAATAATCTGATAATCAATCATATTTCTGGCACTTACTCCAATGCCCTTTACTCCATGCCAACACTAGGAAGTTTATAGTTCAGCTGTTCGGTATGGAATATATCTATGGTAGTATAGGCAGTCTTTGACTTACAATGACAAATGGGACCAACATTTCTGTCATTAAGCAATGTGATTGCAAAGCAGGATTACATTGCTTATATGACAGCACCAACTGTCCAAATGTCATGGTTGCTAGATTAGGCAACTTCCTGCTGGTTTCCCACATCAAGTCAGTGGGGAAACCAGCAGGAACTTGAAAGTCCAAGTTAGCTTAAAAACAGGCCAGCAAGCAAGTAAGTGGTTGCTGTTGGGTGAAGGAAGGCATGAGGAAATGTATGAAGGTCTGAGAAAGGCACAGCAAGGTTCAGGGAGATGTGCACAAGCATACATGGAGCTGCATAAAAGGAAAGTGCAGCAAGGCTTGAGGAGGGTGAGTGAGGCTTCACAAGGGTGAGAGACAGCCATGACAAGACGCAGGGAGGGTATGTAGACGTTGGAGACTTACCCCAGTGACTTAAAATCTTCCTTGGTGGGTTCTCCATTGACTCTCTGGGAAAACCAGCAAGGAAGTTTGTAAATTGCAATGACACAATTGCAAGGAACTTCAGGCAGTCATAAGTGCAAGCTGGTTGCCAAGGGTGTGATCATGTGAATGTGGGTATGCTGGGACTACCAGAATTCCAAGGACTAGTTGTAACCACTATTCATTGGCGACTGCTGTAACTTTGAATAGTTGCTAAATGAATAATTGTAAGGAGAGGACTACTTGTACATACCTTTGGAACAGATGTAGATGGTAAAGATGGTAAAGGCAGTGATAAACCCAAAATCTTGTGAAATCAATGCTCAATGCTAAGATCAAGATAGAAGTCAAAAACTTGCAATTTTAGCATTTAGGGAAGGAAACAACTAAATCATAGGCAGGCATCTAATTAATCAATATTGGGAGGTATCAACAGCATTTATTGCATTTAAAAATAAGGCAGGAGAAAGATAGATATCTTTGAAGAGAAAACCCCATCAAACACAGTAAGACTTTCAAGGAGACTTCTGTGAATATCTAAACTATATTCATATACATTTTGTGAACCAACTCAGCTGGGCTGCTCCAGGACAAGTTGTTTCCAAATTAAAACAACAACAACAACAACAACCCTAAAACAAAACACTGTATTTCAATTTCTCTGAAGCCCCCCTCTGTGCTACAAGTTTAATTCTGTGGAGCATCTCGAGAGGCCTCTGTTTGAAAGACATACTAACTGGATTCAAGTCTAGTCTGTGAGGAGTCTATGATTTCATGAGGTTCAAAGACACTTTCTCTGTGGGATCAACAAAAGGCTGGCAAGTAATGTAAAAGCTCTGAGGCAGCTGGCTGTCTCTGCAGTTCTCCTGAGTGACTTTGATGTAGAAGAGAGAAAGAAAAGTTGAATTTTCCTTTAGGAGACTTCCACTTTTTATGCTAATGTATTATGAATCCAGGTAGTGCTACTTGGGGAAAATGGGAGACAAAAATGGGGGACAAAAGACCTAGTGAAGATTAACAAAAATGGAATCAGAAAAAGACAAAAATTGAGGAACAGTTTGGCTCTGGTAACCTAGTGAGCTTAATGGCTTTCCACCTAGGCTGAACAAATTAATCCCCAATAGTTGATGGCATTGAGAAGGATTTCTAGCCTCCTTTCTGATATCTAAAGAGATTCCAAGAAGAGTCAATGAATCACTGAAGAGAATATATCTATTGATTCTGACAAAGGAAAAGTTATGGCTATGGAAACATTACCTTATCCATTTGCTACATCTAATACCAATTTACTTAGCCCAGCAGTCAGCAGTGCTGAAAGAATGGAGAAAAATGTCTGCACAGCCTTAGTTTTGAAAGTTCACACCTGGGTCCCTTTAATAAGCTTTTTTATTCCTTGTTGCAATCAGAATTGCTCCATACAGTCACAAAACGGACTATCAAAAAACGTTTCTTCAGACTGGGGTCCATTTCCCAACTACAAATGCCTGACAAATTTATTCTAATTTATGAATATATCAATTTAAATATAGAAGGAACTCTTAATGCAATTGGTGTTTTGGATACCATAGTATTGCCATTAGGGTAACTAATCCAAATTAGGGGTAGATTTTAGAGGAAGGGAACTCCCTTATCACCAACAGTAAATTTTCAAGGAGATGCCAAGTAGCATGTAAAGCTAGCTGTTGTGTTTTGTTTTTTTAAATCCAGCAGAGATAAGAATCTTGCTCCATGGAGAAATATTTTTCTCAAAACTTCAGAATCCACAGGAAGTGGCCAACAAGTGCCTAAATATAATTATTTCTAATGCACCTGGCAATGAATTTATGAAAAATGCATACCACAATAGTAACCTGTCGCTGCCTTACAAATAGTTAGACCACTTTTGGAACATCAACTGTCAGATTTAAGGCAGAGGTCATTTCCAGCTTTATCAAGAATTTATTCACCTTTTCTTACTGGAGAGGCAAAAAAGAAAATATGGGATTTTTTAAAATATGCTTTATACCGGAGTAACAATTTTAAAATGTTGGAATTATTTGCAAGGTATCAAAATGACACTCTATGTCTCAAAGAATGCATACATTAAGAAGTTAGAAGAGAAGCAATAAAGATATTAGCTGTATACAGCATCTTATATGCTACATTTCTCTGACAATTAGGCATAAAGACTCTTACCTTTATAGAAACCTGTGCCAAAAGCTTCTAGCTATTAAACCTAGAGATACAATCTACTTAAATATGTGTCAGTTTAAATATGGTTGCAATTATCTTTATCTTTCTCCTAGTCAGATATAACAACAGAGAGCCTACAACATTTCTGGGACTTTTCTGGATGGCAATCAGAGCTTAGATTTTAGAACCAGCCTTTCATGAGATGTATAAAATGTATAATACATTTGTCATATATTTCTTTTCAAAATAAATTATATGGAACAGAATCAATACTGACGTAAATGACAAGGTAATTTAGCGTTTACTAGCCTACAGTATATGTGTACTTTTTATTGAAAAAAGCTATACAAAATGCATGCACTGGGAAAATTATTCTTACATACAATGTTTGTTTTATACACATACACACAGATATATATTCCTTAATTATGCTAAAAATACGACTTTTGGGAATACACATACAGTATTTAAAAGAACGATCCTGGTGTTTGATCATATATATGTATGTGTGTGTGTGTGTGTGTGTGTGTGTATGTATGTGTGTCTCTGTGTGTCTGTATGTCTGTGTGTGTGTGTGTGTGTGTGTGTGTGTGTGTGTGTGTTATACTTGTGACCATTAGACTATCTGCATATCTCTACCTATATAATCACATTTACTGATTTACTAAATCACTAGTGATTTACTAAATCATATTATAGTTTGGAGTAGCATATTGTTAAAATACAGAAATTGGATCAGATTTAGGCCATAATAAAGAGCCATAAATGTCATATGTAAATATACCTTAGGTCCCCCCCCCCACTTTTCTAGACATTTGGAACTGAAACGAGTCTTCAGCTAAAGTAAATAAATAAATAAAAAAGCCACAATCTAATGTTTTGTGCAAGGGTGGAGTGCTAGAATGGCCACCAAGTAGAACCACCTGAACAATAGGATCTGTATTTTTCTTTCATTTCCAATGAGCACACTTAACATCACAAAAGAAGTACAGAAGACCCTTCCCCCCCTCCTCCCTAACAGCCTATGATGCTCTGACCTTCATTAGGTCAGGCCACTACCTTTCTTTTCCTCCCTCCAAGTTTTGAATTTGAAAGAAAAAGGAGAAGTGATAAAAAACAAAAGTGGTTGGAGTGTTAAGCCTTGACAGCAAGTAAAGAGGGTGCTTCTTATGGATAATTAAGTTGGTGTGATGATCAACAGATCTGTGTCCTAACTATGGCTATATAATTTGTCTTCTATCATCTGCTCATTCCTAGTCAAGCCAGCCTGCGATGGTTTTAGTTGCAGCTAAATATCTGCTTTTAAGAATGTTTGTCTTCATATGTGTTTCAAATCTGTTCTGCACTGAGAGAAGAGTAGTCTAATTGAACACTGTCAAGTAGATAATTAATCATTATCATATTTATCCCTTGGCATTACAATAGGCTGTGTGAGGCTGGCCAAGAGAAATCATGAATGCATGATGTCTGCATGGAAAACAGCATACTAATCTTTCTGCCCAATAGGAAACTCACAGGAACTGACAGGAAAAGTAAGCAACCAACATGCTTAGCATCCTGAGAACTGTAATGGGTATTTACTTTGCAAACCATGGTACTTGTTTACTGCTTAATGCAGAGGAATAAGCCAATGTCAATGGCTGTTACTAATTAGCTTTTTAAAGAGTCCACTGTGAATTCTAATTTGAAATGATTGCTCTAAAGTTGGAAGATTTGACCACACATGAAATGTCTGAAGAACACAAAGAAAAATAATGTAGCATTACTTGTTTTTATTTCTGTTGGGATTCAGTGTGGATTAAAGCTGAAGGCTATGATTGATGGCTGTTCCAAATTATAATTATTTGTATATTGGGTATCTATAGCAAGTTGTCTTGGGAGGGACCTGCTTTAGGATATATTTGTCTTTATCCACACAAAAAGTCATTCTGTAAACATGCCAGTAAACTTTGAGCCATAATATGTTGTCTCATCTCATAGTATTGAAATTGAATAACACTGCAACATCTATAGTATTGTTGCAGAGATAATATATAATACACACACACATACCCATTAAAGACAAGCTTTTCAGATATGCAAATCAAAAGTATTCAGCAAAGATATAGACATCTCCAAAGTACATATTAGATGCTTCAGGTTAAGAGTTATTTATGTATTTGGTTAATTATACCTCACCTTTATTTTTATTTTTTACAAATAAATTGAGGCGGTGAACATATCCAACATACCTTCCTCATGAGGTGAATTCTAAGAGGCACAGACTTTAATTCAGTATCTTTTAATGTCACTATCATAAGATGATCAGTAGCCATACACCACATGCCAGAGAGCCTACATTTTTCAATTGTTGCGAAAGGGCAGGAATGACAGTAGGAAAAGTGAAAAGAACACAAAGAGAGTGTAACACAAGGAACAACTAATGCCCATTTCAACATTTCTATGTTTTCTAGTTTAGGTTCCTTTCTCTCAGCCTTTCAGATGTGCATAGATTTACTGTTTCAATAGGCTCCATTTAAGTTCTTGAATAAAAGCATTGGAATTTAATCACTGTTGACAACTGACCATGAAACCTTTCTACGGTGCCACCACTTTTCTTTTTTATGCTGGCTGCAGTGACAAATTATTTTTCATATTCTGTTTGCCTAGCTTTGTACTAAGAGTAGATACTATTACACAATTGGAAACTTAAGCAAATTAAGATGCTAAAATGGATTATGGCTGCTTGCTCATCTCAGTTATTATTCAATTTACCATAAAATATGTGGTGGAAGTTTTCTCCTTCAAAGCACTGAAATCAGGTCATACATGATGTATTTTCTAAGGACATCATTTTCTACAGGGTTACCATAAAAAAACCTGTCAAAGTTAAAGTATCAAGTTTACCAACATAAATGTACCATGTATTGTTCACTTAATGCTTCATTAATACTTTCTAGAGGCACATTCAGAGCTGCAAATGTTGTCTCATACTGATGATTTGATGCTTTAACCATAACAAGCTACCAGATTCTGGGTACATGACAATCCTTTGTTCCTTGTTTTAGCTATGTGACAGAAATAATTGCTGATAGCTTCCATTTACCTGCTTCTTTAATTCCTAAATCAACTCCAACACTTGACTCAAAGATTTGTAATTAAATGCCTCAATGAAAAGCCATTATAACATTGCTGACTAAAGTTGAATTGTTCAAGCTTTATATCAAGGCAGTGTAAATTTAATTCTTCAGATGTGATTTAGGTAGAAGTTTTAATATATGGCAGCTTGAAAGCTTGTATAGAAAGTGTGGAGGTACAAAATCTTTTACTAGGATTAGAGAAAAGGAAAAGGGAGAGAGAAAAGAAACTATGGTGAGAAATCAAGAGTTTATGTAGTCCTCTCACACTTTTGTTGATTGTTGGATACATTATTCCTTAAACATTGTAAGGTAAAGGTAAAGGTTCCCCCGCACATGCGTGCTAGTCGTTTCCAACTCTAGGGGCCAGTGCTCATCTCCGTTTCAAAGCCGAAGAGCCAGCGCTTGTCCGAGGACATCTCCGTGGTCATGTGGCCGGCACGACTAGACGCCAAAGGCGCACGGAACGCTGTTACCTTCCCACCGTAGTGGTCCCTATTTTTCTACTTGCATTTTTACGTGCTTTCGAACTGCTAGGTTGGCAGAAGCTAGGACGAGTAACAGGCACTCACTCTGCTATGCGGCACTCGGGATTCGACCCGCCAAACTGCCGACCTTCTGATCGACAAGCTCAGCATCCTAACCCACATAACACTAATATGTAAAAAGTTGATAAGTGTCTTTAGGTGTTGAAAAATTCGAAGCATGAAGTGAAGCCATGACATTTTCTATAGCTCTCTCTTCAGACATATTTATCCAGAGGGCATGAAGGAAAAATGTTAACCATTCTGTAAATTGTAGATTTGGCCTTGAGAAAGGATAAGTATGAGGGGGGCATTATTGAATTGTTAAAAAGGAATAAAATATAATTCAATTCCTGAAAATGAAAAGCATGAGAAAGAAACACAAAATAATCCCACTTGATTTTTTTTTTCTTTTTCTTTTGGTTATGAGATAGATTCTACTGTGATAGTGTTCCTGAACACTAAACAGGATCTGAGATTCCTGGGGGGGGTTCACTTTCTTGCTCCTGCTGATCTTAAAGGGCTGAGATTATCATAGGTTCTGTTCACACAGCACACATTATCGTTAAAGACCATGTGCTAAAATTGGGTACTTTTAGAAAGCCAATCACAATATAGAAAATGAAACAATTCAATAACCATGCTAATCACATTATTCAACACAGTCCTGGCACTGCGAATGCCCATAGGAATCTCAGACCCTGTTTAATGTAAGAATTTAAATGAATTGGATCCAGAGCTATGCAGAGTTGGGAACTTTGTCGTTTATGTTCTTGACAATAGGCCAGGCTAGAATTGTATTAATCTAAACACAGTGGCCTTGGCATTTCAAATCTCACCAGTAAATACCGATGGGTCCTAGAAGGACTGATTGCCCTAACACTTTCAAATGTTGAGCTCCTGAAGGGAGTTGTAATGCATTCAAATGTTAGTATGATAAATAACCTGATATGTTCATATATATGATATTGTATTGCATTGCATCGGACCTTGTATTCTGCCTGTTAATAAAACAGAGAACAGAGTTTAAATAATGTAGTATAGGTAGTCAGAGGGAGTTGTTCCTTTTTGATGAAACAAAAAGCACTGATGGTGCCAGATGATCTGAGTAAAGTGAGCAGGTGATACTAAATTATACTAAAATGGGACAGTGTAGCATCAACTTTGTGACTTCCACCCCTGCTATAAATAAATTTGAAGACTAAAACATACGTAACTGCTTCTCATTCACAGCTGAGTACACCAGTATCCTATTCATTAAAACATTACCGTTAATTTCTCAGTAAAATCCATCTGCTTATGTTACTTCCTGAAATTTTACAAAAATACCTTAAATTAAAATCAAATAATTAAAAACAGAAAATGTTTTCTATTCCTTAATGTTGTTTGACATAATTTTCTCAAATTAGTGACTGTTTGGACAACTCAGACTGAAACATGATTTTGATTTGCATTGAAACCAGGAAAAAAAAAATCCAGATATTAAAATCAAGGTCATGTAACAGGTCATACTATGTACTGTATGCCTGATTCTACAGCAGGTTGTATTGTCATAAAAGAATGATATGTTCATATTTTTCTCTCCTACAAGTTGAAATAGCATTAAGATTCATGGGACTGAAGGATAAGTTTATGTAGTGTAGCCAAGTGCAAACTCATTTCCTCCCAGCCTATGTGAAGGAAGGCACAGGCCTAATTTGGCTATGTCATTCATTTTCTCAAAATACATTATGCCTTATATTTTTTCTTTCCAGTAACACAACATGCTGCAGCTATAACAGTATTTCTGGAGGAAAGCATTCAAAGACCTGTGACAAATTAAAAAGGGTTGCCATGAAATTCTTAAAACAAAAACAAAAACAACCAAGCTCTAAAACAATTAACTTTGATTTTGAACAGCACAAGAGGAGGAGAGAAAAAAAAAAGACTTTGCCAATTTGTTTAAAAACACTGTCTGTTCCCAATGTTTGTCAAATAGGAGAAAGCTAATCTCTCCAAGGGCATTGTGTACAAATGTAGGATTGAAATTCATGGCTGGTGCTCACTGCAGCTCCCTTGTCCTCGAACCCTGCCAGTTGGAATGATAAAAAATGGTTAACCAAAGATACTGGATCAAAAGTGAAACTCAACACAGAGCAGTCCACAATATTATCTGGTTCTTTTAGTCAAACCATTGGAGTCACAAAAGTAAAGAGTTATGAGGCGAAGCATGGCTTCAATTTTAGTTAGTTTGTTTTCCTCTGTCATCCAGATTTTGTGTACAGACTTATACATAACTCCTTGACAGATAAGTGACAGAACTATGCCAGGTTCTGCCGCTCCAGAATCAAATAAAGCCTCCAGGCCTGCAAACATCTTCTGTCAAGGAATGATGTTTTGCTTCTAGAATCAAGTGACGGGGAACTATGGAGAAAATGTATAGCAGAAAAATGTAAATGCTGCCCACTTACTTGCTATGTTTATGCCTGATGGCGTTGGTT
The DNA here is from genome assembly GCF_964194415.1 of Vipera berus. NCBI lineage: Eukaryota > Metazoa > Chordata > Lepidosauria > Squamata > Viperidae > Vipera > Vipera berus. The sequence continues at coordinate 81,426,720 of NC_138202.1, read as the reverse complement.
AGGACAGCTTTGTCCTTGAGATTTCAATGAAAGGAGAAATGAATTCATGGCAAAGGGTAATAGAAAGTACTTTTAAGAATAAACATTGCAAAATATTTAGGGATGTTCTCACAGGTGGCACTTGAGTTCCAACACAGCACTTACCATTTTTGCCATACACACATATCCCCCTCTCCCCAGACACACACCATGGATATTACCAATTGTTTCATTTGAACATGTTTTCTCGACACTATAAACAGATATAGCTATAGTCACATTTCAAGAATTGTATCTCCAACATTAAAAATGAATGTACTTTCTGATCCTTCTAGAACTCAACTAATGTAATATCCAGATAATTCTCTATAACTACAATTCTGTATTTACTTCCCAAGCACTAAGTCAGTTGTCTTGCTTCTAATTAGACACAAAATATCCTCAACTTATGACCACATCCATTGTTAAGCACGATGTTGCTAAGTGAGCTGTGCATGATTTACAACTTTTTTTGTCACAGTAAGTGAATCACTACAGCTATTGAGTCAATCATGTTGTCATAAGTGAATCCTATGTTCCCAATTGACTTCATATGACTCTAACATTGTAAACAAATACCAATTGCCAAATTTTGATCATGCGACTATGGAACTGCTGTGACAATCAAAAGTGTGAGGACCAGCTAGAAGTTACTTTTTGTCAGTGCTGCTGTAACTTTATATGGTTGTTAAATGACTGGTTGTAAGTTGAGGACTACCTGTATACATAACACTGTAGTGCAAAAATGCAGGTTGAAACAATAGTTGAAAAGGCCACTATTATGACCTTGGGTTGCCATCTGTACTTTTTGGCCCTGGTTCTACACTTGAAGAGGTAAAGTAAAATTTAACTAGCAAAAAGTATTCCATAATTTGTGTTTGTAGTATAAAAGGTTCATCTATTACTCTTTGATTGTCATCAAAGCCTTATAGTTTATCAAAGGTGAAAGGAACCAAAACACATTCATATGATAGACAGATAGACAGATAGACAGACAGACAGACAGACAGACGGACGGACGGACGGACGGACAGACAGACAGACAGACAGATGATGGATGGATAGATAGATAGATAGATAGATAGATAGATAGATAGATAGATAGATAGACAGACAGACAGATTATATGAAATGCATTGTTTCATTCATAGGTGAAAAATTCAAATGGTAGATTTTGTCTATAAGATTTTCTACAGCCAGTGGATTTCTTTGGTCTAGTTCAAAGCCCTCCATAGGACTAGAATTTTTACCAAAATGATGAGAATGGTGTACAGCAATATCCATCTCTTCTGTATGTGGCTATGATATTCATGCCCCACAAGCAAAAGGGGTGGAACTATTATTTGGTGCACCATTTTTTTCCCCATTGGACCTCTGTGGCTGTTGCCTTGCAGACACCTCTGGTTTAATCCTGACTGTAAATTGGTTTTAACAAATGAAGGATGGGGAAAAATATTTCAATTATATTTCAATGCAAGTCTGTCTAATTCAGATGTAAACTGAAATACAACTTTACTTCAAATTACTGGTACTCTATACTTTGCCACATAGTTTACCAATTTGTTTTAAAAGTATACACAAAAATGCAAGTACCTAAATGTGTTTTAAAAAGAAAGCAACATATACAAACACATTATATTAGGAACGTCTGTGTGTGTGTGTGTGTGTGTGTGTGTGACGTATAATTGCAAAGATTCACTGATTGTGAAAAAGTGAATACAGTATGAATTTTGGGAGAAATACCATTTAAATGTATGCTTTCTAAAAAAAATGCAAAGTGAGAGAGACGAGGGAAAAAAAATAAGGTCAGCCAAATGAAAAACAGAGGAAAACCCGGATTGACAGATTTTTTTTCAATGTTGTAACAGAAATGTTGAAACAAATAACTGAAAAACATTTGATATGCACTCTGCTGCTTTCCTGGTAGAAAACAAAGAAAGCCAATTGCCTACTGAAAAATCTTTACTTCCTTGTTGTGCTCCCATAAAATAGAAATATAACCACCATTGTAAATTTGTTCTATAGTCCTAACCTCTTGAACAATAATGTAAAACATAGAAAATGACTTTCACAGATTGGACTATTAAATGTGTTCCAGCAATGATCATCTAAAATCTTGCAATCCTGAGTTTCGGCTACTTGCTTGTGCATTAAATTGACTCTCAGGACTAATAAAGCCACTATAATTTGAATGCAGATAAGACTCTGGCTCAGCACTCCCCCTTATGGTGTCAGGCATTGCTGTGACAAAGGGGTAGCTATAATGTGTCCTTAGAAAGCATAAATCACCTGAAAAGAACTAGGAAAATAAACATCAGTCAAGACTTTAATCATCACAGAAAGCTAATTTAGATAACATCCTAGAACTACCTTACAATAGTTCTAAGTGAAAGCATCCACTGAATGCATTTCTGTTTTTTGAAGACATCCCTCAACCTGGTTTATCTCTAGCTTTTTCTGATAGTTCAGAGAGAGGGGATCTGGAGAGGGGGGGAAGGGTGGAAGGGGAGAATAATAAAGAGGCAGCCATGATAACATTGAAGAGATAATCTTATTTACTAGGCATAGAACTGGGCCAAGAGAAACATTTGCTTTTTGGAAACCATTTAATTTCACATGCTATCCTTTGGAACTTCCTAAAGGAACATACAATTTGTCTGATTTCCATATCAATTTGCCATTTTTTTTCCAAATGATTATATTAAAATGTGTATTCATTTTTGGAATGTATTTTCCCCAATTCACGCTTTCAGGCATGGATTTGCCCAATCTGACTTTTGTTCGTTGCATTTTTTTGCTCCTTCAAATATCTTCTTCTTCTTCTTTTTGTATGTTACTTTATAGGGTTAATGTGTTTATGCATGGAAAAACAGCGCAAAAATTGAAAAGGCAAGAATTTTGAAGTTTAACTGATTATGTGTTTGATGTATTGCTTCAGAAGTGCAAATACAGACATTAAATGTGCATTAAATTGTAAACCAAATTGTTCTTTTTAGCAGCAGTGTGTTAGCATTTTGCTGGATATGCAACACCTAATAGTATGCTCAAAATAGATATGCAAATTCTCTGCTTACCCCCAATTCCTTTTTACTACCAAAAACAAAACATTCCCTTAGACTTTTAAAAATCTGTTACCCACATTTATCCATGAATTCATCAAAAATCAATTTTAAATTATTGTATTTTATAAATTAAAAATAGAAATACAGCACAAATATTATAAATCTTCTTAAGAAGGAATTTGGGGCTAGAACAAACTATTATAGACTGCTGCACATATGGTTCATGTACGATGGTTCATAATGTTCTCTTTTGTACAGAAATAATTTTAATTTTAATTTTGTTCCAGAATATTTACTGTTTTTGGAGATGTTTGAATTCTTTTATATATAATTGTATTCCTCAGTTTGGAAATTTGGAATATTGTAATATTCCAAACTTGGTAGGATAAAACTCATGACTGGAATGTATTGATGGAAGGATACAAATTATTCAAAAGAAACAGACCTAACAAAAGAGGAGCTGCATTGCGTATAAATGATAACTGCATCTCTACAGAAATAGAGAAAACCAAGTATGAAAATCTCCTAGAATCTTTATGGGTCAGTATAAAAGGAAAAAAGAATGACATTTCTATAGGTGTATAATACAGGCCACCCGCCCAAGCAGAAGAAATAGATGAACTCTTTGCTAATCAATTAACAAATATATGTAGGAAACATACCACGGGAGAAATGAGAGACTTTAATTATGCTGATATCAACTGGGAAACAATCTGCAGCAAGTGGGAGATTGAACAGAAATGCTAACAGAAGATGGCAAGGATGTAACAGGCAGTAACACTAACCTTAACCAACTTAGTTGGCACCTTTGTCATCCAAAAGGTAGAGGAGCAGTGGTGGGATTCAGCCAGTTTGCACCACTTCGCCAGAACTGATAGCTATTTTTTGTTGCCAAGGCACAGAATGGACTTCCAGAAGTGGCATCCACACAGAGAACTGGTTGTTCACATATTTCAATCCCACCACTGTAGAGGAGGGAAAAGGAGGAAAAGCTATACTGGACCTAATTCTTAGTAATGGAGAAGAAGTGATAGAGGGAGTTGAAATTGTCAGAACCTTGGCTGAAAATGACCATGTCATATTGGAATTCAATATACCGTATATACTTGAGTATAAGCCGAATTTTTCAGCCCACTTTTTGGGCTGAAAAAATCCACCTCGGCTTATACTCCAGTGAACAAAAAAAAAGAACTTACCGAGGACTTGTGCGCGGCCGAGCTACTTTGCCTGACGCTGCTGGGGTTGCCCGGGCGCCTCTGCTCGCCCTCAGCAGCACCTGGCCCGGAATCACATGCGAAACAAGCCCGGCAGAGGAGCCAGAGCGGCGAGCAAAGACGCCCGCCCGGATCCTGCAAGGCCCCGGCCGAGACGCACCCCCAGCAACGGAGCCGCTCCGGCTCCTCTGCCGGGCTTGTTTTGCATGTGAGCTACTTTGCCTGACGCTGAGAAGACCCGCTTGGGCACTCGGGTTGGTGTCAGTCTCCGCAGGCCCTTCTCGTTTCCAGGAACGTCAAGCGTGCTTGGCTCCCCACCCCCACGGCAGGGCAGGGCAGGGCAGAGACTTGCTCGCCCTTCTGACGGCCCTGAAGAGAAACGAAGGGCTTGCAAACTCCCCGCAAGAAGCTGGGCGAAGTGCGCGGCTGGGCGAGTGTGTGCCTGCGCGCGTATTTACGAAAGAAACGCTCAGAGAGTTCTTCTTTCTCCGCCCCCTTGGGGGGAACTCTAGCGACTGCTGTAGCCGCGCTTCTCTTCTCGGCTCCGAAAATAGGGATTTCTACTCTCTCTCTCTCTCTCTCTCCCCTCCCCACCCCGCATTCTCCTGCCTCTTCGATTGCGACAATAAAAGGGCGAAGGGTGCGCTGGTTTCTACCTCCTTCCTCCCCCCTCCCCTCCCCTCCCCGATTGTCAGGTGTGGCTTCGACTTTAGTTTTTGCCTACGGTGCTAGGGAGTTGCCAGTGGTGGGATCGTTTTCGGAGTTGCGTGCTTGGCCCAGAGGTGCAAACAAAATGTTTGGAAAAAGGGGGGTGAGGTGGGGTAGGGTGGGGTGGAGGAAGCAGTTTGCGAAGCAGCCGAAATGGGGGTATATAGAGGATGGGAGGTTCCCACCGAGAGAGCCAGCAGAGTTGTTGTCGAAGCGCGTCACACGCCTTTCCAACCACCAGAGAAGGGAGGAATAAGAAAGAAACACACACACACACACACACACACACACCAGGAAATCGAGAGCGCCGCCTTAAGTTAAAGGTGGCGGACGGGCCCGAGAAAAAAGGCTGCAAAACTCCAATCTTTTAAAGCGTGCGGTGTTGTTGTGTTTTTTTTCCTCCCCCCGAAAGTGAACGGCAGCTTTCCGTACTAGTGTATTTGTACTGCCGCGAGTGACAACTGACAAAGCTTGCCGGTGTGATCTTGATTTTGGAACTGATGAAGTCTGTTAACTAATTGATTGGCACTCCGGTCGCTCATCGCCGTGAAACTAGACCTTGTTTTTGGTGTTTTTTTTTGTACTTTGGGCTGATCAAATGGAATAAATGGAATAAATAAAAACACTGGCATGTCAAGACACCAGCACAAAGACCAAGGTACAAGCAGCTCTCCTTCAGTCATTATTGAAACATTTGATCAGCCCAACTTCTTCTTCTTATTATTATTATTAAATCTGTTTTTTAACCAAGCGTGACTTCACTGAGCTGAATAGTGCAGGGTTGCCTGCGTGTTTGCTTGTTCCGGGTAGAAAAAACGCTGTCGACCCCGGCATCTTTTGCGGGGATTTCCCATTTCCCGTTGCGAAACCAGCCGAGCCCAAGTCCACCCTTTCTTTTTTTTCCACGGCACGCTCGGTGCCTTTCCCACGATCGTGTCTCCTTCAGATCTTACGCAAGCTTCCTCGATTTCCTGGTGTGTGTGTGTGTGTGTGTGTGTGTGTGTTTCTTTCTTATTCCTCCCTTCTCTGGTGGTTGGAAAGGCGTGTGACGCGCTTCGACAACAACTCTGCTGGCTCTCTCGGTGGGAACCTCCCATCCTCTATATACCCCCATTTCGGCTGCTTCGCAAACTGCTTCCTCCACCCCACCCCACCCCACCTCACCCCTCCCCGCAAAAGATGCCGGGTCGACAGCGTTTTTTCTACCCGGAGTGCCCAAGCGGGTCTTCTCAGCGTCAGGCAAAGTAGCTCACATGCAAAACAAGCCCGGCAGAGGAGCCGGAGCGGCTCCGTTGCTGGGGGTGCGTCTCGGCCGGGGCCTTGCAGGATCCGGGCGGGCGTCTTTGCTCGCCACTCTGGCTCCTCTGCCGGGCTTGTTTCGCATGTGATTCTGGGCCAGGTGCTGCTGAGGGCGAGCAGAGGCGCCCGGGCCGGATCCTGCAAGGCCCCAGCCGAGACGCGACCCCAGCAGCGTCAGGCAAAGTAGCTCACATGCAAAACAAGCCCGGCAGAGGAGCCGGAGCAGCTCCGCTGCTGGGGGCGCGTCTCGGCCGGGCCTTGCAGGATCTGGGCCGGGCACCTCTGCTCGCCGCTCCGGCTCCTCTGCCAGGCTTGTTTCGCGTGCGAGCTACTTTGCCGGCCGCTGCTGAGGGAAGATCTCTGGAGAGGAGCATAAGGTGAGCTGCTGCATTTCCCAGCCTCGGCTTATACTCGAGTCACTAACTTTTTCCATTTTTGGGGGGTAAAATTAGGGGTCTTGGCTTATATTCGAGTCGGCTTATACTCAAGTATATACGGTAATGCAAATACAAGCAATAGAATATAATCCAAATAGTGTCTTAAACTTTAAAAGAGCTGATTTTAACAAACTCAGTGAGAACTTAAGAAAAATTCCATAGATAAAAATCCTAAAGAGGAAAACAACTAAAGATGCATGAGAAACTCTGAAAAATATTATCATAAAATCCCAGTCCAACAGAATACCACTGGAAAAGAAAAACAAGAAATCCAAGAAGAAACCAGCATGATTGCACAAAGATCTCTGTGATAAACTGAAAGACAAAAGAATAAACTAAACTAAACTAAACTAAACTAAAAACATAACTATAAAAGATAGACTAGAAATAAAAATTAAAATAAGCAAGAAAATGGTAAGAGAACACCTGTCTGATATTGATGAATATAAATCACAGGGACTTGATGGATTATATCCGAGAGTTCTGAAGGAGCTGGCAGATATTATTTCAAAACTATTGTACCATATCTTTTTAAAAATCCTGGAGCACTGGGGAACAATCAGAGGATTGGAAAAGAGCTAATGTGGTTACCATCTTCAAAAAGGGGAAAAAACAGATTCAGGAGATTACAGACCAATCAACTTAACATCAATACCTGAGAAGATACTGGAAACAAATAAACAAAAAACAGATCTGTGAAGATCTAGAAACAAATAAAGTTATAACTAGTAGCCACACTGGTTTATTAAAAACAGGTCACACCAAACTAAACTTAATTCATTCTTTGATAAAGTGACTAAATTGGTAGACCAGTAAAATGCTGTGGATATAGTATACTTAGACTTCAGCAAGGCTAGTAACCATATGGGTTTGTTAAAAACAGATTACGCCAAAGCAAATTTAATTCATTCTTTGACAAAGTGACTAAATTAGTAGACCAGTGAAGTGCTGTGGACAAGGTATACTTAGACTTCAGCAAGGCATTTGACAAAGTAGACCACAACCTATTTCTTGTAAACTAGAAAATGTGGGATAGACAACATCACCACCGAATCGATTTGTAACTGACTGACAATATACTCAGTGAGTCATGCTAAATGGTACTACATCTACATGAAGGGAAGTAAGCAGTGGGGTATCACAAGATTCCATCTTAGGCCTGGTATTCTTCAATATCTTCATAAATGACTTAGATGAAGGAATAGAAGGGGAACTCATCAAATATTCAGCTGACACTAAGCTGGCAGGAATAGCCCACAACCCAGAAGACAAGTTCAGGATCCAAAAAGATCTTGAGAGACTTGAAGAATGGGTCCTATCCAACAACATGAAATCTAATGTGGAGAAAAGCAACCTTTACACCTAAGCAGGAAAAACCAAAGTTACAAGTACAGATTAAGTGAAACCTGGCTCAAAAACAGTAACTGTGAGAGGGACCTTGCAGTCCTAGTGGATAATCACTTAAACATCATCAAGCAGTGTGCAGCAGTAGCCAAAAAAAGCTAATACAATCCTGGTTGTATAAACAGAGGCGTATAATCAAAATCACATGAAGTATTAGTATCGCTTTATAAATCCTTAGTAAGACCATACCTGGAATACTGCATCCAGTTTTGGTCACCACATTACAAAAAAGATGTTGAGACTTCGGAAAAAGTACAAAGAAGAGCAACTAAAATGATCAGGTCTCTGGAGACCGAAACATGAAGAAAGTTGAAAGAATTGGATATGGCCAGTTTAGAGAAAAGAATGACTAGGGGTGACACAATAACCATATACCAGTAGTTTAGGGGCTGCCACAAAGAAGAGAACTTATTTTTCAAAGCACCAGAGGGCAGAACAAGAAACAATGGATAAAAACTAATCAAGGAGAGAAGCAACCTGGAATTAAGGAGAAACTTCCTAACAATGAGGACAATTAACCCGTGGAACAGCTTGCGTTCAGAAGTTGTAGGTGCTTCATCACTGGAGGTTTTTAAGAAAAGAATGGACAGCCACTTGACTGAAATATATAGGGTGTCCTGCTTGAGCAGGGGGTTGGACTAGAGGACCTCCAAGGTCCATGCCAGCTCTATTCTGATTGATGGCATAGACATTGTGCCCCTTTAAGGATGCTAGACCATTTTACAGCATGTGATGCATAAGATTAATTTGTGAACTGTAATCCCAAAGAGTATAAAAATCTGACAAAAAAGGAAACATTTATTTATATATATCTTAATATTATTAACTGAGTTAAAGGAGTAAAATTTTCATTTTTTAAAAAAATAACTTTAATTTATAGATGGAAAAATAAGGTTCACCAGATTTCTTTTAGTCAAGAATAGACACATCTCTGAATGCAGCAGTGGTAGTAATGAAAAATAATGACAATGGAGGTAATTTTGAAGAAATGTGAGACCCAAGGTGATCATACTAGGTTTATGTGGAAATTTGATCCCCCGTTTGTTCAGTTTGGTTTGGATCCATAATTGATAGTGAAGTGCTAAAGCTACTGTGTGTTATTTGTAGAGCTGTTCTAACTAATGAGGCAATAAAACCATCAAACTGTAGGCAGCCTTTACAATACAAAACATAAATCAATAAGTTCAAAATCAAAATAATTATTTCAAAGAAACAGCATAGACTTAAAATGGAAATAGATGTTCAGTAGCTCACAAATAAACATTAGTGCTTTATGAGTCTTTTATAAAGGAGCACTTTGGATTTTTAAGACTAAAAAATCATATACCGTTGCCATGACATTAGTGAAAGACTAAATTAAAGATGTGTGCTTGGAAATGTTGGATGAATCTATGGCAAAGAAGGTAACTGAAAAATCATTGCAGACACTGTAGCTCAATGTAATCCAGAAGTGGCTAACAACAGGGAAAACCAACTCATAGAACAAATAAAACTAGCAAAGTATTTTTCATTACAAGTGGACAAATGCATAGATATTCCTAACCTGACAATTCTTTTAGCATATGTGGGATTTGAACATGATGATTGTAAGGAAAAAATAGCTTTTTCCTGGTTCATTGCCTGCAAACACAACTAGCATAGAAATATGAAGGATTACCTTTGTCAACAAATGTGGTTTGAAGCTTTCAATTTTATGTAGGAGCATGTTCCCATGGCACAGCTGCAATGACAGGAAAACATTCCGGAATAGTTACCCAGATTAAGGAAGTTGCAGCAGAATGTAAATCAACACATTTCTTCTTTAATTGGGAAAGCCTTGCTATGAAAAAGAAAAAAGTGAACTGAACTGAACAGTGTGTTTAGTGATATAATTCTTAATTATGTAAAGGCAAGTGCACTAAATTTGAGATTATTTCCCTTGTTTATGTGATAATTTGGAAGCTGATCATAAACAACCTATGGCATGGTGAGGTACAACGAAGAGGAACATTTATCTTTGAATTACAGAACAAATTCAGTGTTTCTGAAAGATAAGAAACCAGTTAGGCCCCAATTTTTTGAAGATGTAAATTGGACATCCATTTTGGATAAAAGTTAAAAATGAACTTGCTGAAGTTGTTTTAAAAATCTCTTCTGTTCCTGTCAACATATCTCTGTGGGTTTAGTTTCTCTATAATGGACATACTTAGATATATTTTATTTACCATTATGGATTAAATTTTTACCTAAATTAGATAAATTAACGAGCAAGAAATAGGCTAAAAATAGGCACTAAAAACTTTATAAATATTTACATTTATCATGTTTGTTCAATATGGAGAATTGCTATTTCCCTCACAATTTCTTTAGTTTTTTTTTTTTTTTGTTAATTTCTTATTTCCTACATTATGTTTGTCAGAATAAACATACATTCTAGTTCACAGGAGCCAAACTTGCCGCATCACATGATGTGTTGCTATGTATGGTGACTTTTTTTGCATTGCCAGAGCTGGGGTGGGCGTGGCCTCTAAATGATGCAACTGGCCTGCAGGCCGGCAGTTTGATACCCCTTTTCTAGTTCAATGAATTTACTAACAAAAATTTGAATCTAATCTGAAAAAAATGTTGTTTTTGCATCTCTTTGTTTTTTTAAAAAAATATTTCAGCTTGAACAATAATTTTCATTTATTGCATTTTACAACAGAATTGCATTAGGATGGAATTTTTAAAAAAGTGTCTTTTACCACAGGTAATCTGAGAACCAGAAGACTGTTTGAATGCTAAATCCCTACAGTGCAGTGAAGCTCTCTCCCTCAAATTCCACAGATTCATTTTTTTTAAAGCATGATTGCTGTCAATGTCTTCTTCACTAAAGGAGCAATCACACCTGATGGACACAGCTGATGTTTTCCATTTTCCATAATAATAAAGTTACTGGGACACAGCAAAAAGCCAGCCAAAGAGGATTAGGTTATTGTGTGCATCTTCCATCCCTTGCTAACGGTGCTCCGGGATCCAGAACCTGGGCTATTTCAAATGAAATCCAGCTTCATGCAGACTGATCTGGTCACCATGTCAGAACTAATTTTGCCTGGGCCTCCCACCTTCGCTCTGGATGGGGTTTTCTTCTACAACGCCTGAGGAGTAATCTCTATCACAGCTGTTAATAGTGGGCATTGGCTGTGACTGTGTTTGTGAATTCCTCTTAACTTTAATGCCTTCTGAAAGCACTGATGTGCCATATTCTTTAAACAGGAAGCTTCTTTCACTGATCCATTACCAGGATGCTGCTAGATCGGAGCAGTGCTAAAAGATGATGTTGGGAATTATGCACGTTGCAGTTCCTCCTGTGAATAATAATCAGCTTGAGTTAGCTGCACAGTAAATAATAAAAAAATGCAGATTCATTTTTGCTATGTTGCTTCCTAAGTGACTTTTAGAAGCAGTTTGGCCTCTGCCTGAGTGCAGTCAAAGCTGTTATTCTTCATTGAGTGCAATAATGACAGAACATATGCATTGTAATGGGAACTTACTACCTAGTTTTGGGCCAGCACAATTAGTTTGTCATCTGCTGTAGCCACAGCAGCAGCAGTTATAGCCTGGAGTTGGGAGAAGAGGGGGGTCAAGGGGAATAAATAAAGAAAATCATCTCATTCATATTTATCAGATGGCTTTGCATTGTTCAAAGCTTCCTCATGCAATTGACATTTTTGTATTGCTTTTCTTGGCTCACTAAGTGGCAGTCCAATTCAATCCAATCCATATGTAATTTAAAGAATAATGTGACCTTCAGAAGAGGAAAACAATCCATCCCAAGTAAACTTATTTATTGAAATAAACCTCCTTCCTTCCTTCCTTCCTTCCTTCCTTCCTTCCTTCCTTCCTTCCTTCCTTCCTTCCTTCCTTCCTTCCTTCCTTCCTTCCTTCGATATAAAGAAGGTGAATTTCAACATGGGTCTCCTAACATCTTAGCTAGCAACTGTGATTTTTATTTTTTTAAAGACTGGTCACTGTAATGAATTAAACACACACATACACACACTTCATACCATGCTTTCTAACCCTAAAACACATTGCAATGGCAGGAAAGCAGGGAAGGAAATTCAAGAATAGAGGAAGAAGAAGGAAGAAAATATGGAGGTATACATAACGGTAGTCCTCGACTTACAACAGTTTGTTTAGTAACTGTTTAAAGTTACAACGACACTGAAAAAAGTGACGTATGACCATTTTTCACACTTATGATCATTGGCGCATCCCCATGGTTATATGATTTACATTCAAATGCTTGACAACCATTTTGCAACCTTTACAACAAGCAAGGTCAATGGGGAAGCCAGAGTCACTTAACGAACGTGATAGTAACTTAACATCTGCCTTGATTCCTTTAACAAATGGGGCAAAAAGGTTGTAAAATGGGGCAAAACTCACTTAACAAATGTGTCACTTAGTAACATCAATTTTGGGCTTGATTGTGGTCGTAAGTTAAGAACTACCTGTATATCCTTTTCTAAAACCTAAGATGGCCATGAATAAACAAGCAGTTCGAAAGCACGTAAAAATGAAAGTAGAAAAATAGGGACCACTACAGTGGGAAGGTAACAGCGTTCCATGCGCCTTTGGCGTCTAGTCATGCCGGCCACATGACCACGGAGACGTCCTCGGACAAGCGCTGGCTCTTCGGCTTTGAAACGGAGATGAGCACTGGCCCCTAGAGTTGGAAACGACTAGCACGCATGTGCCGGGGAACCTTTACCTTTACCTTTATAGTAGTAGTCACAGCAGTGACAGCTCATATTTGTGTAAATTTTTTGGATTGCTAACAAAGAATTAAAAGGAGACTGATATGCATTTCAAACTTATTTGTTCTCATCAGTCAGCCATACCCTTCTGAGATTCGAACCTGGGCCGATTGCACCTTAGGCAATTGTTCTAACCTTTAGGCCACTGGCTCTTTCTTGCTTTGTTAGCTGAGAAGCAAGGGAGATATGTGTTAAATGTTTGTTAAGTATTTAGATTACCTTGCTAGGCTCCAAACATGGGACAAATCTTATTTCCTGTTTCAGCCTAACCCAAGGCCATCAACAGGCAGTAGTCACAGCAGTGACAGCTCATATTTGTGTAAGGTGCAATTGGCCCAGGTTCGAATCTCAGAAGGGTATGGCTGACTGATGAGAACAAATAAGTTTGAAATGCATATCAGTCTCCCTTTAATTCTTTGTTAGCAATCCAAAAAAATCTACATACATACATACATACATACATACATACATACATACATACATACATACATATATATATATATACACAGTATATATATACAGTATATATATATATATATATATATATATATATATATATATATATATATATATATATATATATATATATATATATATATATATATATATATGTTTTCGTAGATTCTCGCGGGTGTCTGTATGTGTAGGTCTAGAGTCTCGGGTTTCTTCCTGCGTTCCTTTCATCTTCAGAAAGTTGTGGCGACGTTTCGACGAAATCCCATCCGTCATCATCAGGCCGGAGTATTCCTCCTGCTGCTTTCAGGAGCAATGCGTGGTCTGTCTGTTCCTTTCCTTCCAACTGCCGGTGGGGCTGTGTTCCGACTGGGTGGAGGCGTGGCTGCTTTCTGATTGGGTGGGGGTGTCATCCGACTGGGTGGAGGCGTGGTTGTCTTCTGATTGAGTGGAGGCGTGGCTGTCTTCTGATTGGGTGGATGTGTGGTTGTCTTCCGATTGGTTGGAGGTGTGGCTGTCTTCTGATTGGGTGGGGTGTGTTCTGAATGGGTGGGGTTTTTTGTTGTGTCGTAATATCCTGAGTGTTGTGATTTGGTGTCTTGAGGAGTGGGCTGTGTAGTGGCCTCCAGAGCTTTGGCTTGGCTCCGAGTTCGAGGACCCGCCATGCATCTCTGGTATGGGTCAGTCAGGAAGAACGCACACACGAACCTGACTGACCCATACCAGAGATGCATGGCGGGTCCTCGAACTCGGAGCCAAGCCAAAGCTCTGGAGGCCACTACACAGCCCACTCCTCAAGACACCAAATCACAACACTCAGGATATTACGACACAACAAAAAACCCCACCCATTCAGAACACACCCCACCCAATCAGAAGACAGCCACGCCTCCAACCAATCGGAAGACAACCACGCCTCCACCCAGTCGGATGACACCCCCACCCAATCAGAAAGCAGCCACGCCTCCACCCAGTCGGAACACAGCCCCACCGGCAGTTGGAAGGAAAGGAACAGACAGACCACGCATTGCTCCTGAAAGCAGTAGGAGGAATACTCCGGCCTGATGATGACGGATGGGATTTCGTCGAAACATCACCACAACTTTCTGAAGATGAAAGGAACGCGGGAAGAAACCCGAGACTCTAGACCTACATATATATATATATATATATATATATATATATATATATATATATATATATATATATATATATCTTATGTTATTGAAGTTGCTTCTTTTCTTGACGCTAGCATATGATTCTAATTAATAGAATAGAATAATATCTGTTGCTTTCAGAATGTACCTAATCAGGAAAGCAGAGCAAATGCATTTCCAGATCCATATTAAATGTTACCTTTTAAATCTTTTAGGCTACAAACCGAAGCAGAATAATTCCAGCCTTTAGCACTGAAAATTCTCAATTGGTTTGTATTCTCAAAGCAAAACAAAATAACACAAACATTATCCTCACATACACTCTGCCCAGAAAAGCTCAACTTAGTCCTTAAAAACAGTTACTTTACTTTTCTTAACAGAGGAAAAAGCACATTGTTTTCAAACTTTAGGAAGCATGTCACAGCATGTGTAGGTGATAACAGCCCACTTTGCTCAGTTTTATCTAGGTTATAAGGCACTGATTGTTGACTGACATGAAATTAACGATGAATATTTTTTAAATATGCCACTTTACACTATGCAGGACAGAACTTTGTTTTCATTTTGTTAACATGAGATTAATGAAAGAGTTTAACTTGTCCATTCAGTCTGAAGAGAACATATATAATTTCTTATCAAATGGATTATCAGCTATTTTTCTTCAACACTTTCTGGTGCGATTAAGTGTGCTAAAATAGTTTTTGACATGGAAATTTAATTTTATGCTTTTCTCGAAAATGTGGAATTTCTTTGAAAAGGGCTTTGGTTGTAAACATGCATTGTGCATCTGTGTGAATTTATATGTGCATCTGTGTGCATTTATATATGGCCATATCTCAGTAACATCTTTATTCAATGCAGGGCTGGTAGGAAGTTATGAGTTAAAATTAAAGCTTGCACAATGAATATTTTGTGTCACATCCTATCCTTAATGATGGGGAAATGGAAAGGGATAAACAGTGTGACAGAAAAGCTATTACAAAGGTTAGAAATCTATCTGGTGCCACAGTAGAATAGAGAAAATGATATTTGTGAGAATGAATATTTGTATTCTTATACAAGGAAAGGAGGCAGAAGATGTGGCTGGCAATCTTCTCCTTGAATATTTCATAGCGTGTATTCTCATTTCCTTTGTCACTGTAAATTCATCGTTATAATCTGTCCAAGTGAACAAAGGCCAATCAGCAATTTATATGTTTCCCAATATTCAACTGATCAGGAAGAATGGAAGATGGTTTAAGTTAGTTGTTTCAAGAAACAGTTACATTTGTCAATGTATGGTTGCCAGGAATTGTATGGTTGTATATTTGATAGAGTGCCCCCCTCCCACATGTAGCTATTTTGGGATCTTATAATGAGGTGAATACCTTTATACTATACAGTTCCTCTACTACTTACATGGGAATCATCCCAAGGCTATCTTTATACCTTTCAGTAAATAATGAAACCTGTAATTGTTCTGAAATATGACAACTGTCTTGACTTTCTTGATCCTTCTGAGATCTTTATTATTCTTACTGTCCCTTGCCTTATCTTTATAAGCATTGCAAAAATGCCTATCTTCTACTTTTCAGTTATTCCTTTCTTAACTCTCTACAGGAAGGAACAGATTTGGATAAATTGACAAATCTTTATCTCCTGCATCTTGCTCTGAAAAAAGGCTCTGTGAAATTGCTAACTGGCTTTCTGAGCTAAAGTGAATTCATGATAACTTAACTTTTTTCCACTTTTTGTGCAATATTTTCACAAAAGATGTGAGGGATTTGCAAAGCAACCAAATTTAATTGAAAATTATGATTCAGTTGGAAGTTTTGTTCAGTATGTGTTTAATATTTCATTTAAAGATTTGAATTAAAGTGCATTGAGTAAAAATCTAATGAATTTGTTTAAATGACTGGAAGATGTTCAATTTTATTGGATGCAATTGATCAGTTTGGACATTGGATCTAAACAATTGTTTGGGAAAAAAAATGGTTCAAATGAGTCACTTTGGCACTGAATGTTTAATCTTACTGCACATCCTGTTTGTCCCAGTGAAGCTACTGTAGATCATGTATCATTTTGGAAGAACAGGAACAGATGATATAATCTGTTATTATTACTATTGGGAAAGTAACCTCCACCTGGGTTTTCTGGTTCTGAATCATTGTGTTTCCTCTCTTTGCTGATACATGAAAGACAGTGCAGTCTGTTTGCTGCACACCATTCTATTTTATACAAATGCTTCCATTGTAATTATCTGGTATATGTTCTGATAGTGTCTTCGGTTGCTATTTTGCATTGAACTACTTCCTATAATTGGCTGGATATTTCAGGGGTGAAACAGTAAAATGCACTGAGGAGTCCTTGGTGCTCTCTGAGTTTGCTTTTTTTCTTGTAGACATTTCACTACCCAAACTAGGTAACATCATCAGGATGATGATGGACTGATGATATTACCTAGTTTGGGTAATGAAATGTCTGCAAGAAAACAAGCAAGTTCAGAGAGCACCAAGGACCCCTCATGTCAAGCCTGAGCTATAAATATTCCCCCTTTATTAGTAAAATGCATTGTTGTTTTGCTTTGGTTTTAACTGGGAGAAATTCACAGTGCTTCTATCAAGTCCCAATTTCTACCTAAAGAAGCAAAAGAACTGTTGTGCTGTAAACTGACAATTTTCACCAGTCCTCAAAAGACCTGCTCACATAACAAAAGGAATTGGTACTTGCTTTCCTGACATGGTAGAAGGTGGAAAAGAACCACGGAAAACCATCAAGCACAGGACACGTTAACTGTGGTCAGGGCAAAGTGGAAGATTGGGCTGAAATCCGGGAAAGGATTTCTTAAACAAGCTTATTTTGCAGAGGAGACAAGCAGCTGTTGAATGTAGCATAGAAGCCCCCTTTGAATTACAGTTATATAGAATGTGTTTATACTTGAAAACAATTGATTATCAGTAGTTGATATTGCTTGAACAATTAGGTATCAGACTTACACAGAACAGCAAGTTTGAGAAACATAATGCTGTTGCATAATTTAAGTTTTCTCCAACTCTTGCATGTTGATTATATAATCAGAAAATATTTGGGCCATTAATTCTAATTGTTCTGTGCAGGAAGTCAACATAAAGCATCCATACCAGGTGGAATACATCCAATAAAGGAGAATCCTTCCTCTTCCTTTCCAGATTACTAGTTCCACTTTTGAAATATTTTTTACTATTGAGATGTTACTATTCTTCTTTCCTCCTAACATCAAGTTGGAATTTGCTTTCCTGTAACTTCAATGCCTCTTCCTGCCCAGAAAACCTCCCTCTCTTCTGAGCTATATGAAATTCAGAAATAGATGAAACTCAGAGATAGATTGGAGTTCACCTAATGCTTATGGACATTTTTCTATTTGGAGGATTGCCTATTATAACTTCAGCTTAAACAGAAGAAAAGTCCTTGTATACTTTGATAAAGTTTTCTGCCTTGCGACTTCCAGGATGCTCTGTAGAATGCTGCATGAACAGGATCTAGTCTGCAATGTTGGTCTAATGCCATGATAAACAGATTGTTCAATGCATTTGCTATTACTGCATTTCCAAAAACTGAGTATTCCTTGCAGCCATTGAAATACATTAGGAGGAATATTGCAAACCTCCATATAAATATATACAAATGCATGGGGACAAAGGCATGGATCAGTGGGGTGGGAAGGGGAAAATACTAGAAATTTATCTTCTTCTATTTTTATATATTTTATATACATACACATACATACATACATACATGTGTGTGTGTATGTGTGTGTACAAACACACACTGGAGGCAGGTTGTTCCACTGATTAACTGTCAGAAAATTTCTCCTTAGTTCTAGATTGCTTCTCTCTATGGTTAGTTTCCATCCATTGCTTCTTGTCCTGCCTTCAGGTGCTTTGGAGAATAGCTTGATTCCCTCTTCTTTGTGGCAGCCCCTGAGATATTGGAACACTACCCCTCGTCCTTCTCGTCTTTAGACTAGACATTCCCAATTCCAGCAACCATTCCTTATATGCTTTAGCCTCCAGTCCCCTGATCATCTTTGTTGCTCTTGTCAGGACTCTTTCTAGAGTCTCAACATCTTTTTTACATCATGGTGACCAAAACTGGATGCAGTATTCCAAGTGTGGCCTTACTAAGGCCTTGTAAAGTGGTATTAAGACTTCATGTGATCTTGATTCTATCCCTCTGTTAATGCAGCCTAGCACTGTGTTGGCTTTTTTGGCAGCTGCAGCACACTGCTGGCTCATATTTAAATGATTGTCCACTAGGACTCCAAGATCCCTCTCACAGTTGATACTATTGAGCAAGGTACCACCATACTATACCTGTGCATTTGGTTTTTCTTGCCTAAATGTAGAACCTTACTTTTTCACCATTGAATTTCATTTTATTAGACAGCACCCAATTTTCAAGTCTGTCAAGATCCTCCTGTATCTTAAGCCTATCTTCTGGAGTGTTAGCTATTCCTGCCAGCTTAGTGTCGTCTGCAAATTTGATGAGTTCTCCATCTATCCCCTCATCCAAATCATTGATGAAGATGTTGAAGAGCACTGGACCCAGAACAGAGCCCTGGGGCACCCCACTACACACTTCTCTCCATGTAGATGCAGTTCCATTGAGGACCTCACGCTGAGTACAGCTGGTCAGCCAGTTACGAATCCATCTGGTAGTGATGCTGTCTAACCCATATTTTTCTATCTTATCAAGTAGTAGGTTGTGGTCTACTTTATCAAAAGCCTTACTGAAGTCCAAGTAAATTATATCCACAGCATTCCTCTGGTCCACTAATTTTGTCACCTGGTCAAAGAATGCAATAAGATTTGTATGGCATGGTCTGTTTTTGACAAACCCATGTTGGCTTTTGGTAATGACTTTGTTTGTCTCTAGGTGTTTGCTGATTCGTTGCTTGATTATCTTTTCCAAGATTTTCCCAGGTATTGAGGTCAGAAGGTCTATAGTTTCCAGGATCCATTTTTTCCCCTTTTTTGAAGATGGGAACTACATCAGCTCTCTTCCAGTCCTCTGGTAGTTCCCCAGTGCTCCAGGATCTTTGAGAGATATAGTTCAGTGGTTTTGAGATCACATCTGCCAGTTCCTTCAGAACCTTGAGGTGTAGTCCATTTGGTCCTGGTGATTTTAACTCATCTAGGGTGGACAGATGCTCACTTACCATTTTCTTGCTTATCTTAACTTGTATTTCTAATCTGTTTTTACAGTACTGTTTTTGATAGGTTGGACTCTTTCCGTTTTTTTCATGTATGTATGTATGTATGTATGTATGTATGTATGTATGTATTACTTTTAACAAGAGTGAAAATTCTGATGACAGTTTGCTAAGAAACCGAACAACTGAAAGCGAAAAAAGTGAGCCTTAATTGGTGGACACTCTCTATTCATGTATTGGTTACATCATTCTGAGCTGATTCTTACATCATTAACTGACAGTACTCTTGGAAGGATCCAGGTTAAAAGGCACCAGGGCCACACCCTGCTATAAGCAACTGGAATCTAATGA